>NW_026441966.1:4465000-5026330 GCF_026898425.1 Galleria mellonella
CAAAGTTACAATTGATGGTTCAGGGAGTGGCATTTACTATAATTTTGAAATCATTGGTTTCATACGTCCTTAACTACGAGTACCTAGTAATTTTCTTTAATATGATTTTCTAAGATTATAAAAGTCAAGGCGAATGTTTGATGAGGCTGAGTTCACCGATAGTGAATATAAGGAAAAGTTCTATTGTTCGAAATAATGTTAAGAAAGTCAGACGATTACGTTTCACCCGGAAAGGATTACTTCGCTTTAAATTTAAAATTTCTCTTTTTAGTTGGATTATGGCCGAATGATAGATGGTCGAAGACACAAGCAACTGCGTATAGTATCTATCAAAAAACTCTTCATGTATTACCAATTATATACCTTATAATTACCATTATTGGTACTTATCAGCATGCAGGTGTATTAGAGAAGTTCTTAGAAAACTTGGACAAAAATGTTGTAGCTTTGAATTTCACTATTAAATATATGCTTTTTACAATAAAACATAAGGAGATTTCGATGTTAATCACTGAGATAATGCATTCCGGTGATAAGATTTCTAAACAATGTAATCGGCTTATGTCTGTTCATGTTGTAGCTATTACAGGATTAACTTTTCTCGTGGTTGGGGCATTTAGTGGGGCAGCTTTGTTGAATAGGGAAATGGTAGTAGAGGCTTGGCTGCCATTTGATCCCACGAAAAATATGAAGAATTTACTACTGTTTGCTCAGATTGCAGCGATAACATTCACACCTTGCACGATTCGAGGAAATGCCATGCAGGGATTTGTGTGTAGTTTGATAATGTATTTATGTGAACAGTTAATAGAATTACAGCATAGACTTCGTGCATTGACCTATTTGCCAGGGAATGATGATGAGCTTAAATATCAATTTAAAGAAATTATAAAAAAGCACGTGCGTATAATGCGGTAATTGACGTTTCTGCGTATACCTAATAATAAGTGACAAATAGAAGAGATAGAGTTTTGATAATGATTTCTAATGGTTCCAGATACTCAAAGTCAATGAAAAGCATTTTTAAGGAATATTTGTTTGTACAAAATTTTGCAATAACTGTGGAATTGTGTTTAAACGCTGTGATGATTACTGTGGTAATTTTTTTGTTTAATATTAGATATAAATTCGTAGCGTTAATGAAATATTAATACAACGAATGGACAGCGCCTTAAAAACCACATTTTTTTATACACAATATTAAGTGTATAAAAAAATTAAATGATTAAATAATAATTTTTTTGAAAGATAAAAATCGTATTAAAATCCGGTGCGTAGTTTAAAAGATCTAGTCGTATAAACGGCGAGAAAGCGACTTTGTTGTTAAATGAAAAAAAAAAGAAAGATGTTCTCATACCCATAACTGTGTCAGTTTTAAACCGATTTGGATTTTTTTTTTTTATTTGAAAAGATTGAACCCATAGAAATTTTATCGGTTCAATAGTTTAATTTTTAAACTAAAATAATTGATTTTGTCACAATATATATTTTTTATGGGCCACAATTTTTAAGGGTATTAAAAAGTGAGTAGTTATGAAAAGGTATCTAATTTGTTAGGGACAATGGTAGTCGTGCACTATCCACATATCAATATGTGGATCAAAATGCAATAAAAAAGTTATTAGTAATTTTAGATCCCTTTAATGATGGATTAGAGAGAAAAAAAATATATATTCCTGAAACTGAAATCAGATTATGATATGAAATCAGACTATGGATTCAAGTGAATCGAGGTCTAGTCTCCACGTATTTGTTTTTACGGGTAGTAAGTATTTTTTATTTGAATATAATAAGTACGCAAAAATATATTTATACTCCTCTTGGACGAGGCTATCCATAGTTAGTCCATAAACTTAGATCTCATTTAATATAGATACGTATAGGTTATGAAAATTATTTCCAGATAAGATTTGAAGACAAGAAGTTGCTGGTTGGGTTTTTTGCTTTTTTGTGTATGGCTTTATTGAATGCATACATATATTGCTATTTGGGTAATGAATTAATGAGTCAAGTAAGTACTATATGATATATACTTTAGTATAAATATTAAGGAAATTATTTAAAAATATCAAAAAAAAAAAAAAATGGCAAAGGTACCATAGACACGCGTAAATGTGTTTTTATTATACCACTGACGTAGCAAACAAGCATACGGCCCTCCTGATGGTAATCAGTTACCGTAGCCTATGAGGCCTACAATACCAGGTGCGCGTTGCGCACCCTGAAGAAACCTCTTTACCCTTTTTTGAAGAACCCCGTGCTGAAGTCTCTTGGAAAAAACTCGATAGCGCACTCATTCCATAATCTAAGCGTTCGTGGGAGGAAACATTTTTAAAACAGCGCTGAGCATTATTTTGAATAATTCTTTTAAGCAAGTACAAATGTACTTGTGAATTCTCCGTTGTACAAGTGGCAAAACAAGCAGAGGCAAAATCTCTCCTAAGACTTAAGTGAATGGAGTTCTGTAACTAGTATAATTTACCCACTTAAGTTGAATGAAATGTACTGAATTTCATTCAAATCCATTCAGTAGTTTTTGCGTGAAATAGTAACAAACATCTATCTATCCATCCATCTCATTACAAACTTTCGCATTTACTATGTTAATAAAATATTGTACAATTTTGTTAGATTTATTGAATTTCATGAAGATCGGCTTTTAGCTACAAAAGTTATGAATTATGATGATACATAGATCAATAGATATCTGCGACAAACTATAGGTAGGTATATGTATTTTAGATAGCATGAAATTGTCTGCTTTTTATTTATAACTTTATTATTTATAACTGCCTTCTTTTATGTTGGTGAATATAAAACTGTTCTAGAAATAGTCTTGTAGGAATAATTCTCTTTCAAAATTCTCAGAGCGAAGGTATAGCACTGGCGGCATACGACGCATCGTGGACTTCTTGGCCGATAGGCTTACAAAAGGATCTATTGACCGTTATAAGAACAGCACAGAAACCTCTCTCTCTAAGTGCTGGAGGCATAGCTAATTTGTCAATGCACACATTTGGTCAGGTAATTGGGTATCATTTAAACACATATAGTTTTCTTATAGTCCTCGGTCGGAGACCATGCTGCTTAAACCTTTTTTTTTGTTTGTCATGCATTTTTTTTTATTTTTTTTTATCTGCTCTCTTTATTTAATATGCGCGTTTTTCTATGGAAATTTTAATGTTTTATATTACTGCTATATTAATTATTTATATTTTTTAGTAACTGTAAAGAAATAAAATAAAAAATCAGTGATCTACTCCTATGTTACTGCATGATCTTCTGTACATTTTACGTGTATTTTTGTATTCTAGACAAATTTTGTTTTTACAAGTGATCTTGGAATTAATAAGAATTAAGTGTATGATACTACCCATTTGTATTGGTATGGGTGTTTTTCTACATTTATTTACATATAAATATTAAGTATCAGTATCAGTTGTTTAATGTCCATAGTACATATAAGTAAATTACGAATATATGACTCCTAACTTTTCGTAAAATGTCACAACTTAATTTTTTTTCAGGCGCTGTACAATGCTTACTCTATTTTCGCAGTCCTAAACGATGTAGTTGATTGAAGAATATGTTTATTTTTGAAATAGATTAGTTCCATGATAAAATGTATAATACTTTATTAAGTATAGTAGGCTTCAATATTATATGTAGGTAACTATATCTACATCACAAATAATGCAATAATGGCAATGCTAATTAGATTAAAGCACAACTTTTTCTTGTAGAAGTAAAGCTTTTTTATAATTTTAATAAAATTAAATCTGTATACCCTGTTTTTCAGCAAATATATTATTATTATTAAATATATTTGGTTAAAGATTTTTTTTATTTTTCTGCATTTAGGAAATTTTTTAAAATAAGAATACTTATACATTTATTATGAATGGTTTTATTTAAAATTTTACAGAAGTACACATCAATAATATATAACATTTGCTTAATTAGTTCGCCCATTGTGACGAATACACCTGAAATTCAGCACAATGGTTTCCAGGGAGACCACGTGGAGGTCGACCTGACAGGGTATAATGTTAGTAATGGGGCTATTTGACCTCCATTACTAACAATCCCTTCCCCACCCACTGGTACCTCGCCAGTGTATACCGATAGCGCGGACGGGTTTACCATACCATTATCACCCATTAAAAAAAAACTGTCCACTGCTGAACTGCTTTCCCCATAATGGGTGCTAGCAGCTGCTACGTTTGGTAGGTACTGATTGGTACAATAAATAGAGACACATATTTATAAAATTAGTAAGAATAAAAAAAAATTACAAAAAACGAAAATGAAGAAACGTCTAGTTATCTCGATTGACGTTTCTTTCTTCAGAGGTTGTATGTCATGCAACATATGATTGAATGACATATTGATTGATGTAACGTTTTAAGTCTTAAAAATTGTAATCTTTCAAATCAATTGCAAATAAAGCAAATCTATTTATTAAATTAATCGATCTTACGTCCTGCCCATTATTACTATGAAAATGAACATAAAAACCGATATCAATAGTCCAGAAACTTTCCAAAAACTGTTCACAAAATTAGAAAATCCCGATGTCATCTACCAGAACTATGTGAAGAAGCTTGCCAAATACCATTTTCAAGTTAAAGCTATTATTCAGGTGAGTTTTTGTGCTACATAAATACAGACAAAGTGGAATAGTTGAAGGCAAAGGTATAATACTATTACAGCTTTAAAATTTGCTGTGGCATATCTTTTGTGGATAATTTCCGACATAGTTTTATCTAGCTTAAAAAACCAATTTTGATTCTTGTACTATATTTTTAAGAAGTCACAACACAATTGAATTATTGAAATTGTTTTACTTGAGGTTTGTTTGAACTAAGCATTTTTCCTGTTTTTCTAATTTGATTGTATGTATGTATGTATGTTTTATGACTGAATAAGGTATGTTTTCCTGTTTCTAATTTGATTGTTATTAAGTGAACTTATTAGATAAATACCTGTTATAAAAGAAATATATATAATATGCCAGGTATAAAAAAAATAATGTATAATCTCTTATAAGTGATTACTATAACATTTAGCAGGTTATTCTTTAATTAATGATTGGATAATTTAGAAGCAAAATAAAGTAGACTGATGCATTTAATTAAAAATAAATTTAATAAATTTTGTAGGATATTCTAGAATGTAGAGAATCAATGGAAGCACTAAATGAGCTCAATGAGAAAGGTAGGGCAATGATCACACAGCTGAGGGAAGAACTAGAAAGCCTTGAGTTACATGGTAAAGACACTGGAGATCCCAAATATGCCGTAGAGCTGGAATCTCAACGGCACCAGTTGGCTGGGTGAGGATTTTAAGAATATTTTCATTACTTAGATTTATACTCATTAACATCTCACCATTGGGCGCAGATTCCATTCTTTAAGAGGGAGATATTTCTTTAGGTGGCATGGTATTTAGTAGTGTTATATTTTAATTTAGCTTTTTACCTACAACTTTGTTTACATGGCTAGGATATGTTCACTAATCCTAATAAAAAATCCTTTTCCATCACAAATAGTATGTATATACCAAATTTCATAATCATTAGTTAAATCATTAAGAAATCAAGAAGTAACAAACAGTATAATACAGAAATACTATAAATGTCAATATGACTTTGTCTATTGTCTTTTGGGATATTATATTTATAAATCACAACTATTCAAAAACTTATCTCCATACCCTTTGTACTATGCCCTTATAAAAATTTTATTTTTATAGGTCTAGAGATATATCAGTATATGTGATTATAGTTTTTTAAAAGAAAAAAGTGTTGCTTGAAAAGTGTTGCTTAAAAAAGTGTAACTTAGTGTGTTCTAAGTATGTTTTTGTTTTCAGATTATTAAAGGAATTTAAAGATGCCAACATCAGCACAATGTTTGCTATAGAGAAAGCCCAGAGAGAAGAGTTGCTGAAGCCTACAGATACAGAAGAGTCTGCCGTTAGAAATAGAAAGAAGACAGTTGACAGAGATGGACTGCTAAAAATGTCTACAGGTAATATTATATATCTATTTTAATTTTATAATAGAAGTTTAAATAATAAATATATTGAAATATTTTATTTTGCCTTAGAATGCTGGTAAATTAGTTTCACGTTGTAATATGCTTAGTATAGGAGTACTAGGTAGATTTAATATCACAAATGTGACCATTATGTATATGATAGTTTATAATATTGGCTTCTTCCAACAAATGTTTTTTTTAAAGAAAAAATCTTATTTGTTTTATTTTAAGCATTCTTATAGATTATTTTATTTCTTCTAATCAAATTTTCTCTATACATATTAACTGTTATCGAGGATATCCTTTCCTGAAATCTTTTAATGTCTCATACTTGTTTTAATAAAATTCTCCCAGTAGTTTTTATGTGATTTGCACACATTAATTGACAGGTCTAAGTGAATGAGGATATATCCTGAGGTCATTGGGTAAATGCTTTTGTTTTTAATAGATGAAAATGGATTGGAAAATCAATAGTGAGGGATAATATATATAAATATATAGAATAAAGTCAGGCCAGTCTATTGGTAGTATATAATTTCAGCAGGAATGAACCACAATGGTTTCCGTAGGGGACTGCTTGGAGGTCAACCTGACTATTCTCTCCATCAGAAAATTTAGATAGAATAAAAATTTATTGTTTCACAGTAATTATCATGTGTAATTTTGTTTCAAGCTGCTTTTAAAGTGTCAGGTAATACTTTAAGTATACTTTACTTACATATTTTTCTCTAAGTATATAGATACTATAATAAAATCGTAAAACAAATAAGTTAGATTTTTTACAACAGTCGGCAAAATTCAGCAAGTTTAGAGACAAGCGAGATAGTGTTATGCTGGGTATGCAGTTTGTCATTTATAGTAGTAAAAAGTGAACATATTGCTGTTGACCACTCTATCAGAGAATACAGTTGTAAGAATATTTGTTTGAAATTAATAAGTAATTTTTTATATTAGATATGATATATTTTCTGTGTACTAACTTGATATATTTTATAGGAGTGACAGAACAATTACTGTCTATAAGTCGACAACTAGCTGACACAACCCAGAGGAGCCAAGACACATTGGACAGCTTAGTTTCCTCAAGTTCAACTGTACATGTATGTATGAATATCCTATTAATATAATTAATGTGAAATTTTGTAAGGATGGATGGATAACAGGATGTTTCTTTTTCACACAGAAACTCCTAAATAGCTAGTCATAAATAATTTTATTTTTTCGACTGCTGTTTTTTATTAGAATATCTAATTTGATTCCAGGGAACGCAAGCAGAGCTTCGAAACACAGCAAGCACGATATCACAGTCGAGTAAATTATTAACTAAATATGGCCGCCGGGAATTTACAGATAAAATAATTATGTTCTTTGCATTCCTCTTCTTTTTAGCTGTTTGTCTTTATATTGTTCAAAAAAGACTATTTTAATGACACGTAAATAATTGATTTATATTTCTATTTATTTTATATTTATTGTTGATTAAATTATTTTTTTAAACTTTATTTATTTTTTACTTTGACGACCTTTCGATGGCGAGGTAACTTAGCAATAGATTGCTTTGCCTAAATTAGGTTCTGACTAGTAAAATCTGAGTTTTGTATGGGCTTCATACATTTGTTGTATGAATTTCTATAATATTATATGATCAAAGTTGGTTGAGAATTGGCGAGGATATTTATCGCTTCGCCGCTTAAAAAGAAACTGGATACCGCGTCGCTTTTCCTTGACGACTTCCTGTAATCATAGAGTAAAAAATATTATATTATTTTTATCTATGCTTTGAATATTAAACATGACAACGTGTAATTACTTCCTAAGTTCACAAATAAGAATTCGAGGTGGAAAAAAAATTTATGTAATGAACATAATAAGTTATAAAAAGTTCGACTACGAAAATAGTGCTTAAAAAAAGAAATTATAAGGCTTCTATTTTTTTTCTGTAGCTACAGAGCCCAATATAAGATCCGTGATAGTTGACTAATAGGTGCTTATAAAGTACTTCTGGGTTCCGTATTAAAATAGTTTAAGAGAACATTTATTGTGTTGGTGCGATCATCAGTCAGACTCCGTCCGTCCGTGCACCCGTTTGTCACAGCGCTATATCTCGGCTACTACTAATATAATTTATTTAAAATTTGGAATAGTCTTAGACAAGGCACTCTCTTCTGAGAGGTTTTAGATATTATTGGTTCCCAAATTCCAATGCAAATAAATATTTAAACATTATTTTTATTAGTTTTTGTTAGATAGCCCAAATACACATTCCAAAACTATTTCTTTAAATGCATTGCAGTCTTTGTCTTATCATAGAAAATATAAAAAAATGAAATTCTCCTTCTTTATTTTAAAAATCTTAAACGATTACAATTTCGAAATACCATAGATTTAGAAAAAATATTAAAAAAATATAACCTTAACAAACTTAACATTGATAATTATTATTAGATGTCTATATCATATAAAAATTATCTTATATCTACATGTCCAAAAGATTATTCTACGTACGGAACCTTTGACGTGTGAGTTCAATTCACATTGAACCGGTTTTTTACTATCGTTACTAGGCAGTCGGTCGGGTTCAGCGATCGGCCGGTTAACTCTGCGCCGAGTGCTTTAACCAACACGGAGTTATAAATACGTGTGTACCGTTGAGTTAGTGAACTGACCGCCTCAAATGCATAAATACGTGTTCCTGATTTTTATTTTAAATACCTTACAAAATGTGTTTACTTTTAATATTCTTTGTATCATATCAGCGCCTTTAAGAAGCCACTATATGGCGTTCCAACCACTGTTTCGGGAACTCTCCAAGAGAGGACACAATGTGACAATAATGAATCACTTCCCCGATAAAGAACCCTTGACTAATTTAAAGTTTATTAACCTACAAGATGGTGAGATAAACGTTCATTTTAATAGTATGGAGTACTATGAAAATTCTTATACATCTTTCATACATATTATAAATTTCTTGAGGCACGTTACTATTCCAACGAATGGACCTGTAGAGGAGGAATGCAAAAATCTCTTTAACCATAAAAATATGATAGCGCATCGCGCAGAAGGCGTTAAATACGATCTAATATTTGTGGAACAGTTTCTTAGTGACTGCGCTTTGTTATACGCCGGTGTAATGTATGACTCTCCCATTATTGGTATTACTTCTCACGTTCTTCTGCCGTGGGCTTACAATAGACTGGGTATTCCGTTTGATATTGCTTCAGACTCGTTTTACTTCTCACCATCAGGTCCTAACCCGTCTCTCTTAGCTAAAGTGCAATCAACTTTGGGACTTTTATATTTGAACAATTACGGTCGTTGGCAAATACACAAGTGTATATACAAAGTGTTTTCTGAATATTATTCAGAGAATTTATTAGATATAGAATATGTGGCGAAGGAAAGAATGAAGATGGTGTTTTCATACCAACATTTCTCTGTAACCGGAGCTCGTCTTTTGGCGCCTCAAGTCTTAGAAATAGGAGGAGTACACATTGGTCAAGCAAAACCAGTTCCAAAGGTGAGTTAATTTGTTTATTTACAGAAATTTAGCTATATGTTTATTTAATAAATCTGTATGTGTCAATACTATGTTTAGAGTAGTTGTTAGTCTGTTATCTTTGGTAATATATAGTACATTATCTAGGGAAGATTCATGTTGTCATAATCAAATAGACTGTCCCATATTTACCGTTTGATGTGTCAAAAAAAAACCGACTTCAATTACGACAAAACTAATTATTTTGATTTAAAAACTACACTACTGACCCGATTTTGATAAATCAATTTGATCAATTTGTAAGAATATATTATTTTGATATAAAATAATTTTCCGGTTTATAACTGATGGAGTTATGAAATAACAAATATATAAAAAATACAACTGAACTGAGAATGTCTCTGTTATGTCCATGGTACTGCTCATGTTTATAGACGACGGTTACCATTTTCCATCAGGTGGGCCGTCAGCTTGTTTGCCATTCTATGTTGTATAAAAAAAAAGACATGACTGATGATACAAACTCGGTCATGTACGAGGAAAACATTGATGATTGTGAATATACTCATAGCATGCAACCACCTGTTATAGCTATTATTAAGAACTACACTACCTTAGGTATGGGAAATACACCACATTTTTACATAATTATTATAACTATTGCAGGATTTAGAAGAATTTTTATCAAATGCTGAGCACGGTGTTATATACTTCAGTTTCGGGTCTAACCTTAAAGTGAGCACCATGTCAGAGCAGAAGTTGCAACAGTTCTTACAAGCATTTAAAAGGATACCGCAGAAAATACTCTGGAAATGGGAAGACAACAGGTTTCCAAAGGGTTACGACAATGTGTATACCCGAAAATGGTTCCCACAATTGGATGTTTTGTGTATGTTTAATTTTATTTTTAAGTTATTATCAGAAACTATAATAGCGAGATTAATGTAGATTAACACTTCAATGGACTGGCCATGTAGTTCGAGCAACCGTTAACCAACGGAGCAGAGAGACTGTATTAGTTCGTATTGCCTTTATCATCATTACACCCTTTCCATTGTTGTTCACATCAAGCAGGTATGATATTAATTTCACAAATATAGTAATTATATAAGGCAAAATGAAAGGTGACCTATTTTCTGCAGTATTTTCTATATTTGTAGACGTTGGCAAGGTCTAGGCAGACGTCAGCCGGGCAAATTCTTAGAGCGACAAAATATATTCACTGCGTGTTAACATGGTAATTTTTGCTTGCTACGGTAAAATATCTAGATCTAGGCACTGTTGAAAGTAATCTCGTGGGATTAATTTACATTACAAAAGTACGTTTGTAAAATCTATAATATCATATAATGCCTACATATTTCTCGGTTTGCTTTATGGTTGACTGGTAGAGAACACCGTCCGGTGTTCGGTGTTAAGTCCGCCAAATGTACCTAGAATTTTATTGTGCATTAAAGTTTAAATAAATAAATATCAGTGATATTCTGTTACAGGGACAGTTTCGTACTCCATAAATTACTGCTAAACAGTTTTTTTTTTAATTAATATGCAATTTGAAGTTATCGGGGCTGATGTAAATTTTTGCACTTCAAGGAAACATTTTGTTTGCTTCCTTTGATAATAATGATAATAACACCTGACGAGTATTGTACATTGACGATGAGCAGAAAAGCGTGACGCGAGTGCCCGCGGGACAGGTGAAGTGGTTTTATGCCCCTACTCTCCCTGTTTTAAATAGCAGGATGCAGTAATAAAACATATATGTATTTGTGATATAAAATAATAAGTTTAGTGAAAAAAAAAATACGAGACATGTCTTATAAAAATCTGACATAGAACAAATTTAAAAATAATAAATTGTTCTAAAAAACCTCGGTGACAACAGCCAGTATTAAAACTCCAACACTCCTACCATCTAGATCGGGCCCTGGATTTTTCTCACACGTCACGACACACTATTTACTATAATCACAGCTAATATTGTACACTACTACCCGTATCTTACGGTTCCGCTTACGCGGGCTTTATGTAAAAATGTTTATAATAAAATTATTAAATATTCTGATAGATGCATATTAGTGCAACTTGCCACACACAACTATTGTAAATCGATCCTAATTATAGTTAATTATAACCGTTATATACATAAGTGCAGTATTAAATTGTCATTAGCAATAGATTTGGATTGAGATCGATGTTGGATTCAAGAGTTATCCTACTGTTTGTTTGTTTGTTTATTGATTATTATTATTAATTTTTAATTTAGATTTTAATTGAACTGAATTTAATTTAATTGCTTTCTATTTGTATAAATTTTGTTTGTTTGTTTTGGTTTGGTTTCTTTTCTTCTTGTTTTATGCGCTACTGTGTGGGCCGTATGCTTCTTCGATTAAATTATTTCTTTCTTTCTTTCTTATTAAGTTTAATATTTGTTCATCATCATCATCAGCCGTTTACTGTCTACTCCTGAACAAAGGCAAACGGGTGGTTTTCTTGTAATTGCCAAGCTTGGCAGGCAGATTAGCAATCGCAGTTAGGCTTTGGTGATTATTTTATGAGGGACGCTGCTGCCTATCTCTTGACCATTAAGCTCCCTTAGTCGCCTCTTACCACATCCACGGGAATGGAAGGGGTGGCCTATTCTATATCGGGACCACACGGACACGCCAATTAATAATTAATATTTATTAGAAAGGTTAAATTACAATAAACAATAAAGTTTACGATTATTATTTACTAACTGTTTCCCTCGCCTTTGTTCGCATGCATCAGTATATAAAGTATCCTATATACTACTTGTAAGTTAAGATGTAACATGTGAACTATCCGTATACTAAATTTCATCCAAATCCGTTTGGTAGTTTTTGCATGAAAGAATAACAAATATTCATCAACAAAAAGGCTGGCAACGCACAAGCAAGTCCTCTTATGTTGCAGGTGTTTACGGGAGACGGCAACCGCTTTTCATCAGATGTCTGCTCGTGTGGCTCCCTAACAATAAAAAAAATCAATAATCTATACTTACAAACTTTCACATTTATAATATTATTAGAATACTGCATATTATTTATTATACTTATTTGTATATTATATTATATATTTATTTGTAATATTTAAGGTCATCCAAAAGTTGTCGCCTTTATCTCTCACGGCGGAATGCTGAGTCTATCAGAGGCTGCTCATTGTGGGAAGCCGATGCTGGCCGTTCCCTTCTTCGGAGATCAGTTTACTAACGCTGCTGCAATCACACATATTGGACTGGGCAAAACGATACTGTTTGAACGCATTAACACTGAAAACTTGGTTGCAGCTCTAAAGGAATTAACTGCTCCCGAGTAAGTATTTATTTATTGTAAAATAAAGTCAATCACTCTGTTTTTTTTAGTGGATTATAATGGAATTTTGACTGCGCATGCGTTAACAGTATATCGTGCCTGCTATCTGGTGCTCCGGTGCCTGATGCACCCGGCATATACGCTGGCGGGGCTTCAGTGAGGAATGATAGGTGAAAATGAATAGGTATATTAAAGCACCATGATGCATACAAGTGGAATTCAGCTCAATGGTATTCAGGGGGATCATGGAGGTCGAAGGGTTTTTTTATACAACTTAGAATGGCAAACAAGCTGACGGCCCACCTGATGGAAAGTGGTAACCGTCGCCTATAGACATGAGCAGTACCAAGGACATAACAGAGTATACTGTTTCGCCCATGATACCTCCCATGCATTGCCATTCCTGAGGACTTAAGTGTTATTCCTCTGTACCCAGTAAATTCACGTCATATCCCACCCTTCAAACCGAAACACAGCCATGCGAACACAGCTGCTTCACGTTTGAAACACGAATGGGACAGAGGTACTCAAGCAATCAACTTTTGTACAAAGTCTCTCTCTGGTATATTGCTAGCAATGAGGCTGGTACTCCGGATAATAATTCCTTCCTCACCAATCCCTTCGCTTATGTCCCAATGCCTTTTTTATGGAGATGAGAATGGAATAGTAATCTCGCCTGCACCATTGTTTAACGTAGGCGGAGTACCAGTGAGGATGAAGTCTATAGTTGGTTTATCGATATCGATCTAAACACGATGGTTTTCAGGGGGATTGCAAGGAGGTCGCAATGAAAGTTTTAATGCCTCCTTCTTTCTTCTTAACAATTTCTCCCTGGCTTGTTAGTTAAAGGGACCATCAGACCAATTATTAGTAATATGTGTATATCTTTTTTTAATAGGTGAGAATGAAACTGTAATCCTGCCTGCGCTATCGGTATGGGCTGGCGGGGCACCAGGGAAAGATGAGGTGGGGATGAAAGCAGGTCAGCTGGCCCCTTGTGATGAATTGTATAATAATCACGATGGTTTCCAGGGGAAACCGCGTGGAGGTCGATCTAATAGCGTATATTGCTTGTAATGGAACTGTTACATTCTATTAACAATGCCTTTCCCCTCTATGTGTATGTGTCAGGTCGACCTTCTCGAGCTTCTCCCTCGAAAACATCTCGGTTGATTTACGTTGAGTTCAGCTGAGAGAATGAGCCAACTAGCCTGACTTTATCCTTACTTATTATCCCTCACTGATATCCCGTCAGCATAAACCGATAGCGCAGGCGGGGTTACAATACCATTATCATCCATGAAAAAAAAAACAATCCGATCTCCTTCGGTCCTTCGAGGAGGTTGCAGTTTTTTGTTGTTTTTTTTCGGGAGCAACCTATGTGTCCATTTTGATTTTTTAATTTATACTACTAGCTGTAACCCGTGTCTTTGCCTCTGTGAATTAAGATAAAAATAGCCTGTGTGATAATCCAGATCACATGTAGTATCGCAGCATATTGTTAGAAGTATAATTTGTTTTTGTAGGATGCAAGAAAATGCACGAAATATATCAAAACGGTGGCACGATCGGCCGCAAAGCGTTATGGACAGCGCCATCTACTGGACAGAGTATGTAGCTCGCCACCGCACCGGACCACCTTCATTACCATCAAAACAAAATACATGGTTCGAGAGTACGTTGATAGATGTCTATTGTGTACTTATGTTATTATTTTTAGTAATTATTTGGCTGTGTTACAGTATTGTTAGAATAATAAAAATGTTTATAATAAAATTATTAAGTTTAATATTTGTTAGAAAATTTAAAATACAATAAACAATTGATAAAGTTTTACAATTATAATTTATTGTCTGTTTCCCGTGGCGTTGCCTGCGTAAGTTATTGTATAAAGTATCCTGTGTTAAGTTGGGATATAATTTAACCGTGTGTCAAATTTCATTCACATCTGTTTATTTATTTATTCATAGGAAAACCAACAGCATATTGCATTATAAGATCTGTTCAGCCGTTTGACCGTGATTATTAATATCTTTATAAATATCTTCCAAATATCTTTATAAATTTCACATTTATAATATTAGTATGATTTTTACTTCATTACCAGTTGGTACAATAAAATCTAATATTATTCTTAAACATATCTATTCCACTGTTAAATAATTGAATTGAAAATTCTTATACAATTAAATAAATAAAAATATGTGTAGTACAAATGCGAAAGAGTTGATATGTTTTTCTTTATTATAATTATAGATATCTAATGGCTGACAAATTTGAAATGAAAATGCCTGTCTGTTTATATTTTCGTTAAGACCTACTGAAACTGACAGTATGTCTTTGATGATTTTACTAAGAAGAACATAAAAAAACAAATCTGCGCATGCTAGATAAGAAGGGTCAAGTTAACTACAAAGTCATGGTAAAAGTCTCTATCAGACATCCTAAAGGTTGATTGAAACGTTTATAGCATTAAGTCCGCCTTTTGTACCACATTTTATTGGTCAATAAAGTTTAAGTAAATGTTAAAATTCCAGAATCTAATGCATCGAAAGACTAGCCATCCGCTCCGGCTTCGCACGGGTGTATAGAAAGTAATACAATTATAGGCTATGTTATTCATTGGCTTGGCATTGTAGCTTACATAAGGCGAAAAATTTTTTAAAATCGATTAAGTAGTTCATTATTTTATTTGATTTTTGCTATACCATCGAGTCATAATTTTAATGCAGAGTCTAGCGTGCAATTTTTGTCAAGATGTTGATAGAATGTTTAGGGAAGTTCGTCCCTTTTTTAAAATAAATAGCAATTTTGTTTTTGGTACCTACCTACATGTGTGAATAATCGAATGAGTCAGTTGATATCACAAATCGTCTGGCCTCAACCTCCCGGCATTGAATTCCATTAACGATGATATTTGTCACACGTTCTGAGGTCGCGTGATTAGGTTTGGATTCGGCGCTTAATAGCTTTAAGGCCGTTTTACGAGACTGATAGGAAAATGCGTTTGGCAATGGCAAATATAACTATAGCAACTTCCACTACCGCGTTCTTTGATCGCGAGCAATTAGAGGGGTGGCAAGTTCTAGAATTCGCTTCTCAAGGTATAAAATCGAAATCATTAGTGTTATTTTAACAGGCAGAGTTCTATCAGTGAAATAACGTCATTCCAACTTGATTGTAAGACAAGAAAATGTGCTGTCCCATTTGACAAATATCATCTAGAGTGCTTTCAAATATGTTGATTTTTCTGAGTAAGCAAACATTTGGAAAGTTATCCACTTTCCAAATGATTCTTTCCTTAAATATTAGAATTAAGTCTTACTAAGAATAGGTAAGGAAACGAGTATTAAAAAGAAATAACTACAGGCCTAATAAATCTCTAAAGTATTCGGCTCTAAATATTATCTATTGTTTATAAAATAGATTTCTTTTCCTCCATAATAATGATTATATCTACCTATAGTAGGTACGTTTTAAAAGAACTTTATGAAAATGTAAATAAACAAAGACTTGACCCGACCATAGACTGCAGATGTCTAATGGTAGCACAAATAAAATATCAATAGATTTTGAGGGTTTTTGTGACGACTTTAATAAAACTTGGTTATCTTAATATATCTACATCAACCGTTATCTGTCCACTGCTGAACACAGGCCTCTTCCATAAATTGGTGGGTTTGTCAATAGTTACCACGCTTGGCAGGCGTGTTAGGCTTTTGGTGATGTTTTAAGAAAGACTCTGCTGTCCATCCTTCGACCATTAAGTTTTCTTAGTCGCCTTATACTACATCTACGGGAAAGAAAGGGGCGACCCATTCTATACCGGGACCACACGGCGAATAGGGGGAAAAGGGATTGTTAGTAATGGAGACTGAGAATCCCATTGCTAGCAATATACCCAACCAGGTCGACCTTTTCGCGGTTCTCCCTGGAAACTATGATGGTTAATTCCTGATGAAATTATGATAACTGGCCTGTTTTCATTCTAATCTATCACCCTTCACTGGTGCTCCGCCAGCGTATCCCGTTAGCGCAGGCGGGTTACCATACCATTTTCACCCATCAAAAAAAAAACACACGGCGAATAACAGGCTATACCTACTTATAATTCTCAAAGTCACCGTCATTATTTTAAATATGCTAACCTATTTGCGTAAATTTTAAAGCCATTTAGATTATCGCATTGGTTCCTCGGTTCCTTCCTGGATGCACGCAGCTATCCCCGCGTGCTGCGTATTGCACCGGCAATGAACTTGTGCAAGGTCAGGGATTCTATAGGTACCTATGCAGTATTGTCGGCGGTAACGGGAAACGTTTTGAATAGGTATTTATTGTGCAGGTACGAATGTATCTATTTATTTATCAAGAGACACCAACAGTACATGTATAATACATTGAAAAAATTATACAAAATTAGATCTAATACAAGTACTTATAAAAGGCGAGCGCAATATTTCGAATTTAACTGACGTATTTTAAATATTAACAATAATCAAGACAAAAGCAAAATTAAATTATCATTAAATGTGCATTACGTAAATAAATCAAAGCAAAAAAAAAAAAGAAGAGAAAAAAAGCAAAATCTAGCAAGAATAATCAGTTATTACTCTTGTCAAATCACACCTACATGTTTAGTTAATAGTTAATGACAATAAGCTTGTTGTCATTAATCACAACATACTTTTTTTATGCTACTTAGTATGGCAAACAAGCTGACGGCTGACCCGATAGAAAGTGGTAACCGTCTCATGAATAGTACCATGGACATAACAGAGTATACTGTTTCGTCTACGATACTATTCTGTACCCTGTACCCTGTAAATGCACTGCCATATCCCACCCTTAAAAAAAAAATTGAAATGTAATTTATTTGTAGCTCTAGTGCTGTCAACCATATAATGAAACGCCATATCATTCAAGAACTGATTGTATCTTAAACCGATTTAAAAAAAATGGAACTTTAAGAAGTTCCATTTTTTTTAAATCGGTATTAAGATTTTTAAAACTGTATTAAGATACAGTTGTATTTTTTTATATTTGTTACCTCATAACTCTGTCAGTTATAAGTCGTTTAGAAAATTATTTTTTTATTTGAAATGATACACTTTCAGATAGATCTCATAGATATTTTATCAAAATCGGTTCTGTAAATATTTTTGTCAAATCTGTTGTAGATACCAAATTTCGCGATTTTTTTTATAAACCTAATGTATAATAAATCACGTAAGGATATCCGTATAAGACATCGCGTAATTAAACCTAATGTGTCTGCAAAACATTTCGTAGTTTATCGTTGTAATCTGTCAGTACTATTACGGTTGAAATAGCTGGTTTTTTCCAGATCAAAATGTGTTTTCATCAAGTGTACTTAAAATAATTGAAAATAAAAATCACCATTTATTTATAGTTACTCTTGTTCTCGTAATAAACAAAAAAGTCCTTTGTTAATAAAAAGAAGCTAAATTCTTCTACAATAACATTTTAGCATTTTTGCAGTGTTTTGCCACTTTCTTTCAGATTGGGAATTTTGAGAAAAAAAAAGACAAAACAGTTCAATAGTTAAAATAAGTTTATGAGATTTTTGGCATTTTTATGAATAAGAGCGTAAGTATTTTCCACAATAGAGTAGGTATTTATTAGAAATAGACTGTGTTGCCAGGCAGGGAAAATTCACTTGACTAGATGTGTCTTTTATGGTGTCACCGGCCTTTAATAACTTTGTTTCGGAGGGACGTAAATTTGTTTATTTCTTCCTCCTATATCGCCTTCTGATTAAATTGATAGAGAGATTTAGAACGTAGCTTTATTATCTCCCTGGAGGGACTACGTGAGTTACATCCGTAATTTAGTTAACACTAGCGGTATCCTGTGACTTTGTCCACGTAAAAGGAAATAAAAAATGTACATGTTAATGTAGGACATGCATCATTTGTGTACTAAATTTCGTTTAAAACTTTTCAAACTTTAGCTATTTAAGTGTGATTAACAAACATCCAAAGATTTTTATAACATATCACATTTGTCAACCGATTTCAAAAAGAAAGAGGTTTTCAATTCCGTTGTATTTTTTTTATGTTTGTTACATCATAACTTCATCAGTTGTAAACAGATTTGGAAAACTTTTTTTTATCTAAAAGGATATTACTTTCAGATTAGTTCTATACTTTACTTTTTATAAATTATAAATTTTCTACATATTTTAATTTTTATGTTTTTTTTTTGTATGTTTTGATTGTTATATTTTTATATGTTATTCGAGCACGTTGTAATACAATTGTACCTCTATGGGTTAAGTACCTATATAATAATATAAAGAATATTATTATTATTATATAAATTTCATCAAAATTTTAAAAATTCAGTATTTATTTTTATGTAAATCAAAATAACTGGTTTTGCCCCTTGAATTGAAGTGTTTTTTTTTTGTGGAACATTTTTTTAATTGTACTATTAGAAATTGTTAATTTATGATTATTAATAGCATTTAGACAATAAAGTTTATGCTATAAGCATTAGTTGTTTTGCATAACATGACTAGGTAGGTGGGTACATATTTATCCAACGAGTTAGTATACGAGTATGAGCAACATTAAACAATGAAAATTACAATGATCATTAAAGAAACGGATTGTCATTGTTTTGAAAGGAAATATAATATTATCTTATAATGGGTAGGTTACTGGAAGTAAAATTATTATTATTATATCAGTCATTAACTGTTCATTGCTGGTTTTGCCAGTTGCTATGCTTAGCAGGCGGATTAACTAACCTAACCGCAGTTAGGTTTGCGTGATATTTTAAGAGAGATGCTGATAACTGCTAAGGCAGTAGAATGCTAATATTTAAAATGCAGACAGTTTTTTGGAGTAAGATATCGTAGTGAATTTACAATATGAATTTATAACTCCTTAGTTCTTAGAAATGGTAATATATTAGGAGTACATGAGGCATACCAGAGGGAGACTTTGTATAAAAGTCGATTACTTGTGTACCTCTGTCCCATTCGTGTTTCAACCGTGAAGCAGCTGTGTTTGCATGGCTGTGTTTCGGTTTGAAGGGTGGGATATGGTGTGAATTTACTGGGTACAGAGGAATAACACTTGAGTCCTCAGGAATGGCAATGCATGGGGGTATCATGGGCGAAACAGTATACTCTGTTATGTCCATGGTACTGCTCATGTCTATAGGCGACGGTTACCACTTTCTATCAGGTGGGCCGTCAGCTTGTTTGCCATTCCAAATTGTATAAAAAAAAATGCGATGCTGTGATGTGATACGGTATACCCTGTGATGCCCATAGTTAAATTTAATAAATAAATAATAACACTATCTAGGAGGGGATTTTTTAAACCCATTAACAAAATCCTCCCCAATAATGTTATAAGTGGTTAAGGGTCTCTTCAACTATCCTGATAAATCCTTTTAAGTAGGCACAATATTTTCTCAATTATAAGATTTCATTAAAATTTGTTCAAATATTTTCTTATGATGTTGCAGTAGATAAACATCATTTATAAAAGGAGTGTATGGAGTTTAATATATATCTTTAGCTTCCCTAGTTAATTTTCCTTATCCCGTGGGTGTCGTAAGAGGCGACTAAGAGAAATTAATGGTTGAGGAATGGGCCAGCGTCCTTCTTAAAACATCACCAAATCCTAACTGCGGTTGCTAAATCGCCTGGCACGCTTGACAACTACTGGCAAAATCCCCCTCATGGGGAACCCTTATGTTCATCAGTGGACAGTTAAGGGCGGATATGTAAAAATATAATATTTAAATATAAAAAAAAAACTTATAACGATTCTATAGAATATTTTTAATCTGCAGTTTAGCCTGGTATGATAAATATGAGGCGATATCATGTAAGTATCCGTTTATTAAAAGTATAAAAGGAACCTAAAAGCGGAAGCGAGCTGAGCACTCCATCTGCAGGTGAGGTGCATTATCGTTTAATACCGGACCATAATACGTTCCACCCGTTAACTGCCCATTTGGTTTGTACCGTACTATCAACTGCTCTCAAGAGTTTAATATACCTGGCCTCGTCTATAATACACCTTTACAATTAAGTAAAAAAAATGTTCTATGTAAATATTTCTTTATTAATACATATAATAAAAGCGTAACTGTCTGTACATGGAAGATACATACGACTATATAAGAAATTCTGTTATAGGGGAGTTTTATAAATAGAAGCAATAGAACCCAAAACAATGACTTAGAATTTCTGTCTGTTTGTCTGTACGTTTCTGCACGCTTATCTCAGAAACAGCTTAATCGATTTGAATGCGGTTTTCAGGAATGTACTGCGGTTTGCTCTATTTAACATTTAGTGTTTGTTTTATTTCAATTGGTTATAAATAAAAAAGTTATATCAATCCAAAGAATGCCCACCTGTGCGAAGCTGTGTGTGGGATGAAAATCGAGTTTGTGTGAGGGATGTTCACTTGGAACTTCTCACGTTATACAAACAAGGTATACAAGTTATTGTTGTTTACAACATAGCGAAAATATAAATATATATTAACTGAATAATATAAAATACAGTAAATAAATTGAGACATAAGTAGTTTTTGTAATTTTTCTATCGACTTCAAAAAGAAGCAGGTTGCACATTTATTATTTTTATTTTTGTTACTTTATAACTCTGTTAGTTATAAACCGATTTGAAAATTATTTTTTTATTTGAACGTATTTATTCGTACTTAAAGCTAAGTCCTATAAACATTTTATCGAAATCGGTTGACTAATTAAGTATTTAAATTAAAATAACTGGTTTTGTCACAATTGAAGTCGGTTTTTGTGTGGGACATGATCTTTTAATTTATTTATTTACTAGCGGCCCGTCCCGGCTTCGCACGGGTAGACATTTTTACATTTAAAAAACTGGCTATTAAGGCTGCATACGCGACGGAATCTTAAAAATGGAGCAACTTCTTCTGTTTTCCTAACATTTCCCATCACTGCTCTGCTCCTATTGATGGCAGCGTGATGAAAAGTATACTATAACCTGCCCAGGAGTATAAAGAATAATTGTACCAAGTTTCATTAAAATCCGTCGAGTAGTTTTTGTTTCTATAACGAACATACAGACAGACGACAGACAGACAGACAAAAATTTTACTGATTGCATTTTTGGCATTAGTATCGATCACTAATCACCCCCTGATAGTTAATTTGGAAATATATTTCTTGTACAGAATTGACCTCTCTACAGATTTATTATAAGTATAGATTATTCACTTAAAGTACGAGATACATGGTGTTACAAAAATCATTTGTTATATGACGTTAGACAGAGCATATATGAAAACAAGATAATGTATTAGAGCTCTATTGACTGTACCAAGCATACACATAGTATAATGTACTTAACTACTAATGTACTAATATACTTACTAATAATTCGTATCTCTCGCCCAGTTAATTCATCTCGGTCACGCGGACGAAGTCACAGGAAAAACTAGTTTTGTATTAGTACAATTTGATTTATTCGAAGCTGGCAATACGAAAGAGGCCAATAATGGAAATTATGAAGATTATGTTAGTGTAATCTCCTTGATGTAACCGAAAGTACGAGGATAATAAACTCCCGGAATACTCTTTAAGCGTTTTGCGTTGTTGTTGTTTGCGTGAGAAGACTTCTATATATAGAATTATCAACTTCTATTATTATACATTATAGACTTAGATTGTATAGATACCAGAGGGAGACTTTGTACAAAAGTCGATTGCATGGGTACCTCTGCCCCATTCGTGTTTCAACCGTGAAGCAGTTGTGTTTGCATAGCTGTGTTTCTGTTTGAAGGGTGGGATATGGCGTCAATTTACTGGGTACAGAGGAATAACACCTGAGTCCTCAGGAATGGCAACGCATGGGGGGTATCATGAGCGAAACAGTATACTCTGTTATGTCCATGGTACTGCTCATGTCTATAGGCGACGGTTACCACTTTCCATCAGATAGACCGTCAGCTTGTATATATAATATAAATTAAAATTATAATAATTTTGACGTAATCTATGGGAAAATTAATTTTATTTGTCCATATAAAAAAGATTTCGTTGTGCTATCAAATTGAAAAATTTATTTTAGAGATAAGTTTATAGAAACGGTTTAGCAACCCGCATCTGTTTCGCACAGTTTTTAAAAAAATAAAACATTGCTTATGTTACGCGCCGATAATGTAGCTTTCTATAGGTAAAAGATTTTTAAAATCGGTTAAGCATTTTTTGAGTTAATTTGCAAATTGATAAAAAAAAATTGAATTCGTACTGTTTATAATAATAGTTTAGATAATAGGCAATATAATTTGAATTTAAACAACTTGTCTCTCCTCGAAAAGCTTGTTAGATAGCGTGATATAGAAAAAGAAGAATCTTATTAAATATTTGGCAATTAAATTTACACATTTTTAAAATTGAGATAGTTATCAATCAATTATATATAAATTCGTCTCTTTCTCTCTCTGTCTACGTGTGCGTGTGTGCGTGTCAACTCTTTTGCTATCGATAAAGTTTACTGCAGCTTTGATTTTATAAAATTAAAGTTGCTACTTTTTCGCCTAATCTATATGAGTTTATATACGAGAATTTATATACAGTATAGATATAAGTATGTAATATAAATGCACAGCAAATATATATATTCATGTTTATTTATTGTAATAAAATATTGCATTTCCGCAGTGTTACCACCAGTAATGAATAATTGAAATACTAATAACGTAATAAAAAGCTACTATTGAATCACATACGAACAGATTACGCAGATATGGATCTAGTTAAGTTATATAATTTTATATTACTTTTGTTATGTTAGTGATGTTCAGAATAGTAATGACACAGATTTTATATTTTATTATAAAAATATTTTGTTGTGTGTAAGGCTACATGATAGGCGATGTTGATCTCAAAATTACGAATGATGTAATTTTTTTTAAAATGGATGATTATGGAATGGTAACCCCTCCTGCGTTATCGGTATACATCGGCGGTGCACCAGTGAGGGATGATAAGTGAAAATGAATGAACAAGTCAGTTAGCCCATCGTGATAAATACACCTGGAATTCAGCACGATTATTTCCAAAGGGGATCACGTGGAGGTCGATCTGACGGGGTATATTATTAGCAATGGGACTGGTAGTCCGCATTACTGTTAGTAATGCGGATCCCCCCTCCCTTCGATTGATGACATTGTTACCTTTACTCTATTTGTTTTGTTGTCTTTGCGGAGTAAAATCTTATTTCGATTTTTGGCAAGAGGGGTTTATTAGTTCTTATTTTTTGTGTGAAAGTATGTCAGGTCATATAATTGCTAACTCTTAACCCTATTTTGATACTTTTTTTGTTTTTGTACAGCAGAGACTTAAAATGTCACTAGCGTTGTTCTTTTTCTATCCCAAATGCTATGTGGACTTATACATATAAAATTTTATGATGATTGCATAGAGTGCTTGGGTAACAAGGATCCAAACGACTATACGAATTACTAGTAGGTATACCGCGGCTTGCAGGTATCGTGTCGTGTTTTGACTTTCAGTTGAAAGTTTCAAAAATCCTTTCCTAGCAGGTGCTTGCGTTATAGAAGTCAGTTAATAAACCTGTGTTCCAAGTTTCAGCTTTGTGGACTTAGTAGTTTTGGCTGTATTGTTAGTTAGTACAAAGCATTTGATAAGAATTGTTTATTTGTGAAACTAATTATAATAGCAGAATTTATTAGAAAATAAAACATTAGCTGTTAGTATTTACAGTTCTGGCCTTGTTAATATTTTATTTTACTCATATGTGCAGATAAGATGTGACGCGCGTTGGTCCTACATAAACATCACGATGTCTAGAGCGCTATATTCGAAATAAACTTTTAGTTTGTGTTTGTCAATAATTTAATTTCTATTTTTATTGTTTCATAAGTTTAGCTACAAGTATGAAATAAATATATATGCAAAATATTGATCGACAGAAAATTTGGTGCATCCGTCACACTTGCGAATGGAATCTATTGTTATATTTACATTACGTGCTGAGAATACGAAGGAGTTTTTTATATGACTAATAAAGGGAATATGAAATATAAAAAATATATAGGGACCGGTTTGTTATATATTAAGAGTACTATAATGATTAAACTAAACATAAAATGGGTCGGTTTGTGGAAAGTTAGTAGGAATTTATTAATTTTTTTTGTGGAAGTCTGGGTACAAGTTTTTCTAATAATATTTTTTGTTTTGTTTTTGTTTTCATATTTCTTATATATAATCATACGAGTATTATAAGTACAGGTTTTAAATGCGACATAGTTTTTTTTTTTCGAAAATACATAGGTTTGTTGGGCTTTTGTTAGTGTGCGCCAGCCTTATTATGACATTTTGTTTACATTCAATATTGATATTATAAACAAATCGTGGTGCAATCATTTTATGTAACCCACAAACGAAGGTCTAAAAACAGTCAACGATAGACCCTGACTCCTTGTCAAATGATATCGAAATTAATCACAATATTATTGATAAATGCGCAAATTAGTTCATCTGTTTATCTGTTTTACATTTTCATGACTAAATTATTGAATTCGTTTGGATGAAAATCGATATTTTGAAGTTGAAAGAATATATCAGGTTTGTAAGTTGATTATGTTCTGCAATAATTAATATGGAATAATAAGGAGCCAAACCCTATTGATCATAAAAAGAGTTATTGAAATCGGTTCAGAATTGGTGAAGATATCATGCATACAAAAAAAATATATTACACAAAAATAAAGCATTGTAATCAGGGCTAAATCAACTTGATGGAAAGCCAGAAAATTTTATTTATTCATTAGGTAAGTATTGAATCTAAGTATAAGAAACATCATCATTTCAGACGTTAACTGTCCACTGCTAAACTAAGCTTTCCCTATAAGGGGAGTTTTGCCAGCAGCTAAAATGCTTGGCTGGCGGGCTGACAACTGCAGTACCCCCCAAAATTAATTGTATGATTTTTGTTATAATGCATAATTTACAAATATGTGCATTTTGTGTTTATTTTATGATTATAATTAATAAGTTATATCAAGTAATGTAAGTTTTTATCTTGTGTAGAATTATAGATACTTGTATTTTTATTTTAAATGTTTGAAGGAGTGTATAATACTCGCCAAACGTTTTATGGCTGATTGTAAATTCTAGGCTTACGTACACTGGAATTTATTATATTTGTAATCACTTATGATAAATAAAGAACTTTTGAAAACAAAAACAACCACAGTAAGGCTTTTAGAGATGTTTTAAGAGGAACGTTCCTTTAGGCCATGGCCTATTCTATGCTAGGACCACACGGACGGACACGAAGTATAAAAAGCATTGCAGTTTCATGCAACTAACACAATATAAGAGATTTAAACAGTTTCAAAAACATGAAATGCTATAAATAGTAAATTACTTTATGTAACATACCTTACTGCATACAAAAACTTTTGTTTTGTACTAAGATTAACAGAGAATGCAATTTACCTTTAAGTACGCCTTTTGAATTATATACCTATACGAGCTGTCAACATATTCGGAAGTCGAGAATTAGGTTTTAGAATTTCTATTAGTTTTTTATTACATCATCTCATTTAGTTTTAAAATTACGAAATATAATGAATATTTCGTAATATTAATCATAGGGCTTTTAGATTTTCTATTCCGATGTATCTGAGGCTGTCATGTTGAGGTGCTAGCGGCGATTTATTGATAAGTCGTGTTTTTGAAAGAGCTTGTCGATAGATTGTACAACTCCATCCTTTTAATAAATATTCATACAAAATTTCTAATATTTAAAAAAAAATTTAGTTTCAACATTGATTTGTAAAAATCTTTTTCATTTTGCGCATATAGTTTTTCAATTACATTAGAATTGTTTACAATTAGTAACATAAAAATAGAATACGTTTTAAAGTTAATAATAATAAGATTTGCGTAGAACGAAACATATTCTTCAGTGTTTCAATTATCAGAACTAAAGGATAAAGCTGTGCAACGAAATTAAATCCTTATATTAATTCTCTTTCACCATTGTAATAATATGATCGAGCCATATATTTTTTAATGTACTCATTTGGATAGTTATATCCAAATATTTTATTTATTTATATTACCAACTAAGGGAGCTTGACAATTTTCCAATTCGCTCCCTATATAAAATAAAATTAATGAATTAATTAATCTTTTATAACATACAAGGTTTCTAATATAATTTACACAAAGACTGTATAATAGATATTTTATATCGGGCGCATATCTTGTTGTTGATAATAATCAATCCTTTCTTAGATTGTTAATAATATTGTACATTGTTTAATTAAATAATTTTAATGAGAATGTTTAATTAAATAATTTAAATGAGAATGTTTAATTAAATACTTTTAATGAGAATGTTTAATTAAATACTTTTAATGAGAATGTATAATTAAATACTTTTAATGAGAATGTTTAATTAAATACTTTTAATGAGAATGTTTAATTAAATACTTTTAATGAGAATGTATAATTAAATACTTTTAATGAGAATGTTTAATTAAATACTTTTAATGAGAATGTTTAATTAAATACTTTTAATGAGAATGTTTAATTAAATACTTTTAATGAGAATGTTTAATTAAATAATTTTAATAAGAATTATCATCATAACAACCAACTAATGGTAGGTACTAGCCTTCGCATATCATCAACCAAATCATGTTCAGACTGTAGCCGCAAATAGTGATAATATTACCACAGCATAAAAATCTCTTTCCTATCAGTCGTCTAATGGATATGTCTGGACAGAGTAATGCGTTCCGAGTTATTGAGTAATTCATTCCGAATTACTAAGTAATCGTTCGGGACATGACAAAAGCGGAGCATTGGAATATTATGATAACAGTTTAGATGACATAATAGTTATGACCAATAAACGTAGTGTATGTTGGGTTAACACATTCGATATGTCAGTATCTACAATTTACACATATAATTATGACTAGTATGTTTACACACTGAAATTTACACTTCTGTGAGTGTTGTAATTATGAAGACGCCTTTACTTTCTCTGTCGTTTCAGAGGGTCGTGTTGTTTGAACTCGCGTTGGATCTGATTGGGACATTCTCGTTAATTAGCTGAGATTTACTGGTAACATGTTGGTGTTAGACATGTGAAAATGACATAACGTTAGGTAGCGGTTCGTAAGGAAATGAAGAGTGGGTGTAATTCGACACTTTCTGAATAGACATAGTAAAATC
This sequence comes from Galleria mellonella, assembly GCF_026898425.1. Classification (NCBI taxonomy): domain Eukaryota; kingdom Metazoa; phylum Arthropoda; class Insecta; order Lepidoptera; family Pyralidae; genus Galleria; species Galleria mellonella. The sequence continues at coordinate 4,493,122 of NW_026441966.1, forward strand.
TACATTAAATAAATAATTAGTTTTATGCTACTGCGTGGATGGTGCTCTCTAGCGTCGAGAAGTTTTAGGTACTTTTCTAATGTATTCGGTCTGATATCATAAATCTGAGATTTATTCTCTGAAATTAAATTCGACAACGGGGAGTAGACTAGAGGGTCTACCATGAAATGTTTTTCGAAATTTCGCGGCTGAACGAAACACAAATTTGATGTTAAGAAGGACTACTGGCAAAGTATTGCCAAATAAATTATGTACTTTTTTATCAAACGTACCAAAGATATTTTTATAAATAAGTTTTGTAAGATATCTTCGGTATATTTGGTATAATTGATGATTTACATCTATTTGAGTTAAAAATCACAGGTCCATTGAGATAAGTTAATAATATTAAACATAACATGTAAGTAAATTTGAAATGGCAATAGCAACAGAATATATGCGATAAGTTTACCCAAGTTGGTTAAAACTTGTATTTTATATGGTATGGACAAGACACAATATACATAATAAACTCACGTACTTATTTACCATCAATGTTCTAATATTAGTGCTAGCATTAAATTATAATCACTCATGCAGTGATGTGTTGAGTCGGGCTTTTTGGTTTTCAAGTGTGTCGAGTATTTATTAAACAAGAATCCTTCGAGCTCGAGGATTCGGACAAGTAGGTATTCGACTACTTCAACAGACTTGATTAATTTTTCAATTGATTTTTGAAGCACATTTTTACATTGCAGTGAATGTTGTTTAATTTTTTTTCATAATTATCAACTAAATAAATAAATTAAAATATCTATTTTTTATTTTATAAATTAAGAAGAAATGAATGAAACGAGAAAACAGTAACATAAAAATTACGATAATAGCTATTATTATTTGAGTATTGCAAATATCGTGAACTGTTTTGGAATAACGAGTATCAAAATTCTGTATATTTAGTACTCAAGTACATGAGTAGTTATTAGACTCAGTTTTACTCGGTACATCACTACACTCCTAGACATTATGTTCTTTAAACAATATATTCAAATATATCTTGTCGAGGTAGGACAAAGAACGCAATATCCTATGAACAGAGAACATATGTTTGACCGAATAAAATGGGCCAGTGAATGGCAGCACCATACATGGCATAGGTTATGTTGTTTATGAGTTTATTTATAGTTAGTTTTCTTAAAAGTGAACGTGAATTATGTTATGCACTTATCTAGCGATGTAGCCATTTTAATCGATGTTGCTATATCGATTTATTTGATGTCAAAGAACAAAACATTTTATGATTGATCATAGGCTTGTATTAGTTTATTACTAAACATCCTTACTTTTGTTTTTTAATGTTTTAGACAGCACAATACAACAAGGCAAAAAAAGAAACTTTTAAAATTCAAACTGCCTGGTATGTGTGACGATAGTAGGCGGATATTTGCCCATTATTGGGAAGGCATCATTAAATCCTTCAGTAGGATATTAATGGACTGTTATATTGATCAAAAACATTTAAATTATTTCTCAAAAATGTCAATTTCAAATTGGACTAACAAGGATTAAAGGGACTCCTCGATTAGAAAAATAATTATAAAAAACGGTTTGGATTTGGGTAAAATATCGATTAACATACACAAAAATTATAGTTAAAATTGAGAAACTCTTCTTCTCGAAATCGGTCCATAAGCTTTGGAAAATGTATTTGTTAAATACAAACGCACAGTAATACGCTTTCAATAATATGCTTATTTAAATTTTTTGAGATTGATACTGGCTTTTGTGATATCAATTTCACAATACTAACAGATAATTCACAAATACATCACAATAATTTCACATAAATTTTTTTTGTCGATCAGGGTTAAACTTGGTATCCCATTCCCGTGAGTCTGGCCAGTTAATAACTAAGCTATGAATCATGATGTTGATTACCTACAATGATAAATCTAACAGATTATTAATTTGTCTAATACGTTAATACCTTCAGCTTCAGTTATTGAAATTGTATTTAGTTTATTAAAATTTCATTGATATTGCATTGATGAGCAAGAGGTGCTATTATATTATGTATTATTTGATGTAGTGTTACTTTTACTATTACGTATTGTCAAATTACCGTAGCGCACATAGTAACGTGGTAAGTGACGCGTCCGAGCATCTTGACTTGAAGTCAGCATTCACGGGCAAAGGTGAACGTTCGCTGCTGTATGAACTTGACTCTGTTTTACCTTAAGCGAGTTCACCTCAGCTCCTACTCAATGGACAGGGAAAATGGAATTGTAATTGTATAGTAAACTATTACATAACCTGTTTTGCGATAATGCCAACCCACTTTAATGGCATTTTGTGCCAACATCAATAATTTTAATAGGCCAGCGTACACCCGGTATGATGCAAGTCGAAGTTTTGTTATCAGACCTACAACATACACTCGAAGCTTCCTGTTTATGTCGAAATTTATCGCAATGTACCTACGCCATGGTCCAGTATTTCTCAGTAATTACTTCAATGCGATTCCAGGGTATGGACCGTGAACCCGGCGTACGCGCACAATGTTTATTTGCCGTCGGATGATCCGAGGCCGGTATATAAGTCGGCGGTATGAGCACCCGGCACCATTCGCGATTAACCGCCACCGCTGTGAGCTTCCGCAGAACGAGGCTACGCTGACCGCGAACTGATTGAACCAATTGCCACTTGCCACCCTTCCGCGATGATTTCCACACGTTTTCTCCTAATTGCTGTCCTTTTCCTAGCGGTTGCGTACATCGAAGCTGCGCCATTCTTTGATGCTATCTACGATGCAATCAATGGCAATGGAAGGAGATCTTATGGATATAGTGGTTATGGATACCCCAATTACAACTATGGCTATAACGGATATAACAGTTATAATGGATACAGGAACGTGGAGAGAGCGCCTCGGCAAGGAAAGACTTACAAGGAGATCTGCAGAGTCCACTACCCAGATGCGGCCGCCGTTCCTGGAACGGGGGGAATAATTTGTCCCTACTGAGGGTCAAGTCGCGTGTTCTACGCAATGGGGCGGCTGCTTCGGCGCCGCAATATCATGAGGATGGGCTGATCTATATACAAGTACTTGAACTATAGACGAAAACTGTCATAGAAGCATGAAGTCTTGAATGAGTCTGCAGATAATCGACAATGTTTTGATGTATGTAATTTGAAAGAAGTAGCGATTTATAAGGATTCCGCTTTGGTCATTGGATGTCTGTTTAATTGCTGTATATTGTTCAAGATTATAAGAAGAAGAAGACGAACAAGGATCAAAAATTCAGAAGTCAAATTATTGATCAACTGAAATTCATAATAGATGAGTTATTGTATTGGCTTGAGTTTTGAATCCTGTAAATGTTGAATTTGTTACAATCAAATAAACATTTGTAATTATGTTGATAATAAGACTAAACTGTTGTTTCTTCAAGCTAATTAGTGATGTTATGACAGAAATAGTGTTGTGCAGTGGAACAAACTTGTATAGATCGTCCCATCTGAGCCAAGCTGTGATGTTAAATTTGTGATATATCTATATGTGATATATCTCTGTTAGTAATGAGAGATGTTACATTATTTATATATAGTATTTACGAGTTTATCGGCGGATGATAACCTTGTTGGTGGTAGTCTGTGTACTGTGGAGATAATTGTAGTTTCTCTTAATACATCGCCGGAACTGCCTAGAACACGCGATTTGAAAACTGTTGTGATTAATTTTAAATTAACATTATTGGCTAATTGTACTTATAAATTGCTATTGGTTGTAAATGTTAAAATTTTGTTTCCTTTAAGACTTTTCTACTGCATGTTACCGCCAAATGTTACTGAATACCTAATGCAAGTAATTGTAAATAATAAATAAGGTTAAAATTAAATATATAGATAATATATGAATGGTTTATTTGTTTTATTTACATTGTATAAAATATTTCGTTAATCAGAACATTAAGTAAGTGATGATAATGCATATTAGCTAAATTAAGTCTATTTTTTTCGTTCAATACTCATATAATATTCGTAATAAACTCATTCTGTTGAGTTTTCATACGAAATTATATTTTACCTGATCTCTTTAAGTATTCTAAGCCATTACAGATATTTAATACATAGAGAGAACACTTGTATTAGCGGTGGTTAGAGAACGATATGAAACTAATATATTTACTACATCTCTGCATGATCTCTCTATATGTGGGGAACATGTAAAATTAAGATAATCAACAAAATAAATAGTTTAGTGAGCTGCTAACCGAGTTTATTAACTTTTGTATTCCACGATGTAAGTATTTAATTATTTAATAATAAAAATATTAAAAGTTAGATTATTATTAGTAGATTATATTAGTTACATTATAATAAAATTAATAAGAGTAAGTAATTTTTTATAGAAATTTCATTCAGTTAATAGAAAAGTTACACAGAAATATCTTAATGATATAATAAAATTGTACTAGACTTTTTTTTATACAACTTAGAATGGCAAACAAGCTGACGGCCCACCTGATGGAAAGTGGTAACCGTCGCCTATAGACATGAGCAGTACCATGGACATACCAGAGTAAACTGATACAATAAATAATAATATAATATACAATAGATGCTAAAACAAAAATTTTTAGAAATTTGTCTGTTTCTCCAATCCAATCTCTCAAATCTCAAATTTCTCAAATCCAAATCAAGTCCAATCTCATGTAATAATTTTTAATATATGTACGTTTATATTGTGGCAGAATATATTTTTTTTCTGATGTAACATTTATAAGATGTATCTTATTTAAACAAATAAATTAATTCTATTCTATTCTATTATACACAAACTATTGTACTAAATTGGATGCAGTTTTGACAATTATGTTGTGTCTAACTTAAAATCTGGTCATACGCCATTAAAAATTAGTTAGTCTCATTCGTTTTTTATTTCTGTAAACCATGCGTACTAAATAGGTAAAAGCTAGTAAATAAAATCACAATATAGGTATAAAGTATCTATTCCTATCTTGAAATTAAAGTTCAGTTTACTAATTCATAATAAGTATAAAACAAAATAGAGGGATTATATGTAACCTATTGATAAATGACATTTATCACAAAGCAGGAAGGTAAAATAAGGTTATGCCATATTTAAATGAAAGCATGATAGAGCATTCTTTGAGAAATATGTAAACCTTTTGTTAAATTATAATTATTATAATAATAATTATGGCGACTATACTTAACATAGTAAAAGTTCGAACAGCATGATATGCACATTACTAGTTATTACCCGCGACTTCATCCGCGTGATTGGGATATGTTTACTGATCGGGATAAAATGTAGCCTATATCTTTCTCCATCCCATATAGTAAGTGTATTTCAAATTTCATTGCCTTTTGCTGTGTAATCATGGCATAGAATAGGCCTCCCTTTCCTTTCCCGTGAATGTCGTAGGACGCGACTACGAAAGCTTAATGATCGAGGGATGGGTAGCAGCGCCTCTCTTAAAACATTGCCAAGATTTAACTGTTTTTGCCAATCAACCTGCCAAGCGTGGCAACTATTGGCAAAACCCACTAAGGGGGAGGCCTATATTTAGCAATGAGCATTTAACTAATCATACTAAATATCAAAGTACTATAGGTAACTAACAAACAAACAAACCAACTTTCAAATTTATAATATTAGTAAGGATGAGAGGTATAACTGAAAGGTGTATCTGCGTAACCAATAAATATGAGCAAATTATTACGTAAAATCATAAAATAGTTTACGATCATAATTCTGTGTTGTGCTTTTAAGTTACAAGCTAGCGTCATACTTTGTACAAAGTACATATTAGCAATTGATTTTGCTTCTTATCCTAGAATAATAATAGATAGACTAATGAATAGATTTAAATGAAATTTTCTAGACAGACAGATTTTTTTTTATAACACTGGGGGCAAATGAGTGTGCGTGAGTAAGCATGTGGGAATTATGGGGAATCCCTCTTTATTACTCATATTGTATTGTACAATGGAATCCCTGTAAGATCGCATGGTCACTATGCCTACCTGTAGAAGCCATAAGCTTCCCATTTAATTTTCATCAATAATTATACAATTATACAATAATATTATGATTATTGTTCGAATTGAATAAATTAATCTATGTGCATATTTGTCTAATCATGTTAATTAAACAGGTAGTAGGTTAAACAGCATTTTGGTAATTGTATCTTTATTATTACATGCATTATATAATAAAAAAGCTTCCAAATCCAAAACTGAATTAAATGTTTTTGCATTTTGTGTGTACAAGGACAGAATTTAAACTACTTTGAATAATATTAAAATATGCAAGACCTTGAATTTATGTAACCAGATACGAAATTGTGTATAGCATTCAAACGATTGTTATAAATATTGATATTTTGAATCTCCTCATTGATATTTGGTAAGGTTTTTGAAGCTAAAAGTTTCAATAAAGTCTTGCGTAGACGAGCATGGATGGATGAAAATATTTCAAATGTAGAGTATATATATGGGAATTTTAAATTATTATTGACGAGCTTCGTGGTCTAGGGGCATGACATACCGATTTACCATCCCGAAGGTCGAGGGTTCCATTTCCACACAATGCTAATACATATTTGTATTCATAAGTATGTTTGAATACGTATTCGTATAATATGTACATCTATTTATAAAAAGTATTTACTATCAATTGTCTAATATCTATAATACAAGGTCTGTTTAGTTTGCTACTAGATGGCTCTATTATGATCAAAGCTATTTATTACATTGTGTCATGTACTTTCTCAACATGTGTGTGTTTTATTATAATCGAATTTAAAAGTACGCCGAGGTTTGTCTCTAGTTATACTTTTCATCTGGTGGACGGTCAGCTTTTTTGCTTCTAAGTTGCATAAAAAAGAAATTAAATACTCCGACAGCCGAGTCAGATGAAGCAGAAATTTTGTTCGTCAACAAAATGTTTCTAGAAATATCTTAAAAAAAAAACTCGATTTTTTTAAGTCGGTATACAAAAAAAGTTAATGCAATTCTTCTGGTGAGTTCAGTTTCGTAGAGCACGTACCTATTTTTTTTAATTTGCATGCATGTTCTTGTATTTCTTTGTTTAATTTTTAAGATGATCTCATACTAAATTTATTAGAATTGATTTCGAACATTTTATATAAAATACATTAAGTAGATTTTATTTTTGTAAATGATTTTACATGTTATTATTTTAGTTGTGAATTTAAATTCTAATTACATAATAGTTACACATCAACAGTTTTGACTTATCCCAAGTCACGTCGATTATCGTCGCTTATGTATATATATATGATAAATATATATAGGTACTTATTTGCGGACCATGTGAAAAGGTAAAGAACCTGTTAATCATCAAACCCAACCTACCTATAGGAAACATACTCGTAACTTTAGGCATTGTTGCCGGCAGCTTGCATTTTTTATAATTATTGACACAGCAAACATTGTTTTCCTTCTATAATCACTTACCGGATCCATATTTTCTTATTGGTATAAAAAAATACACATTTATAAAATTTCATTAAAATCGATTTAACAGTTTTGGAGATTTACGTGAACAAAAAGCGCGAGTTAAGATGTTCGTTCATGCTTTCACGTCACTTTTTCACACAATTCATTCACGTTCCGTGAAAAGAATCCCGTATCACGAAATGTGTTACGGGAATATTCTGACACGTTGATACTTATATTAGGGTATATTTTTTAAACTCTTCTTTTGATCAATATGTTTTATTGGACAATGCTTGGCCAGAATCCGGGGATCCCCAGGTCGAAAGTTTGCCTAAACCTTAAATTATAAAATTTTTTAGGATAACTTTAAAATTAACATCTGTTTCGAGCTTTAGAAGCTGTCGTCCAATATGTCACATAGAGGCTTACTAAACTTGTAAAAGAAAGGCAGCCTAGAAACTCTTGACACCTACGGGCGATATCTTCATACGAGTAGTAGTATTATCCACCTTGTTATAAACAACATAATTCAACAATTGTCACCGAAATGGGGACGTTGCTTTGAGATCACCGTGCCCCAATTTTTTAACATCAATTTGATTGGGATGTTTCAATTTCATGCCCCTGTGTAAGCAGCATGAATTATGAGAATGATTTACCGTCAAGGTGTCCAACCAAAAGTACGGATACTCGTTTCAGTACAATTTTTTTCTTTTAAATTTAAATTTATTCCCTTGTTCCTTGTCTTGTTCAAAACATGTTTTTTATTTTTTTTTTTCGATTCTCAAACACTAGGCTCTGAGCAGCAATCTATTAATTTGCTTGAAGGTGCGTTTAGAGGTGAAACACGTGTCGCAGAACGTGTTTGGACGAAATGGTAGAGTAGGAAAAGTTGTAGAACTTCTGGTAAGAAGAATAGTAGTCAATTTGCGAGTGTTGGCAGTCGAGCATATAATTTGTTCAACCATGCATACATATTTACGCCCGTCTGCACTTTACAGATTTCATGGTTTATATCTGTAGATTGAGACCGCAATTTTAATTTTACAATATCAAAATACTTTTATTGTGATTTATGTCAAATATTTTCCATTGCTGTTATATTATATTGTATCAATATGAGTGAGGGACGATAGATTTCAATTGACAGTTACCGAACAGTAACTCCGGTGAGGGAACCGGGATCATTGTTGTAGTTACTTGTTTTCACAGCCGGACTAGTTTAAACATTTCAGATATGGATTTATATAGAGTAGATTATTATACTTACTTAAATATATTATAAATGTGAACGTGAGTTTGATTGTAATGGCTTAACCAATAATTATGAAATTTGTTATACACGTACTATATGGGATGAAGAAGTATATAAATTATTTTTTGTCCCGGTCAATAAACATATCTTGGTCACACGGACGCGCTAGTATGTAGTAAAGTAAATACGCTAGTATTTAATGGAATTTTTTTTTTCTTAGGTATGGTAGCCCCGCCTGCGCTAACGGGATACGCTGGCGGAGCACTGAAGTGAAGGGTGATAGATGAGAATGAAAACAGGCCAGTTAGCCCATCATGATAAATTCATCAGGAATTAACCATGATAGTTTCCAGGGGGAACCGCGAGGAGGTCGACCTGGTTGGGTATATTGCTAGCAATGGGATTCTCAGTCTAATGGAGATATTAAATATAGTTAGAATTATTAGGTATATTATATTTACTTACTGAACCTAATTTATTTTTGTTTTTTATTATTTAGTTTTGGCTTACTTAATATTAGTCGCATTGAATGCAAATGTCTATGGCGCACTCTGACTAGAATTTGATTAGATATTCTATTTTTAAATACAATGAATTATGTTTTTTATACATTGTTTATAAATTTTATACATAATAGATATGGTATAATGTATATATGTTATAAGGTTTCTATAACATTCGAATTTCATATATACCTATAGTTAGGACCAATTACATTTTTATTGTCTATTTTTAGGTATTTTACAAGAGACCGTGTTAAACCTGCAGTGTCTGCAGTTATTTAATTAATTTAAGTTTTAATTAGAATTATTTTGCATAATTCCGCTACCATTAGTATGAGTGTCACTGCAAACTCTCAAAGATTGACCATCACTATTACTAGTTGAAGTTCTACAATCTTCCATATTAGCCATCAATCCCCGACTGCGATTTTGTTCACGCACCTTTTGCAATACATGTTTCACCTAAACAAGACATCTTCAGGCAAATTATATTAGATCGCTGCTCCGAGCCTTTTAGTACCGTTCGTTACCTTATATGAATAAAAGAGTAAGTGTATAAATTTCATGATAATTAGTTGAGTTGTTAAACTTCTAAGAGGTAATAAAGGAAAATTGGGTGGAAAGGGATTATTAGTAATGAAGACTAAGAATCCCATTGCTAGCAATATACCCAATCAGGTCGACCTCCTCGCGGTTCCCCTGGAAACTATCATGGTTAATTCCAGATGAATTCATCATGATGGCCTAACTGGCCTGTTTTCATTCTCATTGATCACCCTTCACTGGTGCTCCGCCAACGTATCCCGTTAGCGCAGGCGGGTTCACCCATAAAAAAGATAAATCAAAAGAACATTCACTTTCACATTTATAATATTAGTTACGATAAATTATCATAACTAAACATTATAATAGTTTGAATTGGATGGGCTCTAATAGTTTCTTCGATTGTCATCCTCCGAACAAGTCCCTCGAGTCTGCCGTGATTATTCAGAACCCACAAAATATCAATTCACTATCTCGACAGATGCCATTCAGGACAGGAGGTAGAGTTCCTTGGGAATGAACCAACATTTCTTGATATTCAATGAGAGTTAATTACGTAATCATAACGAAGATGACTGATTTTTAATTATAAAAAAATATTGTATCTATTGTTTGATAAATTAAATTATAATTATAAAGATTTTTTTGGTTTGTTACGGAGAATTGTCAACTCAAAGAATATTTAATTTTACACTTCTTGTTTACACATATTTTAAATACACAATCGAGACTTAACGCGATGAAAAAAAAATGCTTCCTTATTGCCGCCGTTTCGACGCGGATTGTACGTCGTGGTCACGGTAGGACTTGTGCCTTCACCACGACGTGACGTTAAGTCTCGATTGTGTATTTAAAACTCAAAAAATATTTTAAATTTCATTTACTTATAGAAAACTATATTATCAGCGAGTACCATGGATTGAATTTTATAGAAGAAAAATAAACGAAAAAAGCCGCGCGAAGCCGAGAGCAGATTACTAGCAATAAGATATTTTTTGTATTCAAATTGAAAATGATTTGGAGTTTCAGAAATTCAGAAAAAAAAGTTTTTACATGACTCCAAAAAACAGAATTTCATTTTAGTCAATTTTGTCCTCTATGTGTTTTGATTTAATTTGATAAAAAGTGATACATTATATTGTAATATATCATACGGAGAATTATAATATATTATAGAGAGAAAAGATAATATGGTATGTTGCTATAATTATTTCATATATTTTTTAACATATACGTCCTTCATACACTTTCTATTTTTACATTATGGTTAGCTGGTAAGGAATTCCATATGGCATTAAGTTCGCCATTTGTACAAAGTTTTATTGTGCAATGAAGAATAAATAAATATATATGGATGTAAGTGTTTTGGGGTCCTTTATGGCAGTATATTGGGGAGGTCTATGATCAGCAGTGGCAGTTGAAGATTGATATAATGAGAATGGTTACGATGAACTAGTTGTTCCGTTTAAAAATCGACATAGAATGGTAATAACAGCTCTGGCAAAGTTTCCGAAGAATTCAAAGTTACATATCGCACGGAATCGTATCTTTGAAGGGTTCATCAATCAATGTGGATGCTCGGTAAGCTCTCAGATATCTCGCGGGCTCATTCGTAAACTTGACGAGTCAACTTCAGAGTTGACTGACTATCGATACTAGACATAAACAACAGTACCTACCTACTGTAATACTGTACCTATCATACTTCTCACAGAAGTATAAGACAAGTAAGTATACTTCTATGAGAAGTTTAACAAACAACAACGACATGGTATTCTCTTGCCCGCCGGATGATGTGTGGACGGGCGAGGTAGGGGCCTCGGGGCGTATCCCATTACCCCGGCTTCTACTCCGGAGGCGACGATCTCCGGGTCACTGGGTTTGCAGCCGGCATACACTGATGGTCTGTGTATGCCGGCGTGGTGTCTTTGAGATGTTTATAAATTACTGTTTGTTTATAATTTACTAGAAGGAGACTTTGTTAAAAATTTCGTCTGCATGGGTATCTACACCCCAGTTGTGATTGTACCGTGAAGCAGTTATGTTGTTATGGCTGTGTTTCGGTTTAAAGATATGGCAGTGAAATTACAGGGTACAGAGACATATCATCTCAGTCTTCAGGAATGGCAACGCATTGAATGGTATTTTTTTTAATGGATGGTAATGGAATGGTTACTCCGCCTGCGCTAACGGTATACGTAGGCGGGGTAACCATAGGGTAATGGGGGATGATAGGTGAGAATGAAAAGACAGGTTAGTTAGCTCATTGTGATGAATTCATCTGGAATTAACTATAATAATTTCCAGGGGGAAACTACGTGGAGATTGATACCTGACAGGGTATATTGCTAGTAATGGAACTAGTAGTCCGCATTACTAATAACTCCCTTCCCCTCTCTTGAAGGGTATGAGCGACACAGTATACACCGTGATGACCATGGTGTTGTTCATGTCAAAAGGCGGTCACCACTTTCCATCAGGTGGCCTGTCAGATTGTTTGCCATACTAAGTTTCATAAAAAAATTAGAATACGTAAACAGCAATTTAAGAGAGTACCTAATACTTTTAATTACATAGTTAATATAAGTAAATCATTATAATGTTTTATTTTTCATGACTGTAAAGTATAAGACAAAGCATGTTTTTTATTTTTTATTTTTATTTTATTTGTACTTAAAATGTACTGAACACTCGTCTAATATATTCCATGCAGGTATGTAATGTTATTCTATGACCGTTTTACAGAATTATTTGAGGGCGATATTTCTGAAATATATTTTAGGCAACGTATATAGGTACTATGTAGGATTCGTATTGTTGTTTTCAAAACTTATTTAACATAAATTGTGATTTATTTAGTTTCAGCACGTTTTATATTGATTGTATATAAATACTTACAAATCTTCTGTGATAAATATTCTTTATTGACTTATTTAGACTGTCAAAGCTCAGTAAATATAATAGTATATTTTCATACATATAAGTTTTCTCCTATAAATATGCTATTGCTTTACAATAAACTCAACAATATTTTTGGTATTTTTTTGAGGTTCTAAGCAACAAAATAAAAAAAAAATTTAATATTTCCGCTGACTGTACATTATTCATATCTCATAATAATATTCATTATTATTTTATTTCTTCTATTATTTGTTTATTACAGATTGAAGGTTAGTTTTTGAAGATGTGTTTCTGCACTTTTTAGTCTCAAAAATCTTCTCTGTGAGAAATGAATGAGAATATAACTGGTAAGTGAAAAGAAATAGATATTTTTTAAATTAATATGTCAATTATTGTTAGGTACTTATTTTGTGCTTAAGAGAGAGTGTCACTTGTTTCATGCTTAGAAGAGATTTATTTTATTGGCATATTTACTACTATTCTATCAATTTTAATGACAACAACATTATTTACCTACTAAAATATTTTTCCTTTATTATATTTTCGTCTAACCTGAAAGTTATATTCTTTATATAGAAGAGACCAGCTCCCAGTGGTGGGACTTTAATGGGTTATTAAATCATCATTGACGAAAAAAACAAATATCAACCTATTTATTAGATCATAATGTTTAAATGACAACAACAAAAAAAAATTTAAAATATGGCGTACTGCATTAACAAATGTACGATAATTAGCAGACCTCTAATTCGATTGCAATTAGTAAATAATCAGCGTAATAAGCTAAAATTGCCAAACGCCTGTGAGATTTAAATGAGCAATTTGTTGATTAGCAGTTTATTTGGAAAATACATGGTAGGCGTGAGTAGCGTAATAATTATGTTGCTTATTACATTTGGTAATGTAGTGGTTTAACATATTGCTTCACCTTCCGTGGTGGTAATGGAATGGCAACCCCGCCTGCGCTAATGGTACACGCTGTCACCTTCCGTGGTATAACGTACTACATAACTTAAGGTATTCATGGAAGTGTGTATTTTGTGTCTATATGTAATGCAATTGCCGTGTAGTCCCGGCATAGAATGTAGCACCCTTTCTTTTCACGTGGGCGTCCTAAGAGACGACTAAGGGAGCTTAATGGTAGAATGGGTAGCAATGTCCCTCTTAAACATCACCAAAGTTTGTCCGCGGTTGTAAATCCGCTTGGTAAGCGTATTAATTACTGGCAAAAGCTTCCCTTATGCGGGGCCTATGTTCAGCAGTGGGCAGTTAATGGATTATCATCCATTAACTTGTTGATGATGACGATGTAATGTAAAATATATATTTTACATTTATTTGTTATATTTATATTAGAAACGTATAAAACAATATTAGTAAACAATAAATAATAGTACAAAATATTATAGTTATTTAATTGACTTCAAAAAGAAGCATTTTCTCTTCTTATTTTCTTGTGTTGCTTTATACATGTTTTTACAATTAATAAAATTGATTTATGAGTTTTCAAGTTTTTTTAATGTCAGTTGATAATTAAGTAAGTATTAGTAGGTGTATAGTTTGCTTCTTATATCTTCTCGTAAATTTTCAAGTACCTAATAACATTTAACCACTAACTTAGGTGCTCGTTTTAGGATCTTCAGATTGCTTTGAAGTTATTACGATATCCACCGAACCCTTTTTCGGGTCAGATGCGTTGTTTAGTCGACTCTTTAACGAGTTGCAGGCAATCCTTACCCTTACTAATTCTTTACTAATATTATAAATTTGAAAGTAGGTTTGTTTGTTAACTCTTTGCACTTTAACGGCTTAACCAATCGTTGTGAAATTTGGTATATAGGTTTTATATGGGAAGAATTGGAGGGAGGGATACTGCATATCTCGTTCACGCCGATGAAGTTTTAAGGTGGTTGGTGAATTGAATAAAATTGGACACAAAATATTAGATGGCGCTAGAATGGAGAGTTAGTTATTTGATAATAGGATAACATATCTTAGTAGATATACGTATTCATTATTGAGTGTAAATTTGATTTAAGAATTGTATCGCAACTGTCTATTGTTTTTGAAATTGTCTTAAAAAAGAAAGTTTTTAAATAGATTCTATATGTTATTTGAAATAAGAATACATTTTTAGTAATTCTTTTTTTTATCTTTCTATTTATAAATCGATGAATTGATACAATTTACTGGCATCTATATGTTAAGTAACTGACCCAATAAATATCGTACTGACAAACAATGTTTGAATTAACAACTGCGAACAATTTGTATGAGAAAAAGAAAAATGAGGTTTTGTGCTTAGCAATATATTTTAGCGATCTATTTTTATTTATACAGATAACGATATTAGGTATTGAATATTAATAAAATAAAAGGTCCAACAAAAGCTCTTGACATAAATAAGGGTAACCAACGCTCCTTTGATATTTTTACTCAAAAGATTTTGTTTGCATCAGTAAATACGTAAAGCAACAAAATATTTCTTTAACATTTAAACCAAACGACAGGGGTTCTTTTATCAGCGACAGTGACTAGAAGAAACAGGGAAGGCCTTTAAAATTCTTACCCTTGTTGCATGTCTGACGTGTTTGGAAAAAAAAATTATCTAGGTTCACATAATGGCTCTTAATTTTCTTTAAAATAACTGAGCTATCATTTTTTAGTTATTTTTCTTTATGAAAATCAAATATAGTGACATAAATGACAGCTGAAATTACTGTGTTTACCATTAATGGAAAAAATTAGAAAAAAAGAAAGAAAAAATAACGAATGAAGAAAAATTTGTAAAACTCACCGACAATCAGCATGTTTATGGAAGAATAATATAATATTTTACACATTAAATCTTTTAAAACGTAAGCAACAATTTTATCTTTTGTCTTAGTGACATTTATAACATATTCGTAAAATTTTATATTTTTTCGTGTAAATGAATTGTACTTCATTGAAAAATAAATATATTAAAGCATATAGGAATAATTAGAAAGGATATAAGTAAAATTATAAATGTAAAGTGTCCCCATCTCATATAGTACGTGTATACCAAATTTTATAGTAATTGTTTAAGTATATACACACATATGTATGTGTGTGTATATATATATATATATATATATATATATATATATATATATATATATATATATATATATATATGTGTGTGTGTGTGTGTGTGTGTGTGTATATATATGTTTAGCGGCAATTATTGATATTAATTATTTTAGATATATTGAAATACTGTGACAATATGAAAAGAACTACGCGCGACTTCACAACTATCGCGTAGAAAATATTTTATACAGTACATCATTCTTTGTTCAGATAAAAAGGGTGACAGAAACCGGAGTGACAAATTGGGCTGTTTCCCTTGACATAAAACAATAAGGTGTTGTCCCGGGCGAGTCCGGACTACGTGTTTGTTCGGTCATAAAGTTGAATAGGTAATAAATCGGGCGCGAAGGATCAACTTGGGTGGATGGGATGAGGGAATGGATCAGGCGCGTTCAACCGTGAATATAAAGTGTACGGGTACTTTGTGTTGGCTAACCGCGAAATGTAACACGTACATCTCTGTGGACTCTTAATATGAGAGTTGTCCTGAACTAAGGCTAACTTTACTGTATTGAATTTTTATTATAACTATCTGTTTTTCCCGGCTTTGTTCAGGTATATAGAATAAATATTATTCATATAAGCTATTTATAGCGTGGCAAGAGCTCCACCGACAAGAGCGCAGTTCTTAAATAGGACAGATAAATAGAAGCTATTTATGTAGGCAAAGCCATTAGTTACAGTTAAATAAAATATATATGATTTTATATATTTTATGATATATAAGAAAATCAGTTATATAATGGCTATAAAAATATATATTAATCTAAAAAAGTATTTTTGAGTTAACTTAAAATTTTATATCAAATTATTTTATGGTATATAATTCTTTTTTACAATATGAATGTATTATGTTGCCCTTTAACATTTTTTTTTTTATAATGACATTATAAATAATTTAATTAATATATAACATGATAATTAATATATTCTAATGGTGACCATGAGTTAGTTTGTGACTGTTGATTGACATGCTTTATTTTATTTTTAACTTTATTGATGATTTTATTGTATGACTGTAAAATAATTAATGTTATGTAATTAATTGTATTGTATGCCCGATGTATGGGTAGGCTGTTTTCCTTTAAGACGTTAATAACATCTTACAAAAAATTGTAATGTACAGCTTACAATAAATATTTCTTCTATTCTATTCTATATATTTCATGATTAACCATAATCAAAGTTAAAATATTATAAAAAATTTATTTAAAAATAATTTTTAGTAATTTTTTATATGTATATACCTTATATTTTTTAAATATTATTTCAATACTTGTCTATAATTGATGCACAATACTATATGTTTTTACTATGTTGTCAATGTATGTATTATATTTTTCAATGGAATGGCAAACAAAGTATACTGATGGATTTACCGTTGCCTATAGACGCAGTACTATGGATACGTATAGTTTACAAATATATGAAAAAGTTGGTTTACTGTTATAAAATTTTATAGGCACCTTTAAACCGAAACAGCCATGCAAAAACTATCAATATTTAATATGACTAAATAAATAAATAATTAACATACAGGCCTTAATTATCTTCTGCTAATTATATTATTTTATATTTAATTATATTTTGCTCGCAACTTTTTAAACTAATAATGACTATTTCCAGATGGTGTATCAAAATAAAACGTATTTACACCTAATCTTATGTTCGACCTTAAAGTACATAACAATGTATATTGTATCCAATTCGGTGCAGTTGTTTTTACGTGATACTGGATCAAACTTACAGACAAATAGAAAACAATTATAAAATTCGTGATTTGGTTTCTGTTGCTTTGATTAAGTTTCCTCATATAAATTTGTATTAAATACTTGTTACATACAGGAATCGTCTACTTGTCGTTACAAATTTTATTATAGAATGCTTGCAGATTGTAAATTATCTTCTGAATATTTTTTTCCGTACGAATTACAAGTTCGTATAAATTTGTAGAATTTTTTATTCGTCGCCAAAAGTTGCGTTATTGATGGAGCAACCCTAATTTGTAACGTCGACAAACAGGGGCACTTGGGCGGTGGAAAGGGCTAACAGACATGTTGACAGCTTTCATTTACACTTTTTGTTTAAAATTGAGACTTAAAAGTCTAAGTGGTTTTGGAGACTTAGACTTTTTATAAAATTGCTGTATTAATGAGTCAATTTGAGGTGACCTTAGAAAAACATTGGCAATGAAGGGCAAATGAAAAAAAAAAATAGAATAAATTATGTGTTTTATTAAAAAAGAATGACCTTGATCTGGAAAAATCTTATCAACACAGGAATAAGTTTGTATGATTAAAGAAATAAACATTAGTTCATAATTGCTTGAGATATCACATAAACATAACATTAAAAAAATATTTACAAAATCTGTAATATCAAATAGGGTAATTACAAATCTTGCTTAACTCTATAATCAAATACGCGTCTTCATTCCAGTATCTATTCATATTTATTGACATTTATTGATCACATTTCATAATATTCATTCACATATGTAAATAAAATAAACGGTTATAAAGTGTCTGTTGAGAAGTGTTTCTTCGAAATTAACGAGTTTCGTTAATTTTCATGAGAGTTAACGAGGCTTGAGCCAAAATAATATAAGTGTGTGAGAATTGCTGCAAACATCAACTGTTAGTAACAAGTTATAAAGAATATTAGTCTTGTTCCGGGCACGGATCCTTGTAGGTGACGGATTGCGGTGCCTCCGAACTGACATGTCCTGACATTCATGAGATGGGTACTTGGTAAACTCCACACTTCGCTCGAGGCGTTGACAGTCGCGCCCCTGCTTTTTTTATTTGATTGACATTAACTAGAATTTGGAGTGTTACGCTTTTATTTTTATTGCAAAATGAAATACCAGTGTGAGGCAATAGTTTTTGCTGGTATGTGTAAGAATTTAGATAATTTAATACTTTGTGGTTGTATATTTTTTATCTAGCTTTATATATATTTAGTAATTCTGACTTTAGAAAGAGAACTTGAAGAGTTGTTTGCGTGTGAATTTATTTCTGTTTTACTCGTGTTTATACAATCAAGCAGCTGTTTGAAGAGTGAGATTAGGCAATAAAATTAAAATTACAGAGTATAATAATTGTTAGTATCGTAATTTATTCTGTGATATTTATGACGCCGTTCATTCCTTATAAATGATGGTTACCTCTTAACATCAGAATGGCCGTCAGCTTGTTTTCCATTCAAAGATGTATAAAAAAACCGCAAGCTTCGTGCTTTACCAGAGGGAGACTTTGTACAAAAGTCGTTTGCTTAAGTACCTCAGTTCCATTCGTGTTTCTACCGTGAAGCAGTTGTATTTGCATGACTGTCTTTCGGTTTGTATGGGATTTTTTAAGCTACTTACAGCATACTCTGTTATGTCCATGATATTATATTCATTTGTATAGGTGACGGTTACCACTTGCTAACAGGTGGACCGTTTTGTTTGTCATTCTAAGTTGTATAAAACAATATACTACCCTAGAAAGTACTACTATATTACAAAGTGGTCTGCAAGATGGTGAAATTAAGGTACTAAATCACAACCGTAACTAAAGATTTCTATAGTAAGGGCGAAAACGCGCGCGAAGTGCTATACGAAAATAGAATATACATATTTTTGCGTTTGTAAAAAATATATCACGTATGTATGCATGTTTCATTTGAATATTTAACGTTTAAATCGGATATTGGTTTGTGTTAGCATTATCTACAATAGAAAAAGTTTTTTTTTTTTAATTTTGCCACCACGTTGGTATTAAAACTGTTATCTAGTCGTATCGAAGTCTTTAGCTGAAGCTTGTTTGGTTTTCATTAAGTTGTCGATTCGAGTTTTTGCTGCGCTCGATAATGTTCGACTCTAAAAACTAATCGAAATTGAATTAGTGTAAAATTGTTTTAGATGATTAGAGTTTGGTCTTTACTTAATGTTTTTGCTTTACTGGATTTACATTTAGATGTTTGAATATGAAAAGTAATTTAGAATTTCTGTTTTAATATTCTGGAAATTTTCATTAAAATTGTGATTTAATCATAAATTCAGAATCATTATTGGTTGTATTGATCCTTCATTATTTTAGAGACATTTTTTGAATGGATTTAGTACAAAAAATAGATGAATATAAGATAATTTCAGTACTTTTTTATTTCATTATATTATATACAATCATTACCGCTTTCCATCATATAGGCTGACAGATTAAATTTTCATTACAAATTCTAAAATAAAATTTAAAAATTATTCGTAAAAATTAAAACGTCTACAAATAAATTTCAATTATTAGAATGTTTTGTTATTTTTAATTAAATTAAAAATTTTGCGCAAAAGAAAATGAGAAACATTACATTTCCATAGCTAAAATAGATTTCTAAGAGTTTTGACATTTTATGAATAAGTCGGTAAATCTATTTTGCTGCAGTGTGGTTCTCTCTAGTATACGCTTTTAAAAGTCCTTTGATGCATTTTAAAACACATACTAGATAAAAAATGAATAATAGGCAATTTTCCGGCAAGTTAGCACAGACCGGAGCTGCGACCGGTTTGAACCAATAGCCCGGCGGTATCCAACTCGCATGCAAATTGAAAATTGTCCTATTAACACTATGAAATAGAAAATAGAGCAGCTATCTTGTTGGTTTATTCCAATAGCTTTCACGATGCGATGCTATATCTTTTCGATTATTCCAGTAGCTCTCAAGATGCGATGGGAGAGAAAGATGATGAAATGTATCAGACGTTTGTAATGCATTTCAAATAACGCGATATGTCACAAGGTATCTACTGTATAGACGAGAAATATTATTCAGACAATTTTTGTCAAAAATATGAATAACATAATAAAATAAATAAAAATAAAGAAATACAATAAAAAAAAAGATATATTCATGTTAGTATTGAGCTCAGATCGAATCTGCGCCATGGGAAGATACTAAGATTGTCTAATTCAATCAAGTGATATCATAAAAAATAAAAAAAAAAAACATTGAATAGTTATATTTTATAAATCTGTCGCTCAGTTTGGGATACAATTGTAGCTGAGAAGAACGGAGAATAAATTCAGCTGTTTCTTTTTTCAAATAAAAGTTAAGGTTAAAAAAAATCTAATGAAAGATATAATTATCACAAACTTCATATTGTAAAAAAAAAAAAACTACAATCAATCACAATATTATTGAGCAGGGCAGTCACTACTAGAGCACCCGTTTACGAGTATGACGGATGAGCCAGTCAGATGCCGTAATAATGTTTAAGAGTAGATATGATTATGAATTATGAAAAAATAATAATGATATTGAAGGCAGATATATATAGAACTTCTAGAGGAGGGAGACTATATGAAAGTCGATTGCTTGGGTTCCTCTGTTCCATTCGTGTTTCTACCGTGAAGTAGTTATGTTTGCATAGCTGTGTTTCGGTTTGAAGGGTGGGATATGGCGTGAATTTACAGGGTACAGAGGAATAACATCTGAGTCCTCAGGAACGCATGAGGGGTATCATGGACGAAAGAGTATACTCTGTTTTGTCTATGGTACTACTCATGCCTATAGGGGACGGTTACCACTTTCTATCAGGTGGGCCGTCGGCTTGTTTGCCATTTTAAGTTGT
The DNA here is from genome assembly GCF_026898425.1 of Galleria mellonella. NCBI lineage: Eukaryota > Metazoa > Arthropoda > Insecta > Lepidoptera > Pyralidae > Galleria > Galleria mellonella. The sequence goes on from NW_026441966.1 coordinate 4,514,516, forward strand.
ATAAAAAAAATGTATCTTCTGTATATATATACCTACAAGTTCGTTTCATGATGAATCTTTGTAATCTACTCCATAAGCTTACTCTATTGTATTGTCGCATTTTTGTTAACATAGCCTTTTCAGTGAATACATCTCGGTGATTCGCAGAATAAGCTCTGATAGAGCGAAGGTCCATTATGTTTTGTGATGGACAGTTTTATAGTACTGCAATTTTTCCAAAGTTAGATTTTATGTAAAGTTCCACCTGGATTTGATTGGAGTAGATCCTTAGTTTGGTATAGTATTATATTATCTGTGGTTTGGTACATCTAATTAAACTGGTGTTCCGTTCTCACTATAATTATTTGATATGGGCGTCGGGACACCCGAACTGAAGGAAGTAAGAACTCACCTGTAGGCGAGTTTATTTATTAGTACTTATAAATTTACATAATCTAAGAAACGCTTGAATTTTAATTATTTATACAAGTGTATTTGTTTATAAAGGGTGGTAATTTATGAAGGTAAGTAAAGGTTTTCTTTTTGTTTTTGTCTGGAATTTATTAGATATCTGTATTTAAAGATTATGTGCGTCTGAGGAAAGTGGGAGAAAAGTAAATAAAAAATTTATCCTTTTATTTCCCTTTGCAGATTCTGTCGGTTGAAATAAGGTAATAAGGTAGTTATATCTAAGAAATGAAAATGTTAGAAGGATAACAAATTACATTTTTTTTATTTAAGTTTACAGTGTATTCTATGATATGTATGATTATTTATACGAGTAGGTAACAACATTTAGATTATTTGCTATTGTAAGATTTATTAAATAATAATATTAGATTCGTAATTTTATATTTATATAAACATGTATGGATAAATGAATAAATAAAGATGAGATGAGTTGTGAAAGCGCATGTAGCGAAAGATGTATGTATGTAGAGGCCTTTGGTTCTCTCTGCTTATCCTATTAAGAAACTTAGTGTGAAGACAGATAAATAAATTATATTATTTTATTATATATTATTAACAATAATTTTACATACGAAAAATAGTGAGTATGTTTATTTTATGTTTATAGATATTTGTTGTGCAATCAATTAAACAATGATTTTATTATAATATCATTGCATAAGGCGCGTCCGTAGTTATTTCCTTACGTTATATTTATTTACGTGAATAAAATAAAAAAAAAAATTATAAAACAAATACATTTATTGAAATGTAACAACAGTGTATTCTGACCGAGTCTCGAATCCGGTCTGACTATTTCGAATAATTCATTTTTTCCCAGGCAAAATGTAGGTTTGAATAAATACTGTATATTGAAAATGCTACGACGAACATTTTAGCGAAATATTGTTTTTTTTTTACTAACTATATAGATGCTTTCTCCTTCCGGGTTCTTAAGGTATGTATGTATGTGTGTGTGTGTGTGTTTGTGTGTGATAAGTTTGTCTGTGTACTTCTTTATTTTCTTAATAACCTGATTTATGAGTGTCAAATGTGAATGTATAATAAAACTTACACAAACAAACAAAAATTACTTGATTATGAAACATTATTTATAACATTGACATAATTTAGGTGTAATTAAAATCCACGCAGCCAAACTTAAGGGCAGAGTTAGTTTAAAAATAATCGTTGGTATATTTTCGCGTGAGTATAATATTAGGTGTGCGTGCGCCCTGCAACTATGTAACACATGCATCATTTCTAGGACATCAGGTAATTTATTATAATCGATATCGATAATTTGTATTATAAATTGTAATAGGTTAAAACTTTTATTTTCCAAAAGCCGAATACGTTCTCAGTTACACCATGGAAAGAGTATTATTAGTAGCAAAATTTTACTAATGTCTTTTAAACATCATTACGCATGACAAAGGAAAAATATAATAAAATAAATTTAATAAATATTATAATATTTTTTTATATATTCAAACCTTGATTAAACCTTATTATCGTGTGTAAGAAATTCAGTAAGTCGAATACGTGTTTAACCAACCAACCAACCAACCAAGCGACCAAATGTTCTCTGTTTACTTACTTACGCAGACTAGGCATTGGGCTCACTTGGTATAGGTTTGCAAAATGAGAAGATAAAGGTTTATGTAATCGAACGACATATGAGTAGTTCTTTCATCTTCTATAACAACCCGATTACACTTTATACATAGTCCTCGGATAAGGTCATCTGTCTATTTAAAGAAAGGGCAGCCTACGTTGCGTCTAGCGATGCGTGGGCACTACTAGAACCTCTTTTCCCAACCCCTTAAGCGTAAAAATATAACTACATAAAGTTTGTAGGTACACAGTGTAAAGTACCTACGTTTATAAGTTTGAAATACTGCGTGTATTTTCTTTCACCTACTACGGAATTTTCACTACAGAATTTTTACGAAGAAAGTCACTCGGTTAAAAAATGAAATAATTTTTTAAAAGGGTAAAAATCAATAATTTTTCGTCATGAAACTATTCAATAGAGGCATGAAAAGAAAAAAGTATATACTATAATATTAATTATTATGTACAGAAATGTAAACAATAATAAAATAATTTTAACAAGTTTGCTTACTATGAATATCTCTTTCCATTATTTATAATAAATGCATAAATCTTTCGCCTTTCACCGGATTATTGCAGCTTATGGACATATTACGAGTATCGTAATGGAGGTCTGGAACGTCAGAATTGCAACGCTGTGTATTTTAATCCAGAAACGAGTAGACTTCTGTACTGGTTTTTTATTTTTATTTTTCAGATATAACAGATAATAATAAGCCATCTCCCAAGCGTGGTAACTATTGGCAAAATCCTCCCTATGGGTGAAGCATATGGTTAACAGTGGAGAGTTAACGGCTAGAACAATAATAATAATATAATAATAAAAAAAAAAATTGGTAGATGACATGAAAAAAATTTTTGTTACAATCCAAAATGCTAAATGCTATTAAATAAAACAGGAACATAAGAGTAGCTTTTTTAAATAAGAATATTTGTAATAACTGTAAATTATATACGGGTTTCAAAAGCATTTCGATATTCGTGCATTGCGTAAATTACAAATCATATGGAGATAGATCTAAATAAACGACAATGTATCTGGGCTGTAAGGAAGGCATTCGTTCAATTTACGGTCTCTTTAGTAGCCAAAGATATAAATCGTAACCAAAACTGGATGGTGTGTTTTATATTATGTTTTGTGGTTTTGGAGACTTTTGATGAATTGTTTTATTGTATTTTTATATTATTTATTGAATTTAATTTTAAACCTATTTCAGGTTTTATATTTAAGATACGAGTATGTACATAATACATATATATTATAAAATGTCACTTGTGATACGCGACTGTGCTGAGGCTTAGCTGATGGCTCTTGATACGTAATCAAAATGATTTATTTCATTGATTTTCTTATGCGTACAAAGTAGCGGTAAAAAGCTAGTAAGTACCTATATATCTCTATTATATTCTGTACTATTCCATTAAATTAACGATTTTAAGACTAATTATATGCAACATTGTTCCCGTGCTACACAAATAACCAATTGTATGATTGATTCTCGTGGCATCGAGTAGTGTTCATTGTTACTGGTTCACTATTAGGTGGATTTCTTTACCCAGTATGGTGATCACCTAATTAAAATTTGATATAAACAAAGCCGCTCTTGTGGTCCGCAAAATCACGACGTAGGACAATCTCGCTCGATACACTTTTTTACATCAGAATATTTGAAGTTTTAATGAGTATTTTGTGAAGTTGCATGTTTAATATGCATGCTGAAAAGGCTGAAAAGTTGTGGGTAGTAGATCGGCAGTGCATAAATTACATACCGTCCTTTGAGGGATAGCTGAGGCCATAGAGATCTAATTTGGTTTTTAATGTTTCTTGAGGATATGTATGGAAGTATATGGGAGAGGCTTATGTTCATTAATGTTTGAAGTAATGATGATGATAACATGGTGTCCTTTAAAAAAAATATTAGCGGGAGATTTTTTAATTGCATTACTACCACTACTAACCTGTGTAAGAACCTTCTGAAGTCGTCTTTGACTTATCGAATGATAGAATTACGTTTGTCTGAAGCAAAATAAGTGATATTATTTTTAAACGATCCACAATTTAATTTAAATATTTAGGTACCATGACAGTGCGTTTTTCGATTGACATGTTACCGCTGTATTTAAAAATCGAATAATTAAAATTTAAATCTTTTACAAACAAATCAATTGATTTTTTAAAGAACTTATTGGAGCGCTGAGTGAACGCATGCAATAAATATAATTAAAACAATTTGACTAACAAATTACAAACAGTATATAAAATTGATCTACAAGAAAACTCGAAAAAAATATTATAAAATTTAAATTATCCTAATCATATCCAGTATTACTAAGTCTTGGCATTGTTAACAACGAAAGACCAACATGATGTAGTTTTGCTTGCTTTGCTATCGAATCAAGGAGCGATCAAGTTCGGTGACGGAGCAGAAAGAGAAATAAATCAATTTTTAGTTGAGTTAAAATTCATGTACTCATACATTGTTAAAAACATAAAGGACTTTAACCGGTAGCAAATTGATATTGACTATTAATCCATGTGGTAATAAGTAATGAAATGTGTATGAATTGAATATATTTAATATTTGTGGAAATCTAAACTAATAAGGAGATTTTTTTTAATTTTTTGATTGTAATGGAAATCTCAAGAAATAACCGATATTAAAAATTTTTCACATATAGAAAGCAACATTATGGGTCAGTAATATGGACTGTATTTGATATCAAATTAGAGATCTAGTACCTATGTACCCGTGTGTGGCGGCCCAACAGTGCTGAGCACATCCTAAAAAAGTGGCAAAGGGTGACTAAGGAAACAGAGCACAAGACATTAGGACCAGATCACTTGTATACGTCGCTATTGTGGGAATAGTGTTTTCTCAGGAGAGACCCGTGCACAGCAGTGGGACGTTGGTGGGTTGTTATATAGGGGAGAAGATTATTAGCTACTAACGTTCCGGCCCGACTTCGCCCGGGAAGACAGAATTTTCGAAAATAATATATAGTCTATATTAGTAGATAATGTAGCTTTCTACAGATAAAAGATTTTTTAAAAACGGTTGAATAGTTTTTAAGTCAATCAAAACTTTCTTCTTTATAATATTAGTATACATAATAATAATTTTCTATTAGGTCGACTTACACTCGGTCTTTCTTGGTAAATGTAGTGGCGAAATCATAAGCCAACTGAAATTACCTTCTATCATCCTTCACCCATCTATCCAGCGTTAACAATAGCTGAATTACTAGAACAGTAACTTTGCTTTCATTTCTTAAAATAAAAATGGGTTGTTATGGTCAGGCAAGATACTGAATACGCCAAAAACGTTTTTTATTATTCTATTTATTTTCTATGCGGTCAAAATAAGGTCATCGAGCAAGGTTGTGTCGTTAAATCTCCCAGAAGTAAAATCCAGTAACGCCACACCAATCTGCTGGTCAGGATTAGGTGGTGGTACAGTTTGGTCGACAGGTTCTCTCAAGCTGCCTTTGTTGGGATAATCGGCGAGTGTGGAACTGAAGACTAGCATCACGATTAGCACTAGCAACTTCTGAAACAACATATATATAATATACTTTATATGTATATTTTATATTAATATGACATTAATTAAGCAAAAAACAAACATATGATTGATCGGATAGAAACAGTAGACAATTTACTTCTCCATCACAAATAATATATATACCTACTCATACACCAAAATTTCTCGATGATGATGACAGTTGTTTGGATCTACCAGAGGAAGACTTTGTACCAAAGTCGATTGCTTGTGTACCTCTGTCCCATTCGTGTTTCAACCATGAAGCAGTTGTGTTTGCATGGCTGTGTTTCGGTTTGAAGGGTGGGATATGGCGTGAATTTATTAGGTAAAGAGAAAAACACCTGAGTCCTCAGGAATGGCGATGCATGGAAGGTATCATGGGCGAAACAGTATACTCTATTATGTCCATGGTACTGCTCATGTCTGTAGGCGACGGTTACCACTTTTACATCAGGTGGGCCGTCAGCTTGTTTGCCATTCTAAGTTGTATAAAAAAAAACCTTTAAGGAGAAGTGGAAATTAATAAACAAACAAACATATAAACTCACTTTCTTACATACATATATTCCAATAAAATTTGTTAATAATAAAATTTGTATACAGCAAATGCACAATGCCCGTCTAATGCACCGTATTGTAAACGGTCATTGTAACCTATGAACATCTGCAACAATAGAAATGAGGGGGAGAAGGATTGTTAGTAATGCGGACTGTCAGTACCAGTCGGTTTACAATATACCCTATCAGGTAGACTTCCCCGTGGTCCCCTTGGTAACCATCGTGCTGAATTCCGGGTATATTCATCACGATGGGCTAACTGACTTGCCCTTTCTCACTTATCATCCTTCACTGGTGCCCTGCCAGCGTATACCGTTAGTGCAGGCGGCGTTATTATGCCATTATTATCTATTAAAAAAGCACTAGGAGTGTCACGCGCACGTTGCCGGCCTTAAAGAATTTCACACTGCAGTCTCTAGGGAAAACCTCAGCAGGAAGCTTGTTCCATACCCTGAGCATTCGTGGGAGGAAACTCCTCTAAAACCGCACTATACGCGATAATTTAGGTTCTAGTGCGAAAGGAATAACTATTATTATCTATTTTTAAATTACTAAATGACATGCTAATTGATTACGAATTGTATAAATTATAAAAATATATTAGCATATAGTCGTAATGATACAAATGTCATATTTAAAAAATGTGTTAGTTTAAGTACAAAATTAAAAATATAACTTACGTATCCCAGTTTTAAAATCATGATTAATTACACTGATCAGTTGTAAACTATGAATGGTCAAAAAAGATCAATACTTCGATATTTATAATTGCATGCTATTTTTAAATTATACCGTTTAGCCTAAGGTCTTATTTGTATGTATAATTGAAGTAGCGTGACTAGTTGGTATGTATCGGGAGCTGTTAGCTACTTTATTGATTACTAGCTATAATACATCTTTCGCCTTTATTCGCGTGAATTTCAATATTAAGTAGTCATATTTTATATTGAAGGCTTTCTATCTAAAATTTTACAGGAGTCACAGAAAATATTGTAATGCCAATCCATTTGCCAAGCGTGGCAACTACTGGAAAAACCTCCCAAGGGGGAGGCTTATATTTAGCAGTGGACAGTTAAAGACGGATATGATGATGATGACTTTAATATTATCACAGTTTACCTATATAATCGAAGAAGAGGATTACCTCTTCTTTAATAAATCATAAAACATGCAGTGTATGCAAACAAGGCTAAAAGTTTATATCTACTAACTTGTTATCGAGATTAATTCAACTAGTCCAACTCAGCGGGTTTGATAAATTTTAGCCCTTGCAAATTTTATTGACCTCGCATCCTGTTCTGACACTGGTCATTAGTACTCCAAACTCTATCACTTGAGTCCACTTGATGTGATCCACTTCTATAAGCATGCATCTATCGAAGTTTTCAAGCAGTGGCTGGTCTGCAGTCTAACAGACAGTTTCAGGTCCATGCATCCATAATAACTTATGAACGGTGCACTAGACATGGGTAGAGATCCATAACAAGTTGATATTATTCTATTGTGGATAACAATGGTATGTTTAGGTAGATTGGTACAGAATTTTAATTCGAGTTTTTCTGCACATGCATTCGTATAATGATTTGTTCTCTAAATCAACTTACGACGTTTTGGAAATGAGAGGATACTTATAAAATATATAATTAATGATGATTAATTTTATTTCGTCATCATACGGAACACCATCAGCAATAAATTCAAGCAGCAAAGTGTTAAGAATCCGCGTAAATAGATCTATTGATAGAATTGCTGACGATTACATTAAATTGCAGAATTGTTGGAAGAAGCTCGTCGCAAAATTACCGTCTATTATGCGGTCCATTTTGCAGATTCCCGTAGAAAACTGTCAATTATAATGAATCGTTTTATGTTCCTATTATAAATCACCAAAGTTGCAATTTTAGAACATGGGATTAAGCAAATTACATTTTTAAATAAACTCTGGAAGATAAAGTTTGGTGTTACAATTACAATCGCTTATCTTTTAGAATTGTTAAAGATTAGTTTTTTATACCACTGAGATGGTAAACAAGCATACAGCCCACCTGGTGGTAAGCGGTTACCGTAGCCTATGAACGCCTACAATATCAGAGGTATTACGTGCGTGTTGCCGACCCTGAAGAAACCTCTTTACCCCCTTTTGAAGAGGGAGAGAGCCGAGATACATGTTTAAAAACTACAATTAATAATAGATTTTGATTTATGTATTCATCATCTTCATGTCAGCCGTCTACTGTCCATTGCTGAATATGGTCTTTCTCATAAGAGAGGGTTCGCCACAAGTTGTCACGCTTGACAGGATTTGCAACTGCAATTAAGCTTTAGCGATCTTTTATCCCTCTACTATTAAGTTTTCTTAGTCGTCCTTTATTACAGTCACGGGAAAGGAAGGGGTGGCCTATTCTACTCATATAACGGGACTACACAACAAGATTTATGTATTATTAATTATTAATATATATTATTAATGATTATGCGTGACTTCAACTGACCGCAAGTATCTGTATATAAAGTATCCTATCTTTTAAGTTTGGATATAAACAATCAGTAAACGAATTCACATTCAAATACGTTTAGTATTTTTTACGTGAAATAACTTTCCCATTCACAATCCTCAGAAACTTTTGTATTTTTAATAGTAGCAGCATTCCCAAGATATTCGTTCGTTTTAATCTGTAGCAGTTGCCTCATAAATTATTTTCTTTATACGAAAACGATTGCGGTGAGACGTGATTGAGTAAAATAAAATTAGCCTCGATAGGGCCTCCTTTTTTCCTTTTTATAGTAAAACGGAATTACATTATTTATAATGCTCATTTATTTAAGTACTTAGCTACTTAGTATCGAGTTTCTTTTTAATATATAAATGCAATTCTAGTTAAACTAAGGATTTCTTATAAATGATAGTGACAATTGATAAACAAACACTTTTTTAAATACTAAGTATAGGTCTCGCACTATAAGATAAAACAGGATATTCCTACAATTACCATGCTAAAAACCCAATAAACAGATACATAAATATAAATATTTGCATGGTTCCAGGAGTGAACTTGCATCTATTGAAAGGTAGAGGTTGTTACATCACCAAGTACTAAGTTGTTTTTCTAAATTATATTTTACTTAAAACTGTATAATAATAATAATGAACATCACACAATCTTATTAATCACCTGGTACTGAAGTTATGATACTTAAATTTGTATAATATCTAATAATAATAATAAGTGTAACACAGTCATATTAATTACCTGATCCTCAAGTTAAGATACTTAAGTTTGTATAATAACTAATAATAATAATAAGTGTAACACAGTCATATTAATTACCTGATCCTCAAGTTAGGATACTTAAATTTGTATAATACCTAATAACAGTAATAAGTGTCACACAGTCATTACAATCACCTGGTCCTTATGTTAGGATACTTAAATTTGTATAATACCTAATAATAATAATAAGTATCACACAGTCATATCAATCACTTGATCCTCAAGTTAGGATACTTAAGTTTGTATAATACCTAATAATAATAATAAGTGTCACACAGTCATATCAATCACTTGATCCTCAAGTTAGGATACTTAAGTTTGTATAATACCTAATAATAATAATAAGTGTCACACAGTCATTACAATCACCTGGTTCTTAAGTTAAGATACGAGTACGCTGTTCTATGAGAAACCAAGCAACGAACATCTGAGGACACAACCAATAATACTCAGAACCTAGTGAATTCAAATTATGAATTGGCTTAACTGAAAATCGAACCCGGGACTTTATTTATACTACGTAACGAACCAACCATTGCGCTAAAGAAGTTGTCGAATTACGAGTATTTTCCTGTTAAGTTACATTTTCAAAAAATTTTATTTAGTTATGTAATAGACGTATTTCGCTCTTTAAAAATTTCCCAAAAGGCATTGAGGTTGAAAACCGCAGACTTATATTGATTGATTGTTTGATTTATTGATGTACGGTCAGGATATCGTTCAGACAGTTGGTTTAGTCGAAATTTCGTGACCAGGTTACGTTTACTGACCAGGAAAAAAAGTAGTCTATATCTTTCTCCATTCGATATAGTACGTGTAAACTATATTTCATATATTAAGTCTTAAAGGTGCTATAAAGTCATAAACAAACAAATTCACCTTCATATTTATAATTTCTTTTTTTTTATACAACTTAGAATGGCAAACAATCTGACGGCCCACCTGATGATAAGTGGTAACCGTCGCCTATAGACATGAGCATGTTTATATTTTTACAATTTACCTTTTTCTTTATCGTCTTTTAATCTATGGTCCTATGGAATGTTATGTCAAATCTCTTCGAAATTCGAAAATGGAACAATGAGGTTGGAATAGCTGATGAAATTTGAATTACAAACAAATTTAAAAATCATTGTTGTCGTACTCTTGTCAGCTTGAATGATTAGGTATTGTTATTAATCCGTTACCCTAAGGTTGTCTTGAAAAGATTGGTTTCAGCAATAAGACTGCTTTACTATACTTGCACTTATGCAATTATATAGTTACATATATACATATACCTTATCAGGTCGATCTCTACGCGGTTCGCCTTGGAAACCATCGTAATTAATTCATGAGAAATTCGTCACGATGGGCCGACTGACCTGCTTCATCCTCACTCACACTCACTGGTGCTCTGCGAGCATATACCGAAAGCGTAGGCGAAGTTACCATTCCATTATTATCTATTAAAAGATTTAGTGGAGAGTTGTATCACACTACGTTTGATTGGGTTTCCCTTTTGAGAACATTTTCATCAATATTTTATTAATATTTTGTCAAGAATTTTTATCAATACAAGTTGTTGCCACTCGACCTACTGTTTCTTCAACTTATATCAGTTTACACGGAACTCTTGATAGGTCACTGAACAACTTGACAACCTAAAGCTTCTTAAAATCAATCGTTTAAATACATAAATACGAAATCCAATGACAATACATATTTATAATAATATATATAATAGGATAAATTTATTCTTTGTATTCCTTCCTTTTTGTTAAAAATTGCCAATCCTCTATACAGATCGTGCGGTCACGTGAATTAGAATGAAAACTTCACGCGGTGTTGCTATTATATTCTAGAGGGAATTATGTTCGTTGACTAAAGTTGTTTAGTGACATGAAAATTATCGCTTGATTTCAGATTGTAATACCCTCCCGTTACACTTTGTATAAGCACATCAAAATCCAGAGTTGTGTGTAGGGGTATTCCCGAAATTATCGTATGGTCGAAAGTAACGGCTATTCAGTGGTTTTCCACAATAATAAAAATGTTATACGGTACACGAATGGCACATAATGTCGTGATAACCCGTATGAGTAGAGAGTATCCGGTGAGCTTAAAAACGAATGGTCCATTCCGTTTACTAGGACGTTTTTATTACGATGGCTTTTGATGAGACCACCTGTTGAATGGCATTTTATTAGAGTATTGTATTTTACTTCTATATGGTTTTAACCATTAACGCAGTGTCATAGCTGTCTGTTGGCACCGAGTTCATATAAAGCGGTCAAAATATAGTACACGTAGTTTTTGTCACAAGTATAGGAAAGTTTTCTTTTTACCTCGTTTAACTAATATATCCACATCACACAAACGAAGTCGCGGGATTAGGTTGTAAAATATAATGTACTTTATTATTTGGTAGATTGTTTGGTTTTTTTTATATATCGAGAATTTATAGTTTTTATATAACTACGAATTTTATAAAGTTCTGATTTATTTCTAAAATGGCAAATATATTTAATGCTTGCGCTGTGTACGTGTAAAATGGTAAATCTTGGGCATAGATAAAATATCAGGAGCATAGACAAAATATTAAATACCAGGATGTATGTTTAGTATGTTTTTTAATTTTATGATATGTACGGAGTCATATCTATGTTAGTGCGTGCAGTACAATAAGAAAATAGTATATTAAGAGGTTTAATAATTGCCAATTTATCATTGCACGTACTGGGTTAATGTGTCGGTTCATCGGTTAATGTGTTTGTTTCTTATTATGCTTATTATGATCATGTTGATTATCATCATATCAGCCTTTAACTGTCTACTGCAGAACATAAGCCTTCTCCCCTATTGGGGAGTTCTGCCAGTAGTTACCACGTTTAGCAGGCGGATTGGCAACCGCAGTTAGGCTTTTAGTGATGTTTTAAGGGGGACGCTGCTGCCAATCCCTCTATTATTAAGTTCCCTTAGTTGCCTCTTAGATCATTTTTGGTATAAGAATGGGTGGCCTATTCTATGCCGTGAGTACACGGCAGATTATTTATAAACAAATAGGTAAATAAACACTGTTATCTTGTTACCAAAACTACTGGTTCTATTCAGTGGATTTTGGTACTGTCGTTTTTTTCCGTATTGAAAAGATTTAGGTTTGCCTATATTACTCAATATCGTGTTCTAAGCGTCGTCTATTATCTACTATTATATGTAATATTAACATTTATTTTTATTGCTATAACGACATTGTAAAGTTTGATATTGATGTCTGCCTGTTTGTTATGAGAAAATACTATAAAAATTTCAATAAAATAACATATTTTGATAGGTGTTAGCCTCATTTAAAAATGTCATATATTTTATTAAAAATCCCTTACATGTTTTTATAACTTTTGAGGTAACACGCATAGCTAGTTAATAGCTATAAATCTAGACTCAAACTATTCCTTCTCAAACTATTTTAGGCATGAGACCCTTTTTCTAAAATAAACTGATACGTCAGAGATTTATATCTGCCGGAGATTCTTAGCACCCCTGCTCCGCTGTTACCGTGACCGCTACCGTGATCAGGAATAGAGCCGCCGGGGACTGGGGGCCGTTTTTTTACGGTGTTTACCATTGGGGGTTTTGCCAATAGTTGCCACGCGTGGCAGGCGGGTTGGTAACCGCAGTTAGGTCTTTTGGGATGTTTTAAGAGGGACGCTGTTGCCCATCCCTTGACTAAACGTTTCCTTAGTTGCCTCTTATGATACTTACGGGAAAGGAAGGGGTGGCCCATTCTATGCTGGGACCGACACGGCATATTATTATTATTATATATAATTATGTCGAAAGAGTCGATTTTCAGATTTCGTCGACCCCCAAAATCCGTATTTGTTTATGTTGACCCCTGGGAAATTGATCGATTCCTTGTAGTCGATATCGACCACTTTGGGAATCCCTGATCTAGACACAGACGGCGTAATATGTATCTGTGTCTCTTTATCGTACATAATTTGATAGAGACAGTATTATTGTAGAGACATAAGGTAGAGGTTTTATTTATCTACAAGGACGTCTATAAGCATACAATATTATCAGCGTCTCATTGTTCTTTTTATTTAGGAAAGAAAGTAAACGGTCTTTGTGTATTTGGGGCGGTTGCGTGTGTAGGTAAATAGCGAAATAATAAACTACACATACATGTACAAGTGTTTATTTATTTGTGTTATATACAAATAAATATTTACTGTAATATTTTTTCTCATAAATTACTAGCTCGAATAGTTTTTTGGATCATATATACTTTTTAGACATGTTATATACTTATGAAAAATAGCGACAAGAGTCAGTAATGAAGAAAAATTAATGAATAAATAGATAAAGTAAAATTAATGAATAAATAGTTACCACTTTCCATCAGGCGGATTTAGTAATGAATGATCTCTTTTCTTTTTATGCTATTAAGTAATTACACAATCATGGTTACTGTAAATCATTTCACAACATTTATACAGCATACAAAATGCTAGTAAAGTACAAAAAGCAATGGGATTTAAAATAAAGTCAAATTGAGCCTTTTCAGCTTCACTTATCATCTCTTACTAGTGCCCCGCCAGTGTATACTGTTAGCGTAGGCGGTGTTACCATTTCATTATCGTCCATTGAATGATTGAACCAAGACTGTATATATTGATTCGTTCAGCCATTTTAGCGTGATTGAATAACAAACTTTCTATCTTTACAAACTTTACATTTATAATATTATTACTAGTAGTACATATTCAAAGATATACATAAATCATTTTACAACATTTATACAGCATATAAAATGCTAGTACAGTACAAAAAGCTTTAAAATAAAGTCAAATTAGAGCTTCACTTATTGTTGACTGTAACGGTATGGCCACTAAAAATGGATTCAAATTTGAAACGACAGCAATACCGCCGGCTGTAAACCGTTTACAGATAGATATAAAGGCAACAAAGACCTCCGTTGTTCAGTTCACTGAAAATATTCGCGCATTTTAACGTTTCGAAAGGGCATTCTGTGAGTTTTGATGAGGCGGCAATTTGTAAAAGTATATAACGTTATTCGGTAATCGATCGATGAATGCAAATGTTATCGGTTTAAAGAAGGATTTATTAATTATCGATTGTATCATTAATTTATTTATTTAAATTTTATTGACCAATAAAATGTGGACTTAATGCTATAGGCATTTTTTACCTTTAAGATGTGCGGAGATACTCGATGGCGGTTTAAAGAATAATATTATTTATATTTATAAGTATAAGATGGAAAATTACATACATAAAAATATTCATAAAATAAACATACATATATACTAATATAATATCATCACTTTTAATTACATCGATTGTGGTCGTGGGTTTAATTGTGATATGATATTGCGAAGATTTGAAAATCTACCAGATCAATAATACTAGAGGGAGACTTTGTACAAAAGTCGATTGCTTCCTCTGTCCCATTCGTGTTTCAATCGTGAAGCAGTTGTGTTTGCATGGCTGTGTTTCGGTTTGAAGGATGGGATATGGCGTGAATTTACTAGGTACAGAGGAATAATACCTGAGTCCTCACGAATGGCAACGCATGGGGGGTATCATGGGCGAAACAGTATACTCTATTATGTCTATGGTACTGCTCATGTCTATAGGCGACGGTTACCATTTTCCATCAGGTGGGCCGTCAGCTTGTTTGTCATTCTAAGTTGTATAAAAAAAAATCTAAGTATCTCTGTAGCGATGATGAACCTCGTTAAGAAACTTATTAAATTAAAGGCATAGTATATAGTTTTAAGAATTGGTAAGGCTTGAGAAGCGCCACGCGTGTCACAGTATAGTGAGCTGTTCTGTAATTAGTCCATGGTGTTATACTCACATTTAAAAGATGGTTACCACTGCGGATTTTTCATTGTGTGGGTCCTTATAATGTCATTTTGTATTCAGTACTTAGAAAATAATTATTTAAATATAATAGGACAAAAATAAAAATCATCATCATCATCATTTCAGCCATTATCCGTCCACTGCAGGACATAGGCCTCCTCCATAGACAGCCATAAGGAATGATCCTGAGCCACCTGCATTTACTGAGTCCCTGCAATGCATTTGAGGTCGTCACTCCATATAGTGAGAGATCGTCCTACATTGCGATTGCACGAACGAGGCCGCCACTCTTCAAATTTTTCTTCCTCTTCTTCAAGTTATGTGACCAACCCATTGCCACTTCAGCTTGCTTATACTTCGGGCTAAAAATAAAAATTCATTTGAGGAAAATCGAATTCTATTATTCAATACTTTATTAATATTTAAATTGACGGCAATAAAAATAATAGTCCATAATTGACTTGTGTTTCAAAATTGCACACGTCCACTTATTAGAAACGATTTATATTATAAACGATTAGTTTTAGTATTTTCAGCTAACATTATTTAATGATACTTGTGCCTATAATTATTAATATATATCCTGTATTATACATATTTAACATATATGCATGGAATTATATAATTTTGTTTGATTGATATGTATATGTATGTATGTATATCTATATGTGTGTGTGTGTATATATATATGTGTGTGTGTATATATATGTGTATATTATATATATATATATGTATATATATATGTATGTATATGTGAATATATGTATATCATTTTCATATATTTTTAATTCTTTTTTAATTTCTATCATACCTACTTGTACAACAATTAGTCCATTACCTTAAGGTTGTCTTGAAAAGATTGCTCTCAGCAATAAGACCGCCTTACTGTACTTATACAGATGTATCGTTGAGTTTGTAAATTGCCTTGATTGTTTCCTATATTGTATAATGCAAATAAAGTATACTCATTCATTCATTCATTATTTATTGGAGATTCATATAATGAAATTTTTTATGAATAATATGCTACTATAAAATATCGTCGAGAAAAATTTATATAAAAAGAATTAGATTTTGTATCGTAATATCTAAATGATATTCATAACATGATAATTAATTAATGTAATACTATGATATTTTGAAGCAGTTTATTCTTAGAGTAAGGCTTTATTTACGTAGTTTGCGTTATTAGATAGATAGACAGATAGATAAACACTTTATTTGAGCCATTTATGACACACGTAAATTAACAAATGAGTTTATACAATCTGATTATTTACACTTTTTTAAATATAAGACAAAAGATAAAGTACACAAAATATGTTTCCACCAAGTGTGTCGCAGTGACATAAATGGGCTACAGTCAGTGATAGTTTTGCTTAAAAGCAAAGCACTGATTTTCAGCTACAGCCTGAAGTTAGGCTACACGGACGCGTACAACAAATCCAGAGTGTAACCTGTGTAACCAATTTAACAGTCAAAGGTAAAATTGTATTATATAGATACTTACATAAATGATGCATAAATAGTATATTTCATTAATTAATTAAACATACAGTAAAAATAATAATTATTATGACTAAAACCCTTCACACCAATTTTATTTTAATATTTCCCATGTACAAACATTGTCTAGTTACAATTTTATAACATTAGTAAGATTATGCCATTATCCTTATTTTTGTCAATCTTGTCTGGTATAAAAGTACAAAGCAATAAATAACAACAAGCCAGCGAGCAATTTATTTTAACTTTTAATGCGGGCTTTGGACGGAACGGAAAAAAGTTGCGACGAAAGAATCGGGCGATACTTCGTCCGCCGATGAGAAAGTTTTGTTGGGCGGGGTTTGTTCGCGCATGCGCTGTGGCTGCGCCGAAGAAATGCTGTCCAGACTTCGACGTCGACTGTTGATGACCCAACACAGCAGTAGTCGCGGTGTCGCCGCGTCATACGGACGCATTCGGGATGCACAATTGCATAACTTGCGGCCTATAGTGAAAGAAAAAAAAAATCATATAAATACGCGGCCTTCGATCCCGCCACAAAAACTTCGGACGAAGTTTAACAAACTTTCAAAGTTTGAAAAAGTTTCGAAAACTTTTTTTTTTCGCGCTGAATGAAAATTTGTCTCTTTCTCGAATAGGTATATTGAATATTTATTTTTATTTTATATTATATGAATATATTAATATAAGAAGATAAGGTAGGTGCATCTAAACTTTAGATATTTAATAAAAAAAATAATCCAAATTGTGTCCCATTATATCCTGTTTAATTATAGTTGCATAAGTATGACACTTTTATTAAAAAAAAAATATTATTATGTTGTCGTAAGCGCTAATTGAACTATACACAATAAAAGATGTACAAGATAATATAATAAAATTTAAAACAAAGGTCTTACATGAATTTCTATAAAGGAATACATAAAATTATTATCTAAGCACAAAGCGTAAAAGGTAAACTATAAATCAAAAATAAAAAAAGTTTGGACTTTTCTAATTCGTAGTCTGTTATGTGTAATTTAAAAAAAATATGTACATATCATAATAATATGTACTCATAGATAATTAAATATAATTATAGAAATATTACACTTACGCGGATTAAAAATTAGTGTCTATAATATAAATTTATTGAAGTCTACATATTTGTATTCTGTTATTTAATGATACAAAATTTATTTATCTAATTGTTTTTTTATAATTACTGAGTAAAAAAAAAATCAATGAATTAATTGTAATTATTGATAAAAATCTTCATTATTTCATATTAAAAATATACTAACTCTAATATAAAAAAAAAAAAGGTATATAGGACCATTACGAAGGTAGGAGTTACTGCTAAAAATTATTATGATAATATAATAATATTATTTGCTATAATATTATATAAGATAATTATCAAAATTACAATTGTCAAGAATATACACACAATAAAAATAAATACACAGACAAATTGAGAACCTCCTTTCTTAAAGTTGGTAAGATATGCAATACCTAATTAGTCAGCGTAGTTGGAAGCTCGTTAACCCTTAAAACAGCTTAGTAAGTTTACATTGAATATCCACATTTCCTCATTATGAAACTGAACCTCACAATAGATGCGCATTTACGTAGAAAGTGACCGCGATTAACCGAATGAACCTCCATGACGGGTAATTTGGAATTTAAATATATCCTTTTTGGAATAAAACTATTTTATACAGGCTGAAATGAAACGAGAAAATTTTTTAGTCTCTCAAATTACCACGGTTTTTTTTAAATATATCTATTTTCTTTTTAAATAAAGTACGGCCTCTGTTTCTCGCTGGTAAAGTAACTTTTTGTGTAAAATAATTTATATAATCGGATAAGTTTTTTTTTGAGCTTATTAATTACAAAACAAGAAATATACAAATCTTTCTTCTTTATAATACTAGACCCAGATTATTAATAAAAGTTTATTAAAAAATCATTACCGTAATAATAAAAAAAATTTAATTGGCACAGATCAACACTTAATGTATAAAATTACGATAATGTACGATGTATTGATAACGTGAATTTCACTAACACCATATAATTGTTTGTAACTTTATTTATTTATTTAAGGAACACCAACAGCATATTGCATTATAACATATAGGTATAACAAACATTAAATATAGTACAATATTAATGCACATGCCTATTATAGGTATTTACAGCATTTACTTTAACATAAATAATATCCAAAATAAAGAGCTACGCTATATTTGATTGACCGATTGTGGTAAAATACACATGTTTTATATTTGACCTAATAAAAACCTCTGCATATATGTAGTCTATATAGTAAAATATTCGTGTAAAGAAAAATCTAATGTTGAGAATTAGATTTTTATAATAATATTAATGATAAAAATCTAATAGCAGATATGTATTGTCGTGTGGTCCCAGAATAGAATGGGCCACCCCTTTCTTTCCCATGGGTATTGTAAGAAGCGTCTTAGGGGACCTATTGTACGAGGGATCTACAGCAGTGTTTCTCTTAAAAGACCATCGAAAATCGAATTGCGGTTGCTAATCCACCTGCCAATTGTAGTAACTACTGTCACCCCCCTTATGGTGAAGGCCAATGTTCTATAATGGACAATTAACAACTGATACGATGATAATTAAACAAAGAGTTCAAAGTTTAATATGCAAAATGTTCAAAACGTCAAATTAGTTCATATTTTTAGACATATAATACACATTCACGAGTATATATTAATGTCACACACCCGTCGGGATAGACAGAAACGATAAGACGTCAAATGTTAATTCCGGTATTCGATTCAAACGGTATAAAGTTTAATATAATGTTATCAATTTTCACGTACGAGTATATCATATGCCGGGGTCGAATTATGAAGTACCGTCCCGAAACCTACTTATCTCTGAAATTAATATTAATTGATCATGTTAAGAGTTTCTGGAACGGGCATGCATGAGCGAGGCAAGTTATCAATGTGGATGAAGTAAGAGATGCATGTATGCGTAGATATATAAACTTTTAGCAGTCTGTTTATTCATATTTGTTTGCATCTCATTTTTGTTTTTTGACATATCATATTGTTTAATTGTCACCGTAAGAAAATAAATTCAATTATTTTTATTTTACAATTATTATATGTAGCTTTGATATGTATCTAACATAGTTTTTCATCCGATATTATGTATGCAATAGCTGGAAGATTATTTACCGGCTATTATCAGAAATAAAAAATATTTTTAATCTTGAATACGTGTGTTTCATACGTATTCCCTCGGCAAAAATTAAAGCAAGAATGAATGAAAGTCAGTCATTCATTACTGCCCTCTCCAAAAATAATAAATACAAAAAATATGTAACGGATAAATGATCGAAACAATTACAATACTTAAATTCAAAATTAAAACAATTGACATTCCAATAATCTAATTAGAATTTTCGTGACAATATTTTATTAACATTGTACTATAAAATATTGTATTGTATTTATTAAAATAATAACACATTTAATAATTGAATTATAACAACGTTAACAACAATCAATTGACTATCTATTAATAGTATTAGTTAATAACAATATGTATTTGTATAAAATATAATCATATAATCTAACATATGTTATTTTTAAATTATTGTATCAATTTAATATTGTTTATTACGTTGCACTGTCAATTACATTTTCTGTTATTCCTGTCTACGGTTGACAGGTAGATAACGCCATATGGTGTTAAGTCCACAATTTACACTGTCTAGATGTACTAAGATTTAATAAAAATAAATACTTATTTATTTTATTCAATTATTTATTTTATTCGCCTATACTGGTTTCACATTTTATTAAAATAAAATACAGCTTACATTACTCGCTGATAATGTAGCTTTCGATGGATAAAAAATAAAAAAAAACAGAGTTTTTCATTTATCGATTACAACTAAAAAATAAAAAAGAAATCTTTCCTCTTCATAAAATTATTCACCATTATCATAATCATATCAGTCCTTAACTCTACAAAGAGTTTGTTAATACTTACCATGCTTGGCAAGCATATTGGCAACCACAGTTAGGCTTGGCTTATATTTTAAGAGGGACGCTGCTGTTCATCCTTCGACTATTAAGTTTCCTTAGTCGCCACGCGTTAGGAAGGGGTGGCCCATTTTATGCCATCACATGGGATCATATTAGTATTGAAGCGTTACCTATTTATTATACGCATGAAAAAGAATATAATGCTAGAATACTTAGAACGAAAACGTATCCAATAATAAATTTATTTGTCATTATTGTCTGTTGCGAAACGTGTTTTGTTGTTTTTCTACAATAATAATTAAAAAAGACATACAACAAGTACAAAATTTTACACATCCGTTTTGCGTTAATTATGATGTGTATGAATGTAAAGACATCAAATACAACTCTAAAATTTTAATCTGTGAAGAGAAAAGAAACAATAGGGACCTCAATTTAAATGGAAATTTAGAGGTTCACAATCTTCTTATATGCAAAATGATTTGTTAGATATTCACATTAATTCATATATTACTCCAGTCGACTTATTTACGTACAAAACAGTAATAAAGTTTTAGGATAAAAGCTCGGATGCGCTATTCAGCATAAACATTAGCTATTTTTAGATGTACACATGTTATGAATGACATTGTTCCATTTTACCGTTATGAGCAAATATGAGAGAGACAGTACGTATATGAATATTTTATCTACGAACTACCTCTTGCCCACATGCTCGTATGCGTGAATTTTGGATATAGTTAACCACTTAAACTATGCCTATAAAAATATGCCTATACGAGATTTGTGGTTTGACTTTCAGGAACAGGGGTCGTATTATGAACTCTTATTTCCAGGCAGATTACGGCGTAAATTGAATTGCCTTGTTTAGTCAGCGATCACGTGACAATTGAACGACGGAACAGTGGAAACTATATTCAATTTGGTGCAATAGTTTTTGCTTGATGGCAAAAAAACAAACATACAGACATAAAAAAATATTATTTTGACCTCTATTAATTACTCCTATTGCTGTATGTAAAACCATAAAGATAAATGATATGGGTAGAAGAGACACTCATGTAATTGTTTTTTAAGAGTGCACCAATCATTCTTAGGGCAGAACTTTTGTGCTAAATTTTCTTAAAAATCTCCTAGGACTTAATCTATGTTATGTAGTTACAATTTTATTATAGTTAGGTATGTAAATAAATGTATTAAGATAAATACTTTTACTAAACTAAATACTTTTTAGTATTAACTTCTAAAAAAATGTAAGTTTTGTTAATTACTAAACTTAGGAAAGAAGAACAATGGGGTAACTTATCGTTAAATGTGAACTCTGTTAGGCAATCTTTAAATGGAGAGATAATAATATAGTATATATTTATTTTTAGTTGTTATACATGAAAATATCGTACAAACATCATTATCACTATCTTGCTGTTTTTATACTTAATTTGTGTTCGATGTAATATGAACCAATATAAAAAAAATACGATACACTTTCTTTTTCTGTCAAAAATTACACTTTCTAGTCATTTGTTATTTTTGTGTTCACTTGTTTTTTATGCACATCATCTTTTGATGGAGTTTACATCGGAAATTCCGAGCATAGTGCTTTTTATAATTTGCTCAGTAACTTAATAATTACTATGTTGTTGGGGATCGAATCCACAACCAGTGGAAGGTAAGGCAGCGCATTAAACATTACATCATCAATGTCACCAAATGTAGTGTTCGCAGTGCGTCACGTAAGCGATGCCCCACGTTTCAATCCCCATGATCCGGACCCGGACGGCCGTTTGTTATCCGTACCGAGCGATCCGGTGTTTAACGCCTACGCACGTGCCCGTAAAATATATCCGTATTTTTATTTATTTCCACTACTTCAGCGGATGAGAGGGAAATTGAGGGCGCGAGTGCGATTTTAATAAACGATTTGTTGGGTCTGCATTTAAGTGCTCGAATTAGGCTCAGAACGAATGAACGCTCGAATAATTCTATAAAATTCACAAGCATAATATTTAAACTCGTATGTACATAAAAATCTTAATGTGTAGATAATTTTTTTTTAATGAACTAGTATTTGTCCGCGACTTCGTATGCGAGGGTTTTGCGATAAAATATACACCGCACTTTAAGTTCAACCTTCAGAACGCAAATGTGGAGGTCCATATTCAATATGGTATCATTGTTCTTATCAAAACCCATAATAACAATTGTTTTTAAATATTTCCTATGTACAGACATAGTCTAGTTACAATTTTGCAATATGTACACACATTAGTTAGCTAGTTACACATTTCATAGGTGTTATTTCGGAGAATAACGTTTTAAATTGGTATTGTATGTATGTATAGATTAAGAATATCATCTACTCTCCATCTATGTACTTATGTGTATTACTAGAACTATTAATTAATTCGTATTGCTACTGTAGACGTGATAATATTATTTATTAAAGACATGTTTCGTAGTTTACTAATAAGCATACAATCACTTCATCTGACACATCATATACTATATATGTATTATTCACAAACATCTCTCTGTCACATGTACTTAAACATTTATATTACACGTATAACTATTGTAGTTACCACACTACATATGTATTTTCGTTTTTATTATTATTACCGGAGTTAGGATTTTGATGATATTTTAAGAGGGACGTTGCTGTCCATCCCTCGTTCATTAAGTTCCCTTAGTTGCCTCTTAAGACACTCACGGAAAAGGAAGGGGTGGTTCAGTCTATATTGTGACCACACGGCTACATATTTTACCGTGAAGCAGTTGTGCTTGCATGGCTGTGTTTCAGATTTTTACGGAGGAATAACAGAGTCCTCAGGAATGGACTTTAAACAAAAGTCGATTGCTTGGTTACCACTTTCCATCAGGTGGGCCATCAGCTTGTTTGTCCCATATATTCGTGTTTCAACCATGAAGCAGTTGTGTTTGCATGGCTATGTTTCGGTTTGAAGGGTGGGATATAGCAGTGAATTTATAAAGTACAGGAATAACACCTGAGTTCTCAGGAATGGCAACGCATATACATACATATATACATGGACAAAATCGCGAGTTAAAGCTAGTCCTAATAAAATATATCCGTATCCTGTAGTCCCAGCATAGGATAGGCCACACTTTCCTTTCCCGTGGACGTCGTAAGAGGCGACTAATGGAGGGCGAGGGATGGGCAGTAGCGTCTTTTTTAAAACATCGCTAAAGCCTAACTGCGCTTGCCAATGTGCCTGTCAAGCATGGCAACTACTGGCAAGGGGTAGGCTTAGGTTCAGCAGTGGACAGTTAAAGGCTGATATGATGATGACAGTATATGTAATATTATTAACTAAAAATAGATTTGTACGTATAAACAGTTACGATGTTTTATACAACAATTTTCAATTTCTTTTCACCGTATAATACATTTCTGTTTTGCCAAAGGATGACTGGGAGAAAGTGCTATATAGCATTAAGTTCCCCTTCTGTACCAATAATTTTTTTTATAATGTGGTCAGAAAAAAATAAACAAATAAATAATGTATTGTCAGCAGACAATTATATGAGTAACATTATTGTAATGTGCCTGGTATTGTTATTAGAAACAAAACGGATTAGTCGTGCGAATACGAACGAATCCGTTTTATATTGAAAGAAACATTTTATAGGTAACCCGACGCATCGCGAGGGTACCGTTATACGACACATTTTCTTTCAGATAATGCGACTTACTCGTATTACCCCTGTTGTTACAAAAGATTATTCGTGTGTTGTATAATATATTTGTGTTAATGTCATTTACGAATTTAAAATATTAAAGACTATAAAGTCTACACGTGTTTGAAGTAAAAGATCGACAGTATAATGAGGCAAAATTAAAGAGTATACGGCTCTAAACAAAGGAACTAGTGTATACTTCAATATCTTTGAAGATATAGCATTTAGAGTTTTAAAATATTATGTCGTAAAATTAAATGTTAGTATGTTATATACCCGACAAAAATTTTCTTTTTTTTTTAGTACGTTTGTTCCATTGTGGAACAGGCTAAGGTCGGAGACCATGCTGCCTAGTCTTCAATATGATAAATTGTCTGGAATCAAATATTTGCTGTTAAATTAAATATAATCTATTTTAAAGTTTAACAAAAGTATAGATAATAAATAAAGAAAAAAAAAAGATAAAGAATTTTAAACAATTAATCAATCAAATAGTTTATTTGCATAAACATAAGTACATTTACAAATAAATGTTGTTGAATATTATAAAGAGTGCTAAATTCTATCATTTTAGGATGTCCAAATTTATATAAATTTTTCTTTTAAATCAAAAACCAATTTCTTTCCTTCTCCTTTAAGGGGTAAATTAACTGGTGTGCGATATTCCTAAAACGTCACCTTATAGTTAGAAGTGCAGGCAATATTTCTATAACAGACTATAATTTGTTACAGATAAAAAAATAATTATAGAAGATATGGCTGTATAGCCTTGTACCTTTGTCATTCCCTTAGCAGCGTATTCATTTGTTTGTTCATTTACTTTTCTTAATAAAGTAACGAGGTGCGAACGTAATTATAAGAACGCTATAAATTATTCGCGTTAAATGTAAACGGTTGATTATACTTGCTCTGCCATTTGTTATCCTTGTGGCGAACCTCACCCTGTTGATATCGTGTTAAGTTTAAGCACACACAACTGGGTGCCATGACTAAGTGAGGAAGGATTAAGTTAGCAGAAGTTTATTATCAGCTACACGACCAACTTTAAGTTTATGAAGCACTACGTTACACATGTTATTTAATATTAATTATTCCATCGTCTATAAAGGTGTACTGTAATATTTTATATTTGGCCCAAAAAGGAGAGAATTCTCATTTCGACTGTTTTGTTTTTTTTCTTTTAAAGTATGACAACTTAGCTAATTTTGTACCGATTTTATGATCCTTTTTGTAATAAGTTATAGGATTAATACATATATTAGGTCTGTATTACTTTTGTCACGATTTAAGCAAGTTTTATTGTGGAATTAAATCATAAATAATCTTATAAAATAGTCGATTTGCTATGATATTTAAGACTTGTACTCAGTGCAAAGTCAGTGTTTAAAGAGAAATAATTAATGTTAATGCTCCAAGATTTTGCTTAATAAGGACTAATTAAATTCTATAGAATGCAAAATGAATTATCAAAATACAAAATTATTGAGTATTAGATATTAGAGTTAAATATCTTAGAAAAAAAAATTGTAAACTTATTCCTTTTTAAAGTCGCTTAAAAACTATATATATTAGGATTTCTATAGCCACTAAGAAAAGATTTTATTGTATTCCCACGAGAGAGAAGGGACTCTATGGGTAAAGCCGTGACGTTTTCTTCCGCTGAATTTCGTTACAAAACAATATTCAAAGAAGATTGTTTTTCAATATACCGATTTAAGAATATAAGCTTAAAAATAAACATTATAGGGTTAATGTCGCGTATTTTACGTACCAAAATATCAAAAGTCCCTTACTCAGCACTACAATGGTTAGATAAGCAATGTCAAAAGCATCTCTCATCTTTATGGGTTGATTTTATGGTAAATGTAGGATATGCTTATCGCAAATTAGTTTACTTGCTCATATGTATATATTTACATATATGTTTAATTCTAAGTTTCGTGTTAAACTCTTATAATGCATGATTTTACAATTTTATTGAGTAACGAGATTAAATACAGTGGAATTTTTTTATGGACCGTATATTTTACAAATTTAATTATATCAAACAATTACATCCAATAAATTCTTGTAATAATAGGTATAACATAATATTTATTTAAATAGACGTAAATGATTAATTATTATATTCTAAAAGATGAATATATTTAATAAAATATATCATTAAATAAAATTAAATTAGGGGAGGGAATATTTTTAACTGACCTTATTATATATTCGTATATTAAATTTTGAACAACAAATTAAATATACTTATAATTAATCAATTTTAGTCGACTTTTAATTTTTAATTACAAGTTGTAAGATAGAATGCTGTATAATTGTTTTACTGGTTTCGAAAAAAAAAATAAGGATAAAATTATAATAATATTCATTATTCTTATCATATCAGTCTTTAAGTATCCACTGAGGCCTTCTTCATTTGGAGGTTTTTGCCAGTAGTCGCCACGCTTGGCAGGCGGCTTGGCAACCGCAGTTAAGCCTTTGATAAAGTTTTAAAAGGAACGCTGCTGCGGCTAACGGAACTTAATAGTTGAGGGATAGCCTCAACCATTTTCTGTTAGCTGCCTCTTACGACATCCACAGGAAACGAAGGGGCGGCTTATTCTATGTCGGAACCACAAAATCAACATTTATTTTTGGACATTACAAAATTTGAATAAGATAAAATAGCTCCATACACCCTGAATCCCAATCAATGAAAACTGGAAGCAGATAAGTGTTATTTCATGAAACTTTGACAAGATAACACTCCAACTTTGCCGGTCCTACCCTTTGTTGCAACTTTTCGCAGGCCTATTATTGTAGCCGCTTTGTTTCCCGTTCATAATATTGCTTCATCATTATTTTTTCCCGAGGTTTCTTTTGATGATAGTTCCGGAAGCTTGGACTCTTAAACCCGGGGATTATATTATGTAGTTACGGTTTGGTTATTTTTTTTTGGGGCAAGGAAAATATAATTGTTTATAACATATTAAAAGTATATGTAGGTGTACATAATATAGAATATTACATATAGATGAACATTGACCGAATGTTTAGGTATATAAATAGGTATTTATTTAGCTTTAAGGCCTTCATTGTTATGTTAGGTAATGATTCACAAATAGATTGATGCATCTGATATGACAATTTTTGATATAAAAAAAAATTATTTAACGTTTATCAAATTTATACGTTTTCATTATTCATAGCTAACATTTGTTTAACTTTTTGATTAGAAAGTTTTAAAATTAAATCTACTTGCAAAAGTTGCAACTTCT
Organism: Galleria mellonella; assembly: GCF_026898425.1. Classification (NCBI taxonomy): domain Eukaryota; kingdom Metazoa; phylum Arthropoda; class Insecta; order Lepidoptera; family Pyralidae; genus Galleria; species Galleria mellonella. The sequence goes on from NW_026441966.1 coordinate 4,542,295, forward strand.
TCCGCAAGGATTAATTTTTATTGTTAATACTTTGTTGGACACGTCATTTATTTTTAAAATTTTGTAAGTAGGTATCTATGAGGGAGTAAGGCCGAAACGAAAACGAGGAAAAAGAAAGTTTTGTAGTTTACTAGCTTTTACCCGCGAATTTTTCCACGTACTCAGAGTATGTTTATGGGCCGTGATAAAAAGTAGCCTAGGCTCTTCTCCATCCCATATAGTACGTGTGTAAAAATTTTATAGTGATTGGTTAAGTCGTTAAGGCATTAAGAGGTAACAAACTCATTTTTGTATACCCATGTCTTTAATAAAACCATAAACTAAATATTAATGTCGATTTGCCAATGATACTTTTTGTAAATCTTTTTACTAATATCACAGATTATATCTACCTGCAATATTTTCCTTTTCAATTTACTTATTTTTAGGTATTAACACAATAAAGTGTCTTTCAGATATGGAAGTAAAGTTATATGCTATTTTAGGACATGGTAGACTAAGCTGCATTCAAATTTATATGGTGTTGATTGAGTAACAAATATCCAAACGCTCAAAACATTTTAAAAACTTTTACATTAGTAGAATCGTACTGGCAATATCAGTCATTTTAAATCCACAATCTCGATTTTATTTTTCTTTAATATGCTATTAAGGTGGAAAGTGATAACCGTCGCTTATAGACATAAGCAGTACCATGGACATAACAGGCTGTTTCGCCCATAATACCCCCCATGCGTTGCCATTCCTGAGGACTCAAGTGTTATTCCTCTGTACCCAGTAAATTCACTGCCATATCCCACCCTTCAAACCGAAACACAGCCATGCAAACACAACTGCTTCACGGTTGAAACACGAATGGGACAGGGGTACCCAAGCAAACAACTTTTGTACAAAGTCTCCCTCTGGTAAAATGATCTAAAACACTAATAGGTATATGTCGAAGAACCTTATTATTATACGTACGTAGTATAAGCTGACGTAAGTCGCACATCTGATTAAATTGTTGTAAGGGAGTCATTTAGAATTTACGCTTACGCAAATATCATGGAATGAGTGTTAACTGAAATGAAGACATTGTTTTAATGACTCAGTGAGAATTCGTTATTACTGAGCTGCTGTGACGTCACACCCATAAAGTATTCCTCTGTAGACTGTTTCATTAAAGTAACGTTTGTTGTTACATCTCAATTAATATTTGTATTTATAGCAATTAATTCGTATTTATTCAACGATTGTTTCTCGAAATGAAGGAAGACGATTTGTGATGTACCTATTTATTCTATTGTGGGAATCGATTACATTTGTATAGGATTAAACTTTTAACACGGTATATAATAGTAGCTAAATAGTTAAACGTCGTATTTCTGTCTGGCCGTTTGTTCTTATGTAAAAAACTTTATAGTGAAAGTTAGATGTTCATTAAAATTAAAGAAAAAACTGTATTACAGCAAACACTCAAAACATATTTCTTATTATTTTAATATATTTACGCACGTGTTACTTTTTGTTTCATTTAGAGACAAATTTTCATTCTAATTTCATTTCTATTAAGGCCGCCAAAATGAATTGCATCTTTAAATGACTAAAATCATAACAAGATAGTCATGCACCGATACTTTGGGTTCGGTTAATTATACCTATCACGAGGACATATCAAAGACTGCCAAAATGATGTCCCAACACCTCACTAATATGTTTGAACAACTTGGGAACTTCACTAAGAACAACCTCTCGCATAATAGTAAGCTGAGAGAGAAAGAGAAGGAGAATAAAAGTAATTCGAACCACGTGACCGGGGGTAATCAGCAGGCGTCCCCTCACAAGCATGGGCAGCCGCCGCCGCCGCTGAAGAAGCCGTGTAAACTAAGGAACGTCTCGTCGAAGGCGGAATCGTATGATTCTCTCTACGGGAACAGTATATTGGTAAGTACTATTTAATAAACATCGTTTTAACTCGTGAATCCTTTTCCGAAATATAAGGTAACTGGTTATATCGAAAGTGTAACCGTTAATAAAACGAGTATTATAATTAGTTTATTTTTATAACTAGTTTATTTTAACATATTGTGATGTTATATAGTAAAGGTGTTTAAATCGATATAATAGTTACTAATGAAAAGTAAATATTAAAAGTTTAGAAGTTTCTGGTACGAATATGTTTTTGGAGGTACGTACTAGAGTTTGTAGGTGCAAAAATTTACAAGCTATTGATTTGCAACAATGCAATTAAACTATGTATTAACAAAAATAGTATTTTACATAAACGACAATTATTTATTTTATTATTAATCGATACTATATTTATCAATTTGATCCACATTTGATGTTTTTAATCCTATACAGTTACATACACCCCCGATTTAGCCTTTGTGTATACATGACTTACTTTCATAATATTAGTGAAATTCTGCACAGTTACTTGGTCTAAAATAGACAGAAATATCTATGGGACTGTAAGCAGATTTTCTTCAAAGTATCCTTCTAATGATTCTTTTTACAACTTAGTGTTTATTATCGTAACATTTCATATTATGATTATTTTTGTTACAACTTATATTTTTTTTTTTAACTTAGTGGTTATGCGGTGGGGTTGTCCAAAAACTTGCACATGATAGATGTCGCCACCATTTTAACAATATTGTTTATAACATTTTCAGATGTAGGTGCTACATAAAAACCTTTAAATTATGCATGTAAGGTGAAGTACTTGTATGTACTCGTACTTCACCTTAAGTGCCACTTAAATGTATTTTACATACTAGTGTATTATCTACCAGATAACATATTACATCGATTTTCATTTTGGATACTCATCCTGACTACATAACTAATATTTAGGTATGGTTCATAAGAGACACAGGAATTAAAGCTATTTATGTAAAACTATGTATAATAATTTAAATAGGTTAGTTTCATGTTAAACATTGAATTTGTACTGTTTTAAATTAAAATATGATAAATAAAAAAATATAGAATGTTAAAAATATATTAAGTGACTTGTACGATACTTATATATTAGCACTTTTTTAATGTTAAAGATTATAATCATAATCATATTTTATAAGATTTAATATTTGAAATATATTTCAAACATACCATTTGTATGTCTATAATATATTTATTAGGTAGACAGAAGAGCAAAGTAATAAGTGCAATGCAAATATGTATATTGAATTAAAAAATGTCATATAATAAGTAGGTGATGTGATACGAATGGAGAAAACAGTAATCTGTTGCAATTTATACAACGGAGCCTCGTTCTCAATCAGGCTTTGGTAATAGGAGATTGAAAAAATATACTACAGGCTACTACAGGGGATACAATTTATATTTTGTCTACAGACATTGCAGAATACGCTGCTTTTATGCATGCAGACTATGGTTACCACTTTTGATTTGGCCAGTCGTTGATTAGTTTGCCATTCCTTTATGCTTGTGTTTGCATATCTCAATCTCAATCAAAACAAGAAGAGTTTTTGTGTACTGTTTTAAAGTGAATATTGTTTCAGCTTTTTAATCAGACCTGCTGTAAACAAATACTGGCTCAATTGTTCACGTAACGCTGTAGGAAGCCTGTTGAATAAAATTTGCTTTCGCAAACACCGGCGACCTACTTGCAGCTGGATCGGACAAACAAGCTAAACGGCAAAGAAACGAGCTAAGCTTAAGCGATTTCAAAAAAGAGAATGTTCTAGATTCCTTGCATTTTTTGTGTGTGTGTTGTGCGATATTTTTTGCCAATTCTGAATCGATTTTTATACTCGTAATAGTTTTACACTTGATAGAGTTTATTCGCATGTTAGTTCCATATTTATTATTTATTTAACTCTTTATTGCACCATAAACAAAAATATACAATGACAATTAAACAATTCAAGTGAAATACAGTAATATAAATACAGGTTGAAATATACACATAAAGGTACAAAAGGCGGTCTTTTCGCTAGAGCAAACTCTTACAGACAACCTTTTGTTAAAGGAGAACAGATAGAAATGGGTAGGTGGCGATTAGGTATGTATCACGATTAAAGTTGATTGTTTTTAGTACGCAAAATCTTAAATTGTAAATTGGTCTGAGTATGTAGCCTGGAATGTAATAAGTATTATTTTTCGTACAATCCGTCCAGTTCCATCCTTATCATTTAAATGAATGGCGGTCCTCCACAATGCGTTTTTCAAGGCATTTTCTTCCATGCACTACCACTATTTGGAATCAACTTCCAGCAGCAGTATTTCATAATGAAATTATAACCTTCAAGAAAACAGTATTTTTAAACGTTTTAAAAGACTGGCAACACATCTGCAATGCCGTTGGTGTTGTAGGTGATCATGGATGGCGGTAGTCTCTTACCATCAAGTGAGCCGTACGCTCGTTTGCCCCCCTGTGTTATAAACAAAAACCTTTCCAAGATCGTGATAATAAGTATCATGTAATGAAGTATATTGCCTGCTTCTGAAACTAGAACATTACATACAATGTTCTAGTTTGAGAAGCAGGCAATGTACTTTATTACATGATACTTATTACTACCATGGTAGTACCAATTTTACGAATACAATGCAGTATTATTGTGATATCAGATGAGAAATCATACAACTAACATTTGAAGTCACATTACGCCAAAGCAACGTGCTTACTACAGCGTCACGTAAATCGTCAAATATTAGTGGAATTGGAACATTTGGAAACTTCAAAAGTAAATACCTATAGAATGCTATAAAAGCTCAAAATGTTGTAAATTATTAATAAAGTATTTGCATCTGTCTGATCGTTACAAGATGGATGTTGTAAGTACATACTTACTGTCGAGGCTGGAATTAAAGCATCAATTGTTTTGTTTAGGTTGATGGTCTAAAAACATTGAAAGGATGAGGCGAAGCCGATTATTTTCCAACTGAAATATTTAAAAAAATGAGGCCTCTGATAAGCCTTTTTTTAAAATAATCGCGGTCTCTAATTGATGTTTTGGTAAAGAATTAATAATACATAAAGAGTTTTAAATATTGTTGCAAAAATATCTATTTTTGTTGTGTCAGGAATGACTGCTATGACTAGAAAGAATTTATAGAAGGCTGAAAAGGACCGATGCATTTACATTCAGTTTTTGTTTAATAGGAGAAACATACATTAAAATAAAATTCTATTTATTGTAATAAACATACTTTTGGCACCACTCAAAAATGTGGTGGTGGTGGAAGGTGGGTAAAGTTACTTCGCACAAAAAATTTTTGAGAAAAGCGCGTATTATGTCATTCGTAACAGTCACGTGACAGAACAACGGTATAGGACGATTTGTTTCGGACATGAGGTCATAAACCCTCGTCTCGCACCTGTGTTTACAATATCATTCTGAATATTTTATAATATATCTATTACTATCTACTACTACTACTTCATAATACATGTAAGTACGTGTACAATTTTTAAAACTTACTATTTACGTAGTTCTGCATAATATTTTCATTTGAAACAAGTACCTATTTATAAGGATTATTCTTACTTTATTTATATTTATCTTTTGCGTTTGAACATTTCGTTGTATCGCTATTTGCAGTAAGCATTCACATATTTTTAAATTACTTCAAAAAGCAAGGCATTATCATTTAGATAATATTACCGTGTGGTCCCGGCATAGAATGGGCCACTTCTTTCTTTCTTATGGGTGTCGTAAGAGGCGAGTAAGGGTACAAAATGGTCGAAAGATGGGCAGCAGCGTCTTCCTAAAATATCATATCACCAAAGCCTAACTGCGATTGCTAACCCGCAAAATATTAATTGCATTAGTGTTGATTATCGACCAAATAAGTAAATTTAAACTAATATCGAAAAGTTTTATTCGGTCCATATTGTCCAAAGGCGACGGTCACCACTTTTCATTAGACGGGTTATCAGGGTTGAAGGAATTTTAAATAAAAAAAAAGCATTAACATGTATATTTTGGATCAGATCAAATAAAAGAACTGATCTCAATATAGGTATTTACATAATTTCTTCAGATATTTCTTAACACTAACTTATGTTTAACAGGCTTTTGCTATGATATATGTAATGTGGAAATGTACCAACTTCTCTCATATATTTCTGTAATGCTCTTAAATATTCTTTCTCAAGACTTAAGTTTTGACTTCATAATACGAATAAAACAAGTACGGAGAAAATCCCGTTAGAAACAGCGCCTTCAATCACCACAAAGTACATATATGAAAGAAGACACGTTTCGATTGAAAATATTTAAATTTAGAACTTGTCATTTTGTGTCTCATATCAGTCGTTATGTTGTCCATTGCTGAACAAAGGTCTCGTTTTATAGGGCGCTTCTGACAGTAGTTGCCACATTTGACAGACGGATTGGCGACCGCAGTTAGGCTTTGATGATATTTAATGAGGGATGCTGTTGCCCTTCCTTCGACCATTAAAATTCCATTATCGCCTTTAATGACACACATGGGAAAGGAAGGGGTGGCCTATTTTATGCTGGGACCACACGGCAATTGGCCATATGGTATTGTGTGTCTACAAAAAAATGTTTCTTCGCAACAAATAGGACTTTGTTCCATAAAGAAAAGTGATCACCGGCTAAAATAATTTAGAAAGCCCAAGCTAAAGAAAAAAAAAGGATTTAATTGTCACAAAATTTATAATTTTTCAATTCAGTAAGTAATTTAGTAAATCTTTTTTGATTTTAAAAAATTGAAAAAAATAATACTGTAATATAGCTATATAAATATACAATAACCTCCTTCTTTTTTGAAGTCGCTTAAAAATACAAACGAATCGACAATCTTCATCTTTTGAGAAGTCACTTAATAAATGCACTAAATTGTCATTTTTGTGTATGAAAACATTTACCTATTATTATAGACAGGAGAATTGGTAAAGGGTTCAAGATGGGGTAACTCAAATACTTGTAACATCAATTGGCAATTATTTGTTCTTGGTGGCCTTTCAAGAAAATTGAGATCACTTTTATAACTTGAAAATATTTAGTGCGGTAATTGTGTATTAATTTTTTATCTAAACAAAGGCTTGACGTCCCTTTATATTGTCCTGCGCACGTGAATGTTTATTAATGAGTTACGAGGATGTCATTGTCCGAAAAACCGGTTTGCCTCTTTTTGTTGCCGTGTCAAAAATTTCTGTATTTTCTGTATTTTCTCTATTTCCTTTTATTTTTTATTTATTTAAATAACTTTTTTAACCATAAGAAAATATGATACAAAAGGTGGACTTAATATTGAAAGCATTCTCTACCAGTCAACATTTTGGGATGATCAGTGAATTACGAATGCAGCACTTTTTTATTGGGATAGGTAAAAACAATAACAGTTGATATAATCTAGAACAGTTGCAAGAGTTAATAAATTTATCTAGAAAACTTATTATCCTAGGAAAAATTAAAATGGTTGGTAATAAAAAAGTTATGATAGCGAATGAAGTAAGGATTTTTACATAAAAAATATGGAATCAACAAGAAAGTAAACTACTGATTGCAAAAAGTTTATTAGAATCGGTCGTAAGCTTGTTCGATTTTTTTTAAATAAAATTAAAGAAGTTAAGTAACTTTAGAAACGCCTGAAAAGATGTTTATAAATTGTAGCTAACAACCATCTCGATCACGTCAACTCTCAAACAAAAAAAAACGCATCATAATCGGTTCAGGATTTGTTTAGGAGCTACAATGCCACAGACAGACACACATACACAGACATATAGATACGTCAAACTTATAACGATAGGGGTTAACAATAAAAATGTTTTTTATTTATGCTACAATAGAATAACTCAAATTATTAGTAAACAAGCTGACGGCCCACCTGATGGAAAATGGTAACCGTCGCCTATATAGACATGAGCAGTATCATGGACATACATAACTACTGTATATGTATACTGTTTCGCCCATGATACCTCCCATGCGTTGCCATTCCTGAGGACTCAGGTGTTAATCCTCTGTACCCTGTAAATTCACGTCATATCCCATCCTTTAAACCGAAACACAGCCATGCAAACACAACTGCTTCACGGTAGAAACACGAATGGGACAGAGGTACCCAAGCAATCGACTTTTGTACAAAGTCTCCCTCTGGTAATGTAGAATTTTTTTTTATATATGAATATGGTTAATGAAGTATAAAGACGATGGATGATAATAAAAATGGTAAAATTTCTTAATTCACGCATGCTCTGTATAACTGCTTAAGTTTCTTTGTCGCTTAAATACTTTGGTAAGTCTCAGAGTAAAACTAGTAATATACTTGATCCATTTATATTGTAAGATTTTCAACAGATTTGACCCGTTTCCTTCTATTCTTGCAGTCCGCTCAAGACCCATTATGTAGGTGGAACAATAAGATTTATCTCCATGTCCACTGTTTGCTGTTAGTATTGGATGATTGTAGCGAGCTCCACACAACGGGGAATAGACCCTCTTTTGTTTCACATCGGAAACAGTGTTTACTTGAAATAAGCTTTGAAACATTGAAAGTAATTGGTCTAATTATTTTAGAGCGCAGCTTCTCAAACTTTTTTGTCACTTAGAAGATATAGCATGTAATATGTTTTGATTCCATGTTTAAAGTGAAAATTCACACAGAATTTGTGAATATTTAAATGACACTAGATTTTATTTCTCGATATGATAAATCTACATATTAATAAATATATATCTTATAAACATAGTTTCATATTTATTTTATAGTCGGAATGATGTCATAATTTTTTATTATTAATGTTTCAAAAGGGTTCCGTCACAATAAAACTTTGAGAAACATTACTATAGCCTTTTGACGTTTGAAATAATTGCGATATAAAATACATCATTTTTGAAATACATCATGTTAAAAACCTCGTAAGGGAATTTATTCCAAAACTTGAGCATGCGTCGGGTGGGGGGGGGGGGGACTTTTCTGAAACCTTGTTATTCGCGAACACAAGGAGTCTAGCAAATGATTCTCAATCTGATTATCCGTTTTCGAGATACACTCGTAATTGACGAACGTCATACTTTCGAATTGTATTACTGTTACCACCCACATGAGTGACAGTAAGGAAGTGAGGAGCGGCCGATTTATGTTCTCATGAGAAATATCTTTTGCACCCGCGTAAATTGAGGAGAATATATGAACATTTGACATGTGACTGCTCCCTTTTGTTCGCGGATACAATAAAATTGTTAATATTCTCTCGATGAATACAGACTTGTCGAACTCGTATGTAGGTACGCTTGTATTTGTATAGAGAATAGATTTTTTCAATTAGTAACAAGAATAACTTTGTTAGAAACTTTAGAGACGTAGCAAAGATAGCGCATTGAAGGAAAGTTTCGTAAACGTTTATATACAATATGTCATATTTTACATATCGTTTTAACGTGTGTTTATTATATTACTAGCGGCTCGTCCCGGCATCGCACGGGTGGACATTTTTAACATTTCCCTTCACTGCTCAGCTCCTATTGGTCATAACGTGATGAAAAGTATACTATAACCTGCTCAGGAGTATGAAGAATAATTGTATCAAATTTCGTTAAAATCCGTCGAGTAGTTTTTGTTTAATGAACATACAGACTGACAGACAGACAGACAAAAATTTTACTGATTGCATTTTTGGCATCAGAATCGATCACTAATCACCCACCGATAGTTATTTTGGAAATATATTTCATGTACAGAATCGACCTATCTACAGATTTATTATAAGTACAGATTATAAACTTTAGATATGGTATAGTCAGGTACAGTGTAAGTTTATCATATTGTACTCTTATAAAAACAATTTTGTAAAGACAGAATGTTACGAAGATGACTTTGTATTAATGTCTATAATTTATTAACTTGGCTGTTTGCTTTGTTTTTTGCTTGTCTGTTTTAGTTTTTATACGTATTATGTCATTTTCTCGTCATTCACATAAACCATAATATTTTAAATATAGGATTTTATTATTAATCTAAAAAATAATTTGATTATTAACATTTTAATTTACTGTAAATGAGAAATTTGAATAATAAGAAGCAAACAAGTAATACGGTATGTTACTTCTCAATTTTTTTTTTTTTTTTTTTTTATATGAATATATCGTCATAGTCGTAGAATACTGACGGATCTGACAAAGATTACACATTAAGATCCGTCAGTATTCTACGACTATGACGAAATGTGTATTTTTAAAATTGTCTTCTTTTTGTTTATATTTATCTAAAATATAAAGCCGGCAATCCATAGCTATATCATCTGATCCAGGTGGGGTATTTACAAGGTATTTTAATAATTTTTTTTTTGTTTTTGGTGCTATTGCACATGTAATTTGTAATTTTTATAGCAATACCGGGCCGGTGGGACGGACGGCGGAACCGACGATATTATGATATTTTTGCGAAATGTGAACGAACTATAATGGTTATTTTTTAATAGTATTTTTTTAAATTGTCTTCTTTTGTTTATATTTATCTAAAATATAAAGCCGGCAATCCATAGCTATTTCATCTGATCCAGGTGGGGTATTTACAAGGTATTTTAATAATTTTTTTTTTGTTTTTGGTGCTATTGCACATGTAATTTGTAATTTTTATAGCAATACCGGGCTGGTGGGACGGACGGCGGAACCGACGATATTATGATATTTTTGCAAAATGTGAACGAACTATAATGGTTATTTTTTAATAGTCTTTATAACAGTTTTATGTTAATTTATTTCAATTAATGTAATAGTTAATAATATCGTCTAATGTAACCAATAACTACCTTTATGTATTTAAAAGTAATATATCACCCGAATGTTTCTTTTTTAGTTATTTTTATTATTACAAATGAATTTTCTGGGATTTTATTATTTTACACTAGCTTTTACTAAGACTTTGTTCGTGTGTTGGCATATATTCATCGATTAGGATAAAAAATCAATGTCTATGTTTAACTATGTCCCATATAGTACCTTTATACTAAATTTCATAGTAATTGGTTCAGCTGTTAAGATCCCTAATAGATAAAAAACAATAAAACTGATTTTCACATTTATAAAATTAGTAAGGTCATTAAAAAAATATTTTTGCAGAAGGCAGACATAATGCTACAAACGTAGTATCTCTCGACTCTTAGACTAACTAGAAGTAATTACACAGACTGGATTATAGCCAGTATACCAAGTTATTTATGTTTATTGCCATAAAGACATTGTAATTAATGATAGTTGTAAGTTGTAACTGTGATATTATGTTCGCGGTTATTTTTATTTAGGGCTTTGTATTTGGGAGAGTCATCCCGCACAGTTTGTCTTCGTCAGTTTTATAATATATGTCTGATGTACTTGGATAATTGACATGATAGAATAGTTATATCTGTATACATTATAATACAATTGGAACTTGACCATTTTTGTGAAAATAATGTAAACAAGTAAAAATAAAATAAAAAATATGTGAGAGAAGCAAAATCAATAATATCTAGAAACTTTTTATCTTTTTGTATGTTTGTTTCGAAGAGATATAAAAAACAAGATGTAAGAGATCCCTTTATGGGATAAGTCTGTCATTGTATATTAAATCATTTATCAGTGCTCAATTTGAACTACGTGCAATAAAGACTTTACAATACAATACAACTGCACCAAATTGATGTATTATTTTTTGTATGTATGTAGTTTTCACAGTTGTGTCGAACTTAAAATCGGGAGACTGTTTTATCTCAAAATCCATGCAATATCACGGAAACAAGTTAATATATTATTTCATAAAATTATACTTATGTCTTGTTATGCACTCGGTTAGTTAGACATAGAAATAGATTTTTTTTATATAACAAAAATTCATAATTACAATCACAAGATACTTCACTAGGCGAGCTTATATAGAGGACACCGGACAAAGATTTAAACTCACAATTTTTTACAATACAAAGTATAAAGTGGGCGGGTATTGGTATAAAAGAAAGTAATATAAAATGAATACAATGATCATTTGCAGGTTAGACAATCCAGAAAATTTGTTATGTTTGTAAAATCAATAAATATATAAGCATTTATAAGACATTACTAAATATATATAGGCCCTAAGAAAAGCAATGAAAAATAACAAAAAATATAAAATAATAACAATATAATAGTAGTATGTAAACATATATTTTACTAATGCATGCATAAGTTTCACGATACCAAAATAGTTTCTTGTTTTGCGCTTTTTTTTAATAAAAATAACGCTATGCATCTAATTTCATTGTGCAAATGTAATGTAAATTTAGTGACAAGAAAGACTTCAAGGTTAGCGTAGCTGATAGACATTGATGTTCGTGGAAAATACTCTTTTTGTATAAGTCGTATATTTAATTTTAGGTTACTTAGTATTAGGTCTTACTAGTGGCCCGTCCCGGCTTCGCACGGGTGGACATTTTTACATTTTAAAAAATGGCCATTACGGCTGCACACGCAACGGTAACTTAAAAATGGAGTAACTTCTCCCGTTTTCCCAACATTTCCCTTTACTGCTCTGCTCCTATTAATCGTAGCGTGATGAATATACTATAGCCTGCCCAGGAGTATGAAGGATAATTGTACCAAGTTTTGTTAAAATCCGTCGAGTAGTTTTTGTTTCTATAACGAACATACAGACAGACTGACAAAAATTTTACTGATTGCATTTTTGTCATCAGTATCGATCACTAATCACCCCCTGATAGTTATTTCGGAAATATATTTCATGTACAGAATTGACCTCACTACAGATTTATTATAAGTATAGATAGATAGAAGATTATGTCCGACCTAAAATTTACGCAGAGGTCTGCCTCTCGTCAGATTTAAAAGCCTGGGAGAAAAAAGACGAAATAAATCTTTTTCCAAAACTGAATCGATGTTCAGAAATATTTTCATTAAGTATACAAATCATATATTATGAAACTTTTCGTTCATAATACATGATAGTACCATGACATAAATCCGGCTTTGCAGGGGAAATGTCGTTTGTGGATAATGTGATGCTGTTTGTAGTCGCACGGTTCATTCCTGATACTCATTGCGGATCAGCAGTAAGTAATTGCAGTGCCGGTGTAACTGTGCTCTGTAATATAAGATCAACGTGCTTAGTGGAAACGAAATTATTTATATGTTTATCTACTCACGAATGCACACAAGAAGTTGTTAAAAGTAGGTAATAATAAAACATGGAAGGAAGATAAATATGTAGTAGGGAAGCAGGCATTAAAACATTTTCTTATTCATTATAATGTTTGTTTTTTTGTTTTTTAAATATATAATTAAAATTAAAATGATTTACCAGAGGTAGACTTTGTAAAAAAGTGGATTGCTTGGGTACCTCTGTCCCATTTGTGTTTCAACCGTGAAGCAGTTGTGATTGCATGGCTGTGTTTCGGCTTGAAGGGTGGGATATGGCGTGAATTTACTGGGTACAGAGGAATAACATCTGAGTCCTCAGGAATGGCAACGCATGGGGGGTATCATGGGCGAAACAGTAAACTTTGTTATGTCCATGGTACTGCTCATGTCTATAGGCGACGGTTACCATATCAGGTGGGCCGTCATGTTTGCCATTCTAAGTTGTTAAAAAAAAAAGAACTCTATAAAACATAAGAATACTCATACTGCGTTTAGACTTTTTTTTTCAATGTATGGATAATGAAATGGTAACCCCACCTGCGCTATCGGTATACGCTGGCGGATGCTGATGAAAGTGGGTTAGTTAGCCCATCGTAACGAATACATCTCAGCATGATGGTTTCCAGGGGAGGACCACGTAGAGGTTGACCTGACAGGCTACATTGCTAGCAATGGGACTGGTAGCTCGCATTACTAACAATCCCTCCCCCCCGTTTAGATACTTATCAATATTAATTCTGCCATGATTGAAGTAATATTTTTTTATTTATTTATTTAGGTTTACCAACAATTGTTTCTACAAAATAATGTAAATATATATACAATTATGAAGCTTAGAACTAAGTGTAACAATTTTTGATAGGCAAACACAGCATATATTGATACATGTATAACAATAAGTACGAAGAAATATATATAGCTTACAACTATTATTAAATGCTTAACAACTAACAACTAAAGCCACCATATCCATAAGCAGATCCAGCAGCACGACTCATTTTATATATTTATAGATATTTCGTACAAAAACAATTGGAGTATCAAAATTAATATCGACTTGGTCACTGTAGCTATTTATAATTTTACAGAACCTCACTATTGGAGATTTACTACCCAGAACAGTTCTTCTAAATGGAGGTTTTTAGGATGGAACTAGTAGGATAGACAGAATATTTATAGTTATTAATATTATAAGTGAGGAAATGAGTTTATTTGTTTATTATCTCTTGGTGCTTTAATAGCTTAAATAATCGACACTAAATTTGGCATACTATATCTGAGCTAAAGAGAAGGAAATAAATTACTTTATATCTTGTTTACATAAACAAAGCAGCTGGTAAAAACTAGTTATAAATAAATGTATAATATAAAACCTTATCGTCGGCGAAGCGATAATTTCGAACTCATTTTAGTAATTATATTGCTACACAAAGGGCCTGTGCTCCCTTTGTGTGAGATATAATTCCATACGAAGTCTGAAATTGAATTATTGTTTATTGATCTAGGCATTAAATTATACCTAAACAGACACAGCATCTGACGAGTGGCATTACATAATTTAATTTTAATCAAATATCATTCTTTAGACAAAGTAGTAACTTTTAGCATTTTTAATTAGTTCTCCGTTTTATTTCGATCATTTGAATAATAATATTGAAGTATTTTAATTTAAGTTCGGCAACTTCTGGCTGATGCAAAAAAATCTTTGATTATTCTTGTGAAATAAGGGAGACTTAATGTAGTAAAATTTTCGTCTGGGCTCATCAAAGGTGTTAACTTAAGTGAAAGTAATTATGATTTTAAGGGCCCTCTCCTTACAATATATATGTAATAAAATTCCATTGGTAGAATCAAGTACGTCAAGATCATGTTACGGCGTAAGTCGTTTTTATTAAACACTAGTCTTTAACCGCGACTTCGCATGACTGGGACATTGATAGACTGCTACAAATAGTAGCATTTTATGACTAAGATATTATTATGTACTTTGCTTTCTTAAATAATGCATGTATGCTAAATGTTGAAAATATTACTTGAGTCGTGAAATTGACAGGATATAACAACCAAATTTACTTTTGTATATATAATTATATTTATATTATTATTATATAATCTGTTATCTGTCCACTGCTGAACATAGGCTTTCTCCATAAAGGGATTTTGCCAGTACTTGCCACACTTGGTAGGCGGGTTGGCAACCGCAGACAGGCTTTGGTGATGTTTTAAGAAGGACGCTGCAGCCCATCTCTCGAGTGTTAAGTTAACTATAGTCGCCCTTTACGACGCCTACGGGAAAAAAAGGCTATTCTATGCCAAAACCACATGATACGGATAATATTATATACGGGATATAGGGTCAATTAACTGGGGTAAATAATAGCTTATGCCATTTTCCAATCCATATAGTATATGTATAAATTTCAATGAACAATTTTTTGAATTGTTAAGACGATAAGAGTCAAGAAATAGACAGACTCATTTTCATAGTTATAATATTAAATAAGGATTAAAGATTAAATTGATTAAGAGAGAGAGAGAGAGAGAGAGAGAGAGAGAGAGAGAGAGAGAGAGAGAGAGAGAGAGAGAGAGAGAGAGAGAGAGAGAGAGAGAGAGAGAGAGAGAGAGAGAGAGAGAGAGAGAGAGAGAGAGAGAGTTACAGTTTTGTAGATAGATAGATACTTTTTATTCTTCCTCTTTATTGTTAAAAGATTACAATAGTAAACTTATTATAAATATAAATAATTACAAGAAATAATCACAGGTTGCACGGAGTCAGCGGATACGCAAACACGTCGGACACGAAGAAAAGTAGTAGAGAACAACTTGGGCACGAGGTTCTCGTTCGTCGCCTTAGTTTCGCGCGCTTTTTAACGGCCGTCCGTTCGCGTACACGGCACGCGCTGCCACCTCGTCGCGTCGCGAGTGCAGTGAGTGCATGTGAACAGTTACAAGTGACAATTGTGTAGTGTTGTGAACTCTAGTGCATCGGACTAACAAGTGTTAGGGTGGTGTACTGCGCCATAAGCGCAGCGCACCAGCTCCGGAGCCGGTGCCAGAGACCAGCACTTTCCTCCCCGGCGACCCGCGCCGCCTTCGACACCCCGGCCAAGTATCGGCAACAGGTACACAAGTCACTCCGGTGACTACATTCCATTGTTACATTAACAATAGGCACACACCCCCCCGCCGTACTCGGCGGGGCGGTTAACTGTACATACAGATGGGCAAAGCACCGGGTTTAAACCCGGTGCAAGTTAAAACATAAACACCCATAAACTATATATATTTTTTTGAAAATATATATTAATACCAATAAATTATTTTTATAAATTGTATTGATCAATTCTACAATATTAAATAAAACGTTAACTAATAATATTTCAGGAAATTTTAAAAATCTATATATAATAAAATGAAAGTAATTAATTTTCAGTGTTTTCATGTTGCAGTTGATCAACATGTTGGCCTTTTGCTTCCCGTAGATACTTTAAAATTTCTTCATAACACCTCGTTCGCACACATGGCCGTATATATTTAAATTCTTGAGCCACTAACAGTCCGAAATACTCATTTCTTTTATCCTCTTCTCCATAAATTAAGCATTTAGAACAGTTTGTTTCTTCTTTCAGTAAATTTTCTTTTACTTTATCCTCGTTTTTTTCTTTGTTGCGACGACGCTGGGTAAATCATCTGGACACTGGGTCTCACTATCGCCAAATATATTTGGAGATCGGCTTCTTATATATGGCAGACATTTTTTTCTTTCTACAATTTTAAATTAAATTTATTAGAATAAATGCTTCGAACACACGCGATCTAAGTACCTTTTGTGTTTATTATACCTTACCTACCTAGGTATAAAAAGAGTACTTACGTAGATTTTCTTTTATTAACTGTTTTATACGAAGATCTTGATCTCTCAAATTAGCATCCATTTTACTTCCAGTGATTATCAACTAAATTAATAATCCACAAAGTATTAAATAACGTTTTTATGAAATATTTAGCACAAAAACAATACCCTTTAAATATCGATCGTCAGTAACTGTGGCTGACTTACCTATATTCTAGCAAGCAGGACTGCCAGATGTGAAGGGGAAATCCCCAATAAATTGTTGCATGTGACTGATGATGTGAGCATGTTCGTTTCATAATAAAAATGTTGCCAGGTAACCAAAAAAGTCGTATGTTTTTGTGCGAATTACGATCATAATCTTTACGATCGTACATTAAAAAATAGACAAATAATAGTATGAGTACGATTTAAATCGTATATCTGTCAACCCTGCTAGCAAGACAGCGACAAAATCACGTTGCATAACAATGTAGCCCAAGCTTATATCTTATGAAATATACGGAAGAGATACGGACTTAGAAAAAACAGAAATGTTGTTCTTTGTGGAAGTCATTGATGAAATTCTATGTATTTTAGCCCGCAAACTTTCTTCAAACAAAAACAGCGCCATCTAGTATCGAGTTCTGTAATTATCTCTTTGTTTATGGATTTGAAGTAAGACCGCCACGCATGCAATACATTATGACTGGGGATTCCCCTATTCGTCGACGCTGAATATGAGGCGACGACAATCACTGTCAAACGTGTTCACTATTACTCTGACTCTGGTAACGTGACTTCCTGGTAACGTGTTAGGTAGGAAAAGCAGTAAAAAAGTGCATATTAAGGGAGCAGATTTGAAATAATATTTATACTTAACAAGAAATAATTAAAGGTAAGTGGATTTTTGAATGATACAATTATATCATGATCACTTAACAATTTTAACTTAAAATTAGATGTATTATTACAAGCTTTTATTTAGCTTGCGTTATGTAAATAAAAGTATGTAGGTATGTTCGTATGTTGATGCAATTATCCTCAATCCTCAACCGACTGGGATAAAATTTTCCATACACGTTTATTTTGGATGATAGTGCATAGTTAGCTGAGAGTCGTCATTGGATAATAATGGTGGATAGCCTAAGATGTGTACTAGATATTTATTTTTAACATAATATGCGTAAGTACCTAATCGAATTAAAGAAGTTGCTGAGAAAAATACAGAACAATACGATAATAAACTAGCGTCTGCGTTTAATCCTCCGAGGAGATGTAATTTTACAAAGGTTTTTTGTATTTATTTTATTATTTTTTTAATAAATTTATTGTAAATAACAAGAAATAATCATTGTAAAAAAATAGGCACTCTATTGTTGAATTTTCGTCAGACCAACTAATCATCGTTCATTTTTTTAGGTTCAATGGGGAGACCTAAAGATTTACGCATATGGGAGCACTACCGTACTTTACCAAACAAGTCTGTTTCTTGCAAGCTTTGTAATAAGGTCTACAAATTCAGTAATGCTGCCAAAATGCTTCAACATCTTATCACTTGTCCAAAATCTCCAGAAACATTAAAAGACTCTATGAAACTTATAAAAGATAGCTCGTCCAAAACCAAAATGTCTGGACTGTCAGAGATAGAGACAAATGATTCTTTTATAAGCCCCTCGTCGTCTGCTAACACTACAATAAATGCTGAGTTTCAAGACACCGATGATCATATAAAAACAGAATTAGCGAGAGCTATATTTGTAACAGGGACGCCATTATCGATGGTGCAACATCCTTTATGGATACAATTTTTCGAAAAATTGCAACCAAAATTTAAAATACCTTCACGTAAAGCTTTAGCGACAAAATACTTAGATAAAATATATAGAGAAATGCGTTTTGAGTTAAATGAGGAACTAAATGCTTGATACTTACACCTTCAGTGCGATCTGGTCTAATTTAAGAAATGAAGGAATAATAAACTTTCTTATATCAAAACCTCAACCTGCATACGTTAAAAGTTTGAATACAGAAAGTAATCCACACACTAGAGAATACCTTAGCCAAGAAGTTGAAAAAGTAATGAAAGTGTATGGAGCAAATAAGTTTCTTGTACTTATTGGCGATAACTAGAAATATACAAAAGGCATTCGAATTTATATCCACATGTTGTTCCTCTCGGTTGCTGTGCACATATCCTTAACTTGTTGTGCCAAGATATTGTAAAGATACAAGAAGTAACTGTGTTTATTATGCAAGCCATAAATATAATAAAAACTGTTAAAAGGAGTCAACGATTAAGTTCCTTGTTGATAAAATCAAAGGTGAAGATTCTACACAAACACTAAAATTGCCTTGTGCTACAAGATGGGGAAGTCATGTTACTTCGTTAAAAAGTTTGAAAGCAAATAAGATAGCTTTGCAAATATTAACAGTTAGAGAAGATGTGGTAATTTCAAGAGATATTAAAGATTTAATTCTATATGATGATTTTGGACGAAGACAGGGGAATGTATAAGTATTTTGGAACCAGTCACTGAAAGCATATTTTACTTAGAGAGCGACCAGAATTTGCATCGCACATACATTACATTTAGAGATGTACAAGCTAAGATACGTTTTGCATTAAATGAGATTTCGACATTGAGCGAAGAAAGCAAACAGCAGATTCTAACATCAGTATCTTCAAGATGCAATATGGCAATGAGGCCAATACATTTTGCAGCATATATTCTAGACCCCAGGACTCTATGGAGTCGAACTTACTCAAGAGGAAGAACTTAAGGGTATGGAGTTTATCTACAATTTAAGCCAACACTTAAGTTTGTCAAATGTAATGGCAGATTTGGCGTGTTATAAAGCTAAAGAAAACTTTTGGGCCAGAGGATTTGTATGGAGCTCATTAGATAGCATTGAGCCCCTAATATGGTGGAAAGGTATTTGTGGTTCCACTGAGTTAAGCAAAGTAGCGATTCGTATTCTATCAGCTCCCTGTACTTCGGCAGCCACTGAGCGTTCCTTTAGTATCCAAGGCTACATACATAATAACAAAAGAAATCGACTTACAACTGAAAGAACTGAAAAAATTTCATTCATTTGTTATAACTGGAATCTTAAACATAAAGCTGAATGCGAGGACATTCAGTTTAATGAAGAAAATACATTAGAAGCTTTCATTGAGCAAGTAAATGAACATAACAGTTTAGACGAAATAGAGCCTATCGAACCTATACAATTCATTGCTTGTAATAACTCTGAATCTGACAGTGATTGACTGTAGTTTTACATTTTACTTTCATCTCTTTCTTAATAAACTCAAAATCAAATTAAAAGTTTTTTATTCAAACTGCATAATAATATTGTCTATGTCCAGTATAGTGGACGTCTTGCGGCTGAGATGATATATATGAAGTACAAAATCATAAACACCCAAAAATTTGGGTGTTTATAAATAAACCCAAAACACCCGGTTTTTACCCACCAGACTTTAAACCCACCCAGGTGGATTGCCCATCTCTAACTGTACACAAAGCGGCCGGGTAACCGTCGCCCGGCCGGTGACTAATCCTTGTATAAAGACTCATTCATTATAGGCCCTTATATACGCGGCTTGTAGCGGCTTATTTTTTTGTGTCCACTTTTATAGTAGCGCATTGTCCGTATTATAAATTTAAATTATTTTTAGGTATTGGCACCCGACTTAAGAGTCGGGTGCATTGCTAATTTATAAGAGGAGTGTTTCCTGGGACAACATGTCGCTGTCCCAGGATGACATTCCACAATTCGTGGCCTTTTTAAAGGCCAAATGTCCTGGCCTCTTAAAGGCATTTTTCGATGAGCGCAGGGGCGCACATGTGATACATGACGACGCCCCTGCCTCTAGCCTCCCTTCAGGAGGCCAACGACGAATGTGTCCTATACCCACCTTCCCCCGGGGATAGTGAGTACCCCGGAGCCGATGTCCCCTCAGGAGGTTGCTCCCAACCGCCCCTCCTCTGAAACGGAAATGGAGCTTCCCAACGTCGTCGCCGAAACAGGCGACTCCTCCGACACTGCCTCCTCCTCGGAAGAGGAATTTCAAATTGTGGGTGCCAAGCGCACCAAACGCGCGAAGCGGGCGCGCGATCTTCCCCGCCTAAAACCCAACGTGCCAACGATATATCGGCTAACGCCGATAAAACCGACCGCGATCACGCGGGGAAATATATCCTCCTATAATCATCCAGGACAAGACAGCCTGGAACAGGGTGTCAGCTGCGCTGAAGGAAAAGCGCATATCCTTTACCCATGCAAGGGTAACCTCACTAGGAATCAGAGTAGTGGTTCCCACATCGGCGGATCATCGCCAGTTAACTTCCTTCCTCAGGACAAACAGTGTGGGTTACCACACTTATGCCCTCGAGGAGGAGAAACGACTGCGCGTAGTAATACGCGGCGTCCCTAAGGAGCTGGACTGCCAGGACATCCTCGCAGATATCCGCTCACAAAACTACCCCGTCCACGAGGTACACAGGATGTACCGCAGCAGGGCCAAAACGCCACTAGACATGGTACTAGTGGTACTAGATCTCTCCCCAGAGGGGAAATCTATCTTCAACATCCGAAGTGTCTGCCTGATCTCAGGCCTATCAGTAGAACCGCCAAATAAGCGGACCTACCCCGGGCAGTGCCACCGCTGCCAAAATTAGGGGCACTCCGCCCGAAACTGCTACGCGCGCGAACGTTGCGTCAAGTGCCTGGGAGACCACGGCACCAAGCAATGCACTCGCGTGAGTGGCACCCCGACCCCACCTAGCTGTGTACTCTGTGGCACACAGGGCCACACAGCTAACTACCGCGGATGTCCCCGCGCTCCCCGTCCCGGCCAAAACAAGGCCTCCGCAAAAGCCACAAAGGCTCAGGCACCCCGCGCAGCACGCCCCGCGCCCCCTACTATCCCGCAGCCCTCAGCTGCACCACCTCCCCCGCCAAAAAATGCTTGGGTGCGACCTCCGGTCGTCAAGGCGACCCCCTCACCCACCATGCCATCTGCAACCGCTCCCACGCTTGCCAAGATTGTGGCATCGCCCGCTCCTCCGCGCCCCGCCCCGCAAACTGGAACGAACATAGGCTCAAGCTTCGCAGCCGACTTCGCACTGGTGCAAAGCGAAACTCGCCAGCTCCATCGACGCTGGCGAGATTACGGCCCTGGACTCCATATTAAGGTCAGTCAACGACCCACAAGAAAGACTCGCAGCCGTCTGCGAGCACATGTACTAGTCGCCATCCTCAATTTTAACAATTAATTATGGATCTAAGGGCGAAAAGATGCAAACCTCGGTCCGTTAAGTTAGCGTTTTTCAACGCTAACGGACTACAAGGGCAAAGAGACGAAGTCCGTGAGTTTCTCACCGTCCATCAGGTGGACGTTCTCCTACTACAGGAGACCTTCCTCAAGCCTTCAACACGCGGTATATACTACAATATCGTACGCAATGACCGCATCAGTCGCGGCGGCGGTACGTTAATTTATTACCGAAGGTCCCTTCAGTGCATTCCGATCGACACGCCTCCGCTCGTAAACATGGAAGCCTCGATATGCCTCCTCGCGATGACAGACCACCGACCGATCTATATAGCATCGGCATATCTCTCTCCCTCCAAAAAGCTACTCCGGGCCGACCTCCAAGCTCTCATGGACCTGGGGGATTCGGTAATTATTGCCGGAGATCTAAATTGCAAGCACAGCCTTTGGAGCTGTGCTTATCCGACCCAAACGGTCTCACCCTGGAACGCCTTTCGCTCTCCATGGGTTTCGACATCCTTCCCCCAGTGCACTTCACGCACTATCCGGCAAACACTGCTCATCAGCCCTCCATCCTCGACATGGCCCTACTAAAGAACGTAGCCTTAAGGCTGAGTTCTATGGAGGTCCATGCCGAACTCATCTCCGACCACCGCCCCGTCACATTCTCGCTAGGCCCATGCAGATCAATTTAAAACGGTCACGGACTGGAGCCGGCTCGAGAAATATCGACTAACTCTCCGGTACTGGACCGCATCCCGGACGTAGTCGAATCTATCGAGGAGACGACTACAGCCATTGACGCGCTTACAGAACCTGCAGTCGGCAGTCAAGGACTGCTCCAGGGAGGTTCCGGATACGGGCGACCGTAGATGGAACCTGCCTGATGATGTAAGGGCTCTGCTGCGCACTAAGAATGCAGCCACACGAGCGTATGACCGCTATCCCTCAGAAGAGAACCGAACCCGCCTGCGAGATTTACAGCGCGAAGTAAAGAGTCGCATAGCGGAACTTCGGCGAGACAGATGGGATAAGTTCACCAAAGAACTCACCCCCTGCCATACCGCGTCTGGCGAGTAGCCAAAACCCTCAAAACAGACCAGTGTTACTCCGACCTTCCGCCCTTAGTCCGAACAAACAACAGTCCGGCCTTATTTGATGAAGAAAAGGCTGAATGCCTAGCAGACAGCCTAGAGGCCCAATGCATGCCGAGTACCCTTCCGGTGCCCGATGATCATCTAGAGAAGGTAGAATTAGGTGGAGCGAATCCTGTCGATCCCTCCAGTAGAGTAACTCCCCCCGTTACACTGGATGAGGTGCGAACACTCATCAAAGGAACCCCCAACCGAAAGGCACCCGGTGCCGACGGTATCTCTAACAGACTCCTTAAGAGTCTGCCAGAAACCATTCTGCTACTTCTAGTAGCGATCTTCAATGCGGCAATTACCAATGCCATCTTTCCAGATGCTTGGAAAGAAGCCGATGTCGTAGGCTTTCCCAAACCTGGGAAAGATAAGTCCCTTCCCACCAGTTTTCGCCCCATCAGTCTCCTCAGCTCGCTGGGGAAGCTGTATAATAATTCGCACGCCTGAAAGACTGGCTACAGTCCAAAGGCATCCTGATCGATGAGCAGTTCGGCTTTAGAGAGAGAGAGAGAGAGAGAGAGAGAGAGAGAGAGAGAGACAAAGAGAGAGAGAGAAACTGCACAAGAGAGAGCTCGTGCACATCATAGAGAGAGAGAGAGAGATGGAGTGCGTTCCAGCGCACGACCGATTAGAGCCGGCGTCCCTCAAGGCGCTGTCCTCTCCCCCACCCTCTTCTCGTTGTACACCAACGACATCCCGCGTCAGCCCCGAGTGCAAATCGCCCTCTTTGCTGATGATACAGCCCTATATGTGGACAGCACGTCGGCCGCCTGTGCAGCCAACAGGCTTCAACGGGCGGTGGACGAGCTGGCCTACTGGTTCAGAAAATGGCGCATCGAAGTCAACCCAGATAAAAGCGCCGCCGTGCTTTTCACGGCCAAAAGAAAACCATCCCTTCCCGCCTCTATTCAGCTGTTTGGCACGCCCGTCCCCTGGACGAACGAAGCCAAATACCTAGGCGTGACACTAGATTCCAAGTTGAGTTTCGCATCTCATCTTAAGCGCGTCCGAGGCCTGGCCAATTTTATACTGGGACGCCTCCATCCCTTTATTAACAAGCGCAGCCAATTGTCGCTTAACGCAAAGCTGACGCTCTATAAAGCATGTATAAGACCGGTGATGACGTATATGTCGTCTTCGCCCACGCCCTTCCTTCATTACTTCACCCCCTTCAGGTGGTGCAAAATAAATTTCTGCGACGGGCCACGGGCGCCCCGTGGTACGTGCGCAACGTGGATCTACACCGCGACCTCAAAATACCCACTATAAGGCAATTTATGAAGCAAGCGTCTCGACGCTACTTTGCCTCAGCCGAGTCCCATTCAAATCCGCTCATAGTAAGAGCGGTCAAATACAAACCCCCCATAGAGAACGTCGCTCCAAAACGTCGTCGCCCGAGGCACGCACTCTTGGACCCCGATGATCCAACTACGACGGCAAACGCGTCTCCCTCCCTACCTACCGCGGAACCCTCGACAAGAGCCCCTACAAACACACCCACACATCGCACACACCGCCCCCGCCGGCGGGGGCGAAGAACCCTCGCGACACACGGTCCGCGCGCGATCAGGTTTGCGCCCGAGCGCATAACAACCGCGTCGCAATCTCACCCACCCAGACGTACCGACCCTTCGCCGTCCCTCGACGGGGGTCGAAGTGCGGTGGCCTAAGCCGAGGCCGAGCCACTCTGGCGCCCTTAGGCGCACACACACACCGCAGTCCATAAGAAAGAGTCGACACCTCTGTCGCTCCCCTCTCGCGGGCTTGGAGTGCCATCAGCACTCGCCCCTGCATTCGCGTCCGGTGAAGCTGTAAAGGCCACACACGGCCAACAGCAAACACATTCAAAAAAAAAAAAAAAAAAAAAGAAATAATCACAATGAGAAAACAATGTACATGTACATGTTTTATTGTATGTATGTTGAAAGTAGTATAATAATTTGGGTTTCAACCTGTTAAAGTAAATTCTATAGATATATATAAACTTTAAATAAAAAAGAAAAATGTATCAGTAAGAAATTCAGCGAAAAGTATTCAAGCGCGCCCAGTTGCTAAATATTTAAATTTATGTGAAAAATAAACTTGTCCCAGTTGCATGTTGCAGCGCGCCCTCAAATAGACTTACATTTGACCTCGTCTCAAATCACCAGCTGTTTGCCGTCTTTGAAGCTCCTCAATAATGTTAGCAAATACTCGTACCAGTAGAAATGCTACTTATACTAAATCTCCTACGGGTACTTCTTCAATTTCTTCGAGATATTCTGTATAGCGGATAGAGTAGTCCATTTATGGCTTTATTTACTTTGAGTTTTTTAATATAAGTATATTGTACTACCTCCACGGTTTTATATAATATTAATAATCATCATGATTGCTTGGGTACCTCTGTCCCATTCGTGTTTCAACCGTGAAGCAGTTGTGTTTGCATGGCTGTGTTTCGGTTTGAAGGGTAGGATATGGCGTGAATTTACTGGGTACAGAGGAATAACATCTGAGTCCTTAGGAATGGCAACGCTTGGGGGGTATCGTGGGCGAAACAGTATACTCTGTTATGTCCATGGTACTGCTCATGTTTATAGGCGACGGTTACCACTTTTCATTAGGTGGGCCGTCAGCCTGTTTGCCATTCTAAGTTGTATAAAAAAAAAATATATTTTAAAGTATTCTTAATATGATAAGTATAGTCTACATATGCGACATCTGTAGCAACAACAATAAAGTTTTAAATACACTATTGGGACTTAGTGCGACGAAAGTTGCAGGTAAATATTACTTACATATCTAATTTTTATTGGCGATATTTTGACGTGGATTGTATCATCGTGGTCACGTGGACCGTGTTTTCAAGTGAGTTTAATATTCACACATCACTTTTATTTGTAATTATCCTATAGTATCTTCTGTACATATACTAATTCATAAAGATTATGATTATAAACGGTGTTTTGTAATATAATCATAACCTTTGTGAATTTGTCCCAAAATATCCTTATTAATATGTATCATCATCATCATTTCAGCCATTATCCGTCCAATGTTGGACATAAGCCTCTCCCATAGACAATCCTAAGGAACGGTCTTGAGCCACCTGCATCCACTGACTCCCTGCATGCAATGCATTTCAGGTCGTCACTTCATCTAGGGCAGGGGGGGGGGTCGCCCTACACTGCGTTTACTCGTACGGGGTTGCCACTCAAGAATCTTTCCTTTCCATTGGTTGTCGTTTCTTCGAGCTATGTGACCAGCCCATTGCCATTTCAGCAGCCATTTCCTTCGGGCTATGTCAGTTCTTTAGTTCTTTTTTGGATATGCTCGTTTCGGAATTTGTTTATTACCTCTTGATTATTTGTTACGAAATTTGGAATACTCGTAGTATTTTAAAATGAAAGAAGGATAGTTACATCTTAGTTATGTGGATGAAGATGCGGGTAAACACTAGTTCTACTTTAAACAGAAGTATTGATATATTGTAACCGCAGAATTAACATCCACGGAGTTGCAGTAATTAAAATTTAAAAACTTACTTAAAAAAATATTAAAAAAAAAAATATAGTAAGTATCATTATCATCACATCAGTTGTTATCTGCCCTCTGCTGAACATAAGCCTTCCCAATAAGGAAGGTTTTGTTAGTAGTTGCCACGCTTAGCAGGCGGTTTAGCAATCGCAGTTAGGCTTTGAAATACCCGCTACTGTCTATCTTTCGACGGTTAAGTTCCGTTAGTCGCCTCTTACGACACCCACGGGAATGGAAGGGGAGGCCTATTCTATGCCGGGCCCACACGGCTATACATGTTATAAATATAGTTAGCGTGTACAAATAAAATGTAAACAAGTTTGAAAAGAATTATGATACGAAATCGAACGGAATATGTTGATATGATGTTCGCATGACGCATACTAACGAGTATCCGTTGCGTCGCGCCGACGCGACACATGTTACGAACTCGTATCTATCGCGTCACAGGAAACAACGCTTTGTCGTTATCTTACTTCGACAACATGGAGACATTCGACGATTTTATGTTCCCGTTTCTATATTTTGTTCCTTGATTTTGTGCGATACTGTCTATGAATTGTTCTGAATGTTGTTTATAGGTTTCTAAGCGACTTTCTAACAGAGGTGGAACTCATTTCCCCTTTACTTTTGTGTGACACACATATTGTAAAAGGAATTATAATTAAACACAGTGTTCTACAAAAAAACAACTTCAATTGGGACAAAATCAGTTACTTTGATCTAAAAACTAAACTTCTGAACCGATTTTTATAAACATTCTATGGGATCAATCTGTAAGTGTATCCTATCAGATAAAATAAGAATTATCCAAATCGGTTTCCAATTGATGGAGTTACGAGGTAACAAACATGAAAAGAAATCAAAAATATACAACGGAATCGAAACCTCCTTCTTTTTAAAATCGGTTAAAAATCGGTTCAGAATGGGTGAAGGTATCGCGCAGAAAATAAAAAAATGCAGAAAAATATCTTCTCTATTTGGAAGCCGCTAGTAATTGATTGGCACTAGACTTCTTTTGTGCTTCGGGGAAATATAAAATCGTCATCTGGTAAGCCATGGCAGATGTCTGACTTACTGGACGAGAGGCGGAAGTATAAATGGTGGCGGCTTAGAAACATTTAACACAAGAGGACGCCATCAGTTTCCAAGCATAAGTAGCCTTATACCCATTAACATTAGAAATATAACTTTATTGACTGTTTGTGCTAAAACAAATGAAAAAAAAAACTAATAATATTTATTAGTATCACGATTGCATTCTTAAGAATTCAACTTATATTTTAGCAGGAAAAATAAATTACGGGGTGTTTATATTAAGTACGGATTAATTATAAATAAGCCTTTAATAGTATTATGTACTTTACAATTAATCCTCCTTGTTTGGGATTAAAAGAAGGTTAAAACAAACAAGAGGAACATGATGTCTTAGCTGACTTATTAACGGATTAGACTTTGTTATTAATTTACCGAAACTAGGAGTAAACAGTTCGGTGCAAAATATTAATTTTAGCTCGCAATATTGGTTTAATCAACTCGGAGCCAGTGAGGAGATTAAGCAGGTCAATCTACTAGTTCGATGAAGCTGTGATCAAGGATTACTTTCGGGGAAATAAAGCATTTCCGTATTGTTAGGCAATTTGGTGGCTAGGCAAGTTTTCCATAAGAAATCATATTCTATATAGAATGATATAATAAGAATGTTGAAAAACAAAAGAAAACAATACTCATCAATTACCGTCAAAGGTTTAGTGTCAAAAATTTCGCACAACAATTAAAAGTACCTACTTATAATTCCACACTTTATTGTACAAACACCAAACAAGTTTACAAACTTTCACGTTATAAATGATAAATTAATTAATGGTATATAAACAGGAGTAGGACTAAATATTAATTTAATATTTATTGAATCTTTATAACATTTTTTCGCATTTATATTTATCTTCACACTCGGGCTTTCATAGGATAAGTAGAGAGGACCGGACGATTTGGTTTTTTATTAATCCACTTTCATAAGTCGTCTCATGAATACAGATAATGGATTCTTGTCACCTTTCAAATACAGTCAATCTGATCATATTAGATCATGCATGATCATATTAAAATGATTAGAGGATTATAGGAAGAGAGATTTATAGTATTTAATTGATAGGGTTATTAATATGGCCCTTTGATGGAAAAAGGCATGTTACCAGACCAAAACAAAGATGAGCCGATGACATTAAAAAATAGCTGACAGAAATTGCAAGAATATAGCAAAAATGAAAGAGAAATAGAACCAGATGGAGGAGGCCTATATCCAGTACGGGCCTCATATCCAAAATACTACCTAATAAATAAACTAACATAGATATTAAGATTTCTGCTACTTATCACAATTTTTTTTTTATACAACTTAGAATGGTAAACAAGCTGACGGCCCACCTGATGGAAAGTGGTAACCGTCGCCTATAGACATAAGCAGTACCATGGACATAACAGAGTATACTGTTTCGCCCATGATACCCCCCATGCGTTGCCATTCCTGAGGACTCAGATATTATTCCTCTGTACCCTGTAAATTCACGCCATATCCCACCCTTCAAACCGAAACACAGCCATGCAAACACAACTACATCACGGTAGAAACACGAATGGGACAGAGGTACCCAAGCAATCGACTTTTGTACAAAGTCTCCCTCTGTATAGCATGATACCAATATACCCTGAAAACATTCTGGAAAATTCATGGTGAATTGATCGACGATCGACTGATGATCAATGGGCTGAACGACCTGTTTTCATCTTCATCTATTGTCACTCACTGCAGCCCCCGTCAGCACATGCCAATAGCGCAGGGTTCCATTCCATTTTCAAGTCATTAAAAATATCTTAATCCTTGGTTATTGTTCATTTTTGTTGCGTAACTGAAGAAAATTTTTAATTTTTTTTAAAAATTCAAACAGTATCGGTTTGTAAACAGCATATTGTTGTATATGACAATTCACTTGCACAAAATAGTAACTACTTTGTTTAGTTTTAAATATATATTGCTTTATTATTTCTACATCCGTGTATATATTTATTTATATGTGGTATATAAATATATACACCTTCTCGAAAAAGGGCTACTTTATTCTCTTAAAAAAACTGTAAGAAATTGTCTTTAAATTTAAAATTGTGGGATGCAATCTTGTATGAAAATTTCTTTTTAACCTGCCACAGTAGAAGGAAATATAGGTAAGGAAAACTCTAAAAACATCCATAATTAATGTGTACGAGTATTTTTTTTCTGAACTCCTGTAAAAGGAAAGCAGTATATTTAGCCGAGTCCTGTCCTGTCAGAGCAGCAGTAATTGCACGCCAAAATAAAAATTGACATAAAAAGTAAAATTTTTAATAAAGGATTTTAAAATATCATTGTTTTTAATTTTTATTTCCTTTATTAAAAATATCATTCTTAATAATAGTTAAAATTGTTCGTAAAAAATTGCTGAGTGTTGAAATTGATTTTAAATAAATATCTGCAAATTAAATAAATATATTATATAAATATATAATCAAATTAAATAAAATAGTTGCGTAGATATCATATAAACTTTTCTTTGTTCGAAGTAACGCTGGCCTATAACGTAATACTGCATTTTTTTATGAAGAAAAATATGATTAACAACTCTTGTTGTATCTTGTGAGTGACAGTTGTGCGTTTACAATCGATAAGACAGGTTTGTATACGGCCGCGGAGGCTGTGGAGCCGACAGCGGAATTATTAAGTTTTGAAACAAGCTCCTGATGTCGATAGCATAGCAAAACAAAGATGTCCATCTCAGAATCACTCGAGAATTGATTTGGTTCTTTTGTTAAGAATGTTTGTATTGTAGGGTTGTCAATTACAGTTCTTTTAATGTTTTCTCATTTGACTTATGAATGATTATTGTTAATAATTAAGCTTGAATTTTTGTATTTAATATTTTTTAGTACTTAGGAATAGCAGTGCATGAGAGATACTATGGTAGTTACAAGTTATTCATATCAATATACGATAGTTACCTTATTCAAATTGTCCGCAATGTCCAATTGTATCATCATATAAGCCTTTAACTGTTCACTGCCGAACATAAGACTCTCCTTTAGAGGGTTTTGCTAGTAGTTGCTACGCTTGGCTGGCGGATTGGCAACCACAGATAGGCTTTAGAAATGTTTTAAATAGGACGCGGCTATCCACACCTTGCCTTCCCTTAGTCGCCTCTTACGACATCCACGGGAAAGGAAAGGTTGGCTTATTTTAAGCTGAGACCACACGGCCTCGGCCTTATTCAAAATGTTTGCAATATGAAATTGTATAGGCATTGGTAATGTTTAAAAAATAAATATTAATTTTTTTTTCTGCATTATATGATTTTTTTTTTAAATGGATGATAATGGAATGGTAACCCTACCCGCGCTATCGGTATACACCGGCGGGGCACCAGTGAAGGATGATAGGTGAGGATGAAGTAGGTCAGTTAGCCCATCGTGACGAATTCAACAAGAATTGTTCACGATGGTTTCCAGGGGGAACCACGTGGAGGTCGACCTAATAAGGTATATCGCTAGCAATGGGGCTGTCAAACTCTATTGCTAATAATCCTTTTCCCCCCCCATTATATGATATTACACTATTTTTTGGCCTAGACTTCGTCGGCGTGAAAGGGATACTCGTACTTTCACTCACCGAGATAAAAAAAATAGTATGTCTTTCTTTTTATATTTTTTACTGACTTCAACCTCATTCCCTCCAGGGCTTAATCCCTGTGATGGTAGGGACAAGTGGAACTGATCAAATAGAAGGAGGTTATCAATTCAGAAGTATTTTTTTATCCTTGTTACCTCATAACTCCGTCAGTTGTAAACCTATTTGGATTTTTTTTTCTGAAAGGATATACTTATAGATTGTCTCATAGAAATTTTATTGAAATTAATTTAGTAGTTTAGTTTTTAAATCAAAATAACTGATTTTACCACAACCAAAGTAGATTTGGTGTGGTATACAATTTTTACAATTTTAATCAGGGTCGGCAATGCGCGCGTTATACCTCTGGTATTGTAGATGTTCATAGGTTACGGTAACCGCTTACCATCAGGTGGGCCGTATGCTTGTTTGCTATCTCAGTGGTATAAAAAAAAACTATATGAGTATATAGTACTCATATAGCAATAAAGATTAACTATACAATTAAGCCTGTAAGGCACTCAGAGGTCACATATGTACAAGTTACATATATATTAGTAAGGAATAAGGATTGTTGATAGAGCAGTCATAGCCGTTATTGAGGGGGTTGTGATATGGCGTATGTCGTGCTTTACAGCATATCGTGCTTTACAGCATAACGAG
Source organism: Galleria mellonella (assembly GCF_026898425.1). Taxonomy (NCBI): domain Eukaryota; kingdom Metazoa; phylum Arthropoda; class Insecta; order Lepidoptera; family Pyralidae; genus Galleria; species Galleria mellonella. Next base: position 4,574,531 of record NW_026441966.1, read on the forward strand.
CATGAGTGGCTCAGTAAAAACTGCGGACCTTGCTGATACTCTCGTAAAGAGAACGAGTATCTACAGTTATCATTCAGATTAAAAACGACATTGTTAGTCGTACGTACAATTTTGAATCTACCCATGTTATTAGAATACATATATTAGAGCAGATGTTCTGTGAATCGAAAAGTAAAAATAGACAAAAGAATTTATGCTTATCATTGTGTTTATTGACTTATGTCCTTTTGAGAAAAATATTATATTTTGCTATTGAAACACTTAAAAGGATGTTAATAATGTCAAATTCATTTTGTATGTTATTTAAATATCTATATAATATTATTCAGTCGAATACTAATCATTTAAAACAAAAGGCCAAATATTTTTTTAATTTTTATTCTGTTTTTAAAAACCTGTTTCGTGTCTTAGAAGTCTATTATCTAAAAGCAACATTCGAACTCTATTTATATAATGAAAATCCTTAAAACTAGAGGGAGCCACAATTGATAAGAATACTAGTAGTTTACTTGGTTAATAAGTACTATTACTTTATAAGTACTATTACTTTATAAGTAACATGAGTATCACATGTTTAAAATATTTGACATCGATTCTTATCACTTGTCGCAATGCGGGTTCAAATTGGTGGGAATAACGTGATCTTTTTCATTCTCTTCTTTACAATAGCTTCATTTTACCTTGACAATGTGTATGTAAATGTCGGCAGTATTTTTACTATATCGTCGCGGTAGAAATATTGGGGATACGTGAGCACTCGCGGTCATATAATACGAGTATTTTATTGGTCTTCGACACACGTCGTACATACGAGATGGTAGCTAATTCTTTATGTGATAATCTTATGTTTTTTTAGATAATGTGCATATATATTTATTAATATTACGCCACGCCAAAAGCTATTCATTTTACGTAACTGCTCTATAGAAATATTGACCTAAAGTTGGACGATGCACTGAGGGAGGGAATAGAAACGTGAAAAGAATTATATTTTTCTGTAAGATGAGAAAATATGAACCTTTTATTATCTTAACACTTTCACGCCGAAAACCAATTTCTCCTCAACCGATATAAACATACAATGAAACAGCTTATTACATATTTTATCACAGGATCAGAGCTTCGGCTGGAAGAAACTTTACGGGTGCATGGTTAGAATAACGAAAGATTTACTAATAATTTAGCTTGAGAGATAGCCTCCAGTCCATACAAATGATCACAAGTTACGTATAAAATTACAAGTATAAAAAATCGTAATTTGTTATATTTTAAAGCCTATGCAGATAGGGAGAAAGGATTGATAAAAATGGGGATAAGTTATATTATGTTATTGCTAGCAATGCATTCTGTCAGGTTGACTCCTTCACGATTCCCCCTGGCAACTGTCGTGTTTAATTACGAGTGAATTCGCCACGATGAACTAACTGACCTGCCTTTTCATTTTCACCTATCATCCCTCACTGGTGCCTCGCCAGCATATATCGTAACTGCAGGCGGAGTCACCATCGTCCATAAAAAAGCCTACGCCGACGATGCACTTATAGATGTGACAGAATAATTATAGAATACATTTAACAGTATAATTGTACAATACATGTGACTCGAACATGTGACAGTATACTTACATATGTAATACACACATGCTAGCAAAAATATATATTTATTGTAGCCTGCAATTTTAAGTTTTTTATTATTTTTGAACGAATTTTTTATTATATTTTATACCGAGGGTCGTTTCTCGTGGAATTTAAAAGCCTGGACAGATGAAGTAATCGCAAAGGGAAATTTTGTCTGCGGACAAATTAAAAAGAAAAACAATATAATATATAAAAAAATAGAAAGGTAAAAATATGTATCAACAAGGAGCTATTTTAAACGCAGTACGCAGCGGTAACATCCTTACTCCTTATTCATAAAAATTAAAACCTACAAACCTATTTTAACTTTACACTATTTTGTCATTTTCTTTCAAATTAGAAATTTATCACAAAAGAAAGAGACAAAACGGATTAATAGTTAAAGTAGGTTTATGAAATGTTTCATATTTTTATGAATAAGGAGGTTAATCTATAATTGCCTTGATATGAGATTTTGACTCTGTCTTAAATTTCAAAGAATAAAAATTTTAAGTATAGAAAGATTAGTATGAACATAATTTCAAATGAATAAATAATGTTGTGTTGGTACTATTAAACCGTCAACTAACTGCATCGGTGGGTCCGTTTAATAAGCTATATCAGGGTCCTTGTAGAGTACTTAGATTGGGGTTTAACAGGACCGCTGCAACTAAGCAGCCATAACGAGGTACTAATTCAAAGGGTTTGAGTACTTAGATTGTACGAGAGTGATGCTCCTTGAATATTTAATGAAATATTTGAATGATTTATTTTCTGTTATTTATATTCTTTGTTTTGAATAGATGAGTTTATTTATTGCAAGGTTGAATTTATAGAATTATATTTTGTTTTTGTTGCGTAACAAAATGCAAAGTTTTATTACCTATCGCACGTAATAACGTATTTATATAGATACGTATTATATTAAATAAACAGAAATAAAATTGATGTTGGTTTTTAAAGAACATTTTGCTATTTTTGAAGATACTAAAGATAAAAACTACGCTATGAAGTTTTAAAATAACTAATTGTAATTACTGATATAGAGAGAGAGACTTTGTACAAAAGTCGATTGCTTGGGTATCTCTGTCCCATTCGTGTTTCAACCGTAAAGCAATTGTGTTTGCATGGCTGTGTTTCGGTTTGAAGGGTGGGATATGGTGTGAATTTACTGGGTACGAAGGAATAATACCTGAGTTCTCAGGAATGGCAACGCATGGGGGGTATCATGGGCGAAATAGTACACTCTGTTATGTCCATGGTACTACTGCTCATGTCTATAGGCGACGGTTACCACTATTCATCAGGTGGGCCGTCAGCTTGTTTGCCACTCTAAGTTGTATAAAAAAATACTACTAGTCCGTCTGTTGTACCATATTTTCTTTTGGTCAATAAAGTTCCTTAAATAAATACGTAAGTAGGGGGTGTAATAAAGTTTTGCTATAATATTTTTCTCTGTATGTTAAGGGGTATCTTCATCAATTGATTTTATTATTGAATTAAATAGACTTTTTTATTTCTTTTTTGCATAAATAGTTTCATGAAAATCGGGTCCGTATTTACATTAAAAATATAATATATTATAAAGTTACCAGTATTGGAAACTTTATTAGTTTATAGGTAAGAACCTATAAATTAATTTAATAAACCCATTATGAAGTTATAACTTCGATATAGAATAGTGTGGGATATATTGTCTAAAATTATGAATAATGTATGTACCTATATTAGGCAAATTTATACTATGCGTTAGTAAGACAAAAGCAAGGCAATTTACATTTAATTGGTTATTTCAAGCTTCGAGGGAGAGATTTCAAAATTGATCTATGGTAAAAACGATACATGTAATATTTCTATAAGTTTATGATTACCTAGTACTTACACGTTTGACACTTAATACAAAAACTTTATGATCTATATGTCTAACAGAATCTATTACATGTGTGTTTATTTTATAAACAAATTATTAACTTTTACTTCCGACTCCGTCTGTATGACCGGGATATGTTCACTGACCGGGACAAAACCTATAACTTTCTCTATGCCATATAGTACGTGTATATACAATTTCATATTGATTGGTTAAGACGTTAAGGCGCTCTAAGATAATAAACAAACAAATAAACTCATTTTCACATTTACAATATTAGTAAGCGTAATACCTTAACCTTAAATTGATTAAAGTCAGTTCACGCCATATTACGGGTTGCGGAAAGGATTCTTCTTTGGTCCTAGTCTTGTTCATAACCTTCTTTTTTATAAACGTTTATAATTTATTACGATTTTAACATCTTATTTTATAACCTCGCTAAATAAATAAAGGTTTTACTAGTACTAGTAAATTTACCTCTTTCAAATAATCAGGAACAGGGGATGAAGTGAGGTCGATAGAGGAGCACTAAGTGGCCAACTATGCTAATAATAATGTTATGCGTTAATTGGGAAAGAAAAGGTATCTATAAATAGCAATTGGCCATATATAAATAAAAATAACAACAACAAAAAAAAATAATAGCAAAAGAAAGAACATTACAAAGGCCAATGTGTCCCTGGCTTAGCATAAGCTGCTGCAGCGCTCAACCGCAGCAGCGATGCACAGTTTGTTAGGTCCCTAGTGACTTTACGGACATAAAAAGTTGAACTAGTTAAATCTGTACTTTTTTTAAACAAGGTTGGTTTAGAACATTTTGTTCTATATTCTATTGTGAATTGTAGTGAAAATCAATCAATTTGTGAAATGAGTCTAACTTACAGTTTTGTTGTCTTATATAATTGATATTTTAAAGGTGTTCAAAGTTACATAGCGATTTCTGAGGTATTTCTATTTTTTATTATATTATATTTCATTATCTTCATATCAGCTTTTAACTGTCCACTGGTGAATATAAGTTTCCCCCTTGTGGGAGCTTTGTCGCAGTTAGGCTTTGAAGATGAATTCAGGGACTCTTCGCTCTTCCTTAGTCGACTCTTAGGACACCCAATTATACCTATATATATTTGCCAATGTAAAATTTTTTTTTACATTATTGAGCTTACATAAAAATTACACAAAATTGACTAATGAATCATTCATGATTTATTTTAATAGACAACAATTTTGGAACATCAAGGTCAGTTACGTAATGACGAGTTCTCTATGTTGGTGTTAATGATAATTGGCTACGATATAAGTTAATGCGTGAATAGCTAATTTATCTTCTCTTTCATTGAAAACATATCCAATGGGGTTGATTCTAAGGCGCCGTTTTCTAAACCTATATATTCTAAAATTATTGTTTTAACTTTATAGTTTCACGACAGTACTATTTTATTGACTATCATCATTTAAAATTACATTATATTATATTAATTGACTTAAATTTATTAGAAATTTAGTTCACTTTGAACTTTGGTATAAACTTTTAGTTATAATATAAAATTGAAATTTTAATTTTATATCTAGAATTAGAGAGGATGGGTAATATATAGCAATATCTATATACTGGTTCAATAATGAATATGTTAAAAGTCTGTAATCCAAAAAATAATATAGCATAGAAGATTTTCAACATATTTGAAAATAGATATCCGGTTGATATAGCCCATATCGATATGGGTATTGACCTTTATCCGCCATCAATGTCGAGAGGAACTCAATATATAGATCAGATCGGTATCCATGTTATTCTTACCTTTAAGCCATCTAAAATTTACTCGTTATTGGGGCTCATATCAGTTCAAACGGCACCCCATGGCACTTTTGTTTTGAGTTTGTGGTATAGGTTTTTACCCAGTTAGAGTCTGGGAGTGCCCACACAGTCACTAAAGAAAAGTCACTGCCGCATCTGTGCCGCACCGAGCATTCATTTTTCAGTAAATCACGCAACGGATTTAGTTATGGGTTTCATTACCATTTAAATATATTTTAAACAAAGCTTATATGTATAATACTCGTATATCCTAAATAGCAGCCGTACGAAACTGAGACTGGTCGTTAGTATTTATATAAACAGAAAAAAACCAGGCGTGTAAAATATTCATTTTGATAATAGCTTTCGTAATAACGGTGCTGATATTTTTTTTTTATATCAGTATCTATAGAAACAACGAAGCCAATATTGTATTTTAATCACATTCGCATTTTTTCCTCTTTGTGTTTCGTTGGAATTTCGGTTGGGGGCTAATTCCTGTGTTTTAGCCAATTTATATTCATTGCTAATAGTGGTTTGGTTTTTTTTTAAAGCTAATCACGAAAGAAAACGTGTCTGAGATGTTCTGAAATAACAAGAATATCCAAAGGCGGATTTATACTAAATGAGTGAACTTTTGATCTTCCTCTGCTCTTCTAATTTTCAACCAACTCAAAAGGAAGAAAGAAGGTTCTCAATTCTGTCATATTTTTTTAATGTTTGTTACCTCATTTACACTTTCGCGCTGCATGTTTTATGTTTTATAAGAGGATAGAAATTAACACGATTTAGGTAAACTTTACGTAAACAATGAGTGTGTATAAAAATATTTTGTCTCGAAAGCGGACACATGACAGCGTTACATCAGTCTATTCGTGACCACGGCCGATGTTATCTGGTCGTAACGCCGATAATTCAAGTAAATTTTCACAGTTTACCTAAATGATTGCGTTAATTCCAATCTTTTACAATCGTAAAACATGCTTTATTAGCGAGATTTTTTTTATTTTAAACTAGTAATTAAAACAATTTAAATCTTTTTATATTGGTGTTTTTATATGTACTATTTTAAATTAAATGGGGAAAAAGATATGTTTACTATTGAAAACTTTCTTTAGTCGGTTATCAGTAAGCAATAATAATTGAATAAAAAACCAAAAACTTATTAGTAAATTTGCGATTCATTTTGACGCTGTTATTGACATTTCGTATTAGGTTTTAATCTAAATCAATTTGATTCTTTCTTCTAGATCTTGTTTAAGTTAATTTCCTGTTTTCACTATTATGAGAATGGTATGAAGTAACTTCCATGTATCGTATACTCAAAAAACTTGATACATATTAAACATGTAAAGCGGTATAGTGAAGCCCTGGAGATTATATTTGAACTCGTGATTAATTCAATGAACTTAACCGGTGGAAACTAGCATTCATGAGTAAAATGCTTACATAAAATATACCGTTATATACATAGGCGTGATGATTTTCTTGATAATCTTCATAAAGTTTTGGTTGCGAAAACCTCATTTGTCTTTCTTCGATTGTCTTGCTATTCAGCAGTTGTTTCCTCGAAATGTGAATTGTTATGTAGAATGTTTTTATATTAATATTAGTAGTTTCCCGGAATCTTAAACACTTTAATATCCTCGTTGGTGTTGTTTTAATTAAATCTTTTCTTAGTTCTTAGTTACATAATAATTATGAAGAATCTATGTATAACATTTAATGATTCTAGACCTGGCAGTTTTAGTAACGCAATTAATAGATATTTAGTGTGGGGGAAGAAGGAATTATTAGTAAGTGGAACTCTCATTGCTAGCAATATACCTACTCAGGTCGACTTCAACATGGTCATCCCTGGAAACCATCTTGATTGATTCTTGAAATAATGGCGATGGACTATCTGGTCTGTTAGTTTATGGGCACATTCTCACATATCACTTCTTCTTACTGGTTTTTCGGAAGCGCCTATTGATAGTGCAGGCGGGGCTACCATTCCATTAAGAAGTTACTTAATGTTTTTGAAAGCTTGTATCATATGAAAGTAATAATCATAAGAACATTTGATTTGATACATTAACCTAATCAAAAAATAGATAGAACATTTCTGATTTGGAGAAAAAATATTTTTTATAACAGCTTTTTTGATGAGATTTGATGGAAAAAATCTTTATTCAAATTTTTACTGTATAATGAAGTCCGTAAAAATAAAATCAAACTTTTTTGTAATTTAGCGATGTGTAATGTAATATACGTGTAAGTAACACGTTACATTTATATCGCTTTGCATAGGCAAAGCGATATAAATGTATTTAAGGGGAGGGGGGGAGGCGTGCTCCATCTAAATAGTCTAGCTAATCCAAATAGTCCAATTGACATATCTGAGAGTATATATACGCGCCATTTATAAGAGGCCAAAAAATATGCCAATATCGTTTAGATGTAAAAGTTATTCAGTAAAAGAGGTATTTATTATATAATGATAATTTGAAGTGTATTCTAGTAAGTACATATAAATTACGAGATATAGTCGCATGTTGTTATCGAGCTGCAAACTGCAATGAAACGACCATTGCGGCTCCATAATAAATCTTACGTATTGCGGATAGAAAAAGACTTTCTAAAATGAATTTTCAAGCTAACATGTTAGCTTCAAGCTAATATCTTGAAGGATATTAGATATAGTTAATATTAAGAATACCAAGAATAATATGTATTTTAAATATAGTGAGTTTTTAAAAATAGAAAGCTCTAAAGACCGAATGCCTTATTAATAATACTTAGAGATTGAACGAATAGTAAATGTTAAAGCGTGGTGCAACAGAAGAAATAAAGTAGCCGATGATTATATATAGTTCAAATTTCAATACTCACATATTCAGGAATTAATATTTGGTGACAATGAAGGGTTCTTATGGTGAACGCTCTGTTAGTATGAATCCGCTATTTGAGAACATTCGAATCAGGTATCCGAGAATGCATTAGGGAAACTACAAGTCGATCCAAATTATATCACAGAGATGGAACAGTAGAATGCTCACTATTCTTTTTGTAGTGTAATATGGGAAAGAAGTATGATTAGTAGTTGAAATTATGGAAAATGATAACGTAATCATCATCTAACGAATAAAATCTGGGTGATAGTGAATAAGACATATCGAAAACATCAACTACATGATACATACATAAATGTAGTAACTGATAACGGCAGTGCTATTTTCATGAACGTTTTATAGTTGTCTAGATCGTAAAAGTTTTCAGAAGGTGCTTCTTGGTAGATAGGGAACGTATGCACTAGCTATCAAATTTAAAGTGAAATATAATACGTTAATGGTTGAGTTAAAGTGAGGGCAGGTCTATTGGTAGGATGATGTCGAAATCTCAGATGTCAACATTGTACACTGATTTCAGGCATGGCTTAAAGATTAGACGTATCGTAACGTACGTTATCGTAATCATTACATCCAGTAATCATCAATATTTAAATGTATTTAAAATAAAGTTGTACAAAATTATAATAAAGGTACATGAAATAGGAGATTATACCTATGGTTTAGATTTTAGGAATTTAAAAGTAGATAATTAAGCGTTCCAACTGAACTGTCATCTAATTGCCTATCTTAGTAATTTTCGTATTGTATTTTTACCAATTATTTTGTACGTGTGAATTTCAGAGACAGTAATCTCAATGAAATTGATCACTTCAATATAGCGTATTATGAAAAAAAATATCCAAGATTATAATTTAGACCCTTAGGAATATAATTATGAAAATCGTATTAAATTCGGTGCAATAGTTTTTACATGATTCTGGAACAAACATACAGATAAAATTTCTAAAAAATATTAGTTTGGCATTTATCGGTCTTATTAAGACCCTTTATATTTTTCTTATATATATTCTATGTACAGAGGTCGTTTAGTTACGATTTTATTATTCAGAAGTGGAATTGTTCAGAAATGTCACTTGAAAACAATTTCGAAGTCCACTGTTGATTACCGCGTGATTTATCGTTATCAAGTAAATAAAGTGATGTTAGTTTGTCGGTTCACTATTTGCCTGGTCCTAAATAAACCGGGACAGTTTGAATTAGGGACTTATAAATACAGTGGCACTATTTATGATTCATCGGCCATGTTTGTGCACCTGGTTACACTAGCGGGGAACATAGGCAATCTTAGCGGAGAGGTTTTATTTGAAGCTTGACTAATAGTTGTTATAAAGTGAAATACGTTTATATTTTTATGACTGTTGTGAAACGATTGCCATCCGTTGCAATATAAAAAAGATGGATATGTATTCATTCTTTAGTAGTATGAATTTAAAGCAAGAAAATTTTTAATATAGATGTCTGAATAAATAAGCGTCAAATATATGTTTTTGTTTATTTAAATCTTGCCTTTGCCGTTTTTTTATAGAAGCTAGTAAATTGCAAAGACATTTTAAAGTTGTTTATTTGAGATAGTAGCCTCATTCCAATTTTCAATATTATCGCAGGCAATACCTATCACTATTCATGCTTATATGGCAAAAGCAAGAACGGACTCATGCAGACATCCTTGTGCTATAAACAGCTAACGACGACGATCGTTTATCTATCGTTGAACGCACGAAATAAATTTTGACCTCATTAATTGATGTTGTCCTAGTAGGGCAATTGAGCTGTGAAGGCAAGGACAAATTGATTTTTATAGAGGCTAGCTAACATTAGATAAGTATGTTATAATACTAGTTTTTTTCCACGACTTCGCCTACCTGTATCAGTTTTCATTCAAGTCCATTCAGCTGTTTAAGCGTAAACAAACAAAAACAAACAATCAAACATCTTTAAAAAATTTCACATTTATAATATCAGCAGGATTATAATTTGAAACATTCGCATGAGGTCCAACACAATTTAGTGGATCAATACGAAAACGCTAGGAATATCCAAGTATTCCGAATATTGCATACAAATGCAATAGTCAAAGAATTTACATTCAAAAGCGGAGCCCAGTTAAAAACTATCCAGAGACCGAGTGTAGATTTTCTGATGTACCGTACGTGCATGTGAGGTGTTTGGTTTGACTAAAATTATTTGCAAAATACCTATTAGTACTCATTCTTTTTTATACACCTTAAAGAGGAACACATAAAAAAACAGCTGAATTTCGTGGTCATTCTTATCAGTTGAAAATACATTCCAAACAGATCGATATTTAAAAAAAATGAATGTTTCAAAGGAAATTTCTCTAATTTAATATAAAATAGTCTCTGTTTTTTGTCTTCGTTTGTTTTTCGGCTTACTTTTTCTAAATCACTCTGGATTTTGATACACGTTTCATTGTTATTTAGATATTTTTTTACGGGAGTTTATAGATATGTATGAAACATAGTAATAAGCACCTGAGAAAAGATATGCAAGGCAAATCGATAGTTATATGTAGTAAATTTTTATTATATTTATTTTATAATAAAAATATCGATAGTAAAGTATAATGAATTATTAATAGTTTTTTTTTATTAAATTCTAAATTTTATTTATATAAATCGTAATACTTAATATAATTGTGTATATAAATAAAAATAATTTACTTAAAGATCTTTCTTTAAACAAGGAATCTAATTAGGAAACATAAAAATCTGAAAAAATAGCAACAGGCAATAATTCGTTTTTATATAATGTATTATATTTATTAACGACCATTATAGAATCTTAACAACGTTTTTTATATGCGAAAACCGAAGTCACTGTAAATCTTAATACTCGTAGTAAATTACTAAACATGGAAAGCTTTAAAAAAGACGTGGGTATCCAGTCAGGGTACAATTTATAAAAATAATGGCAACATAAAAAAGACAAACGTAAAATCAATATTAAAAATATCATCGCCGGACACGCTAATAGCTTCACATTGTCCACCAAATTGATCCGACGATTAATCTTTGGACGGATTCCCTAAATGAAAGAGGCCAACCGGCTTTGTCATCAGCTCTGCAGATTGAGCCGAAATAAAGCAACAAAGCCTATAAAGCAAATAATAAAACCGGGATCGCCAAACGATACTGTTGTTAAATTGTATTTTATGTACTGAAGAGAGCTCGGATAAGCTTGTGATACGCTTAATTTTCTGTTTTGTACGACTATTAAGTTTTACAACTGTCAAAATTAAACATAAGCTACCTTGTGTGTACACGAGCTGCCATTATAACAGACTGAGATTTCGCTTAATTGTAAACTTAAGATGAAATTACAGCGCAATAAAGTTTAGGAGCGCTTATATTTTTTATTCCAAACTCGGGATTAACTTGTACATTTCCATTGGTGTCGGGGGAGACGTATCAAGTGAAACATCGTTTGTCAACATTCTCCGCAACGGATTTGTTGTGATTATTCTGTAATACTTCGATACTAAAGGGAGTTTTCATCGATCATCACTTTATTTATTTATTTAATAATTTATTGCACCTGAAACATAAAAATATACAATGCCAGTTAAACAATTCAAGTGAAATACAGTAACACAAATTACAGATTAAAATTATTTATTGTCTTTCTTACCATATTTATCTTTTATTTTATTTTGATTTTAATTTTGATGTTATTAGTATGATATAAACTTGAGAGGAAACGTTTTCAGTTTTTAAACAGTCCTTTTAATACTTCAAATTCTTTTTACAATACAGAGGGCAAACGAGCATGCGGCTCACCTGGTGGTAAGTGATATACACTCAATTGTGAAATAGATTATTCATATCCGTTTAGTAGTTTTTTCGTGAAAGAGTAACAAACAGCCATTCATCCATTATTATTAATTTTATTATTTATAGTATTTAATAGTATAAATATATTAATTTAGATTTTATAAGTAAGAGGTAATTGTTTAGGAAGTGATTATGTTAAAATATTCAATACAAGTATGTAAACGGTATACTGTTACCTGTTTTTAGTACAATAGGAGAGGAGGTGTAGCGTATCTATCTAAATACATTAACCTATTATGTTTGAAGAGGTTCAAAGATAGGGTGTATCAGTATTTGTATGCCACTATTAGAAGACAGAATCAGTAAACTAGTTTACACAATGCTCTATATTTAGTAACATAATATATGAAGAAATATTATTACAGTCTAATCAACTTTATACTATAAAGACGATGAACCACTGATTTTTCTTACACTGTGGTATTGTTTTAATATGATTTTAAAAAGGAGTGTTTGTATTTTATTCTTTTTCAGCATTTGTATGTATGTATGTAGGTGAAATCGAACGATTTCACCTACATACTTGTACATTTATACGATTGAAATCGATACACAGAATTAAGAATCTGTGCATGCTTTTGAACATAATTAAATATTATTAATATTATATCAGTCTCATCTACGGTTGCCAACCCGCCTGCCAAGTTTGGCAACTACTGGCAAAATCCTCCAATGGACAGGCCTAAGTTCTGCAGTGGACATTTAACGGCTGATATAGTATGCATAATATAATGAAAAACAACATACGTATGTCGGGGTGAAAGGAATTGTTAGCAATGGAGTTTGACAGCCTCATTGCTAGCAATATGCCCTATTAGGTCGACCTTCACGTGGTACTTCCTGAAACCATTGTGAACAATTCTTGTTGAATTCGTCACGATGAGCTAACTGACCTGCTTCATTCTTACCTACTATCCTTCACTGGTGCCCCGCCGGTGTATACTAATAGCGCGGGTGGGGTTACCATTCCATTATCATCCATTAAAAAAAACATACGTATGTCGGTCCTCGAATAAAAATGATGGCAATATCACACCACTTACACAGCCGGAAGGGACTAATATGTGAAATAATACCTGCCCGTTTCCATTTGCCAACCGCCGAGCCCTCTTTGTATGCGTTTAAACAACATCCATTGTTACTTTTTGCACAATTTTTATTTTAAATTTCACAGCCCAAATTAAATAAAGGTATTTTTACCTTTGTTCGCAGTGTCGGCACGAGTTTTGTTTTTAAAGCACATTCCCATTGTCTAAGTGTTGTAGGTACTGAATATTTCGCATAATTAATGTCATTTCGTGGGTTTAAAACACAAGTTCTTTACAAAGACAGTAACTTAAGAGTATGGTGTCTGCAGTGATAATAAATCTTGTGAGTAATTTACAATGTTTAAAATGTATAATTTTTTCTATTGTTTTGACCATATGAGTACTTCAACAATTATCCAGTTTTAGTTATTATTACGCATCAATTTTAAGTTCAATTTCGATGTACCTCTGTTGAGCACAGTCTTCTACCATCGTTAGTTTTCATTATTAATTACAAAACTAAATTAAAATTATTTACGAGTACAATGTGGATCTATTATAAAAAAATACATATTAATTCTTTTTTTGTCCCAAATAACTGCCTTCAAGCGTTGAACGAATTAGTATAGGATTAACCTTAATCCTGTAAAACTGACGATAACTAAGGGCAAAAAAACACTGTTAAAATATGTTTAGTTTAACAACTTACTTCAAAAAAAGAAGCTTTTCAATTCGGTTCAATTTTTTTATTTTTGTTATGAGCAGATTTGGAAAATGATTTCGTTATCTGAAAGAATTTACTTACACATTGGTTACATAGAAATTTTATTAAAATCAATTCAGTAGTTTAATTCTTATTTCAAAATAACTGATTTTGCCACAATTCAATCCTTTTTTTTGTAGAACACACTCATAAATTATTAATACATTAGTTGTATCTGCTACTTGATTTATGGGATCGGGAAACATGATACTGTATTATTGAAAGATCAGAATAAAAGGTCTATAGCCTAAACAAACTGGCTTTCACATTTAATATATTAGTAAGGTTAACTGGTAAATTTAAATTTAATAATTGTAAACTTAATAGGGATCCTGTTAAGTTGTATATGGCTTATTAAGTTAATAGTAAATGAATTAGTTTTGATTTTCATTAGACATAATGAATTTCATTATTATAGATTGTGTCGACATTAATCAAGTTTACTTAGTTCATGATATAGACTAAATTAGAATAAATACGAAAGTAACGTCTTAGAAAAAAATTTTAAAGCTACATAGTTTTATTTACCTGCTTCGTAAGTGATTTGGCGTTAAACTTTTTTGTCATCAGTTAGCAATTTCAAATCATCATCATCATACCAATATTTAACGGTCCATTGCTGAACATAAGCCTCCCCCTTGGGAGGTTTTGCCAGTAGTTGCTACGCTTGGCAGGCGGATATGCAAACGCAGTTAGGCTTTGAAGATGTTTTAAGATGGATGCTGCTGCGTATCGCTTGCCCTCTTTTAGTTGCTTCTTACGACACCCACAGGGAAGAAAGGGGTAGCTTTTTTAAGCCAGGACCACACGGCCATTTCAAATATAAGTTATTATAAAAAGCATTATCATCATACTCTGTTCATCGTAAGTCTCTCCGTGTAACTCTTATATTACTTCGCTGGCTAGGTCACTTATTATGGGGTTTTATATTAAGTTATATCTTTCATATTATAATACTAATGAGTCAGCATACAAATAAAAATATATTGTTTTAGATTCATAATAACAAAAAGGTTAAATATTAAAAAAGTCTTATAAAGCTTCCTTATGATTAATGTCGGTATTTTTTTATTTTGTTTATTTGAGAGACTTTGTACATATAACAAACACATCGTTTTAATCACATTAACAAAATAATAATAAATATAATTAAGGGACGCTGAGAAGAAAGAGTTATCCAGGACAGTAATTTCCGAACCGATACGACAACATAACCTTCAAGAAAAGAGCATATTCCTTTTTTATGCCGTAGGTGTTGTGGGTGAACGAGATGTGAGCCGCAGTAAAAAAAAAAAAAAACCAACGAGATGTCATTGGTAAGTTAGTTTAGGACTAAACAATGTAAAGTTGTCTACCGTTCCTTTAACAATCAAGCTTTCAAAAGTAACAGAGTAAGTATAATTAAAACATTAAGAACATAAATTACAAAGTATGCTCAGAATAATCAAGTTATTTCGATTGAAAGCGAGCTGCAACCATTCTTCTTTGCAATATAAAGGCATATCTATCTCGTAACCACAAAATATTGTAAATGTATTTACATATTCATATTGTAAACTGTATGCGATAGCTCCAAGTTGTTCAGAGAGCTATAAAGACGTTTGTGCTTGGAGATTCGCTGCGTGATAGGTAGAATTCAAAATGAGGAAAGAACAAACTTGGGGTATAACAGTAATTATGGGTCACATAAGTTTTTTTTTTGTAGAATGATGATGGAATGGTAATCCCGCCTGCATTATCGGTATACGCTGGCAGGACATCAATGAGAGATGATAGATGAGAATGAAATCAGGTCAGATAGTCCATCGTGAGAACTCAAGAATTAACAGAATTAACACATTATTTCCAGGGGGAACGGCGTGTAGGTCGACCTGATAGGGTATATTGCTAGTAATGGAGCTGGTAAATCCCCATTACTAACAATCCCTTTCCCCCCGGGTCATATAGGTTGTAGAAGTAATATGTGAGGAAGAAAGGAGAGACTTGTACAGGATGACGTCGATAGGTCTTCTTACCCTCCTTAAATGGGAGGGTTAGAGGCCTCGGTTGGTATATATATATATATATATATATATATATATATATATATATATGTTTTTCAGCAAATAAATTATATTATTATTATTATTAACCTTAACCAATCTTGAAATTTTGTATGTGGAAGACATAGTTTGTTATTAATCCTTGTCAATAGGTTGTGTTCTGAGGAATTGTTAGAAATTATGCCCATGAACACCTTTTGTCATTACACCTCTCGCCTTCGACATAGGGAATTCATTCTCATGTTAGAACCTACATAAATGATTGTGAACAGTGCGGTTTCATAGTAGTTTCTTTCTGCGAATCCTCAGATTGTGGAATAAGCTTACTGCAGAGGTTTCTACTGGAGACTACAGTATGGAGTTTTGAAATTTCTAAGAAGGGTGTATTATGGTTTCTGCAGGGTTTTTCGGTAACTAGCACATGATTCCCCACCGTCCATAGGTTTCACAGGCTATGGCAACCGTTTAATGTCAGACGAGCTGTATAAGTATACATTTGCCATCTTCGTAGCGTAAAAAAGTATATTCTGAGTGTACCTATACATCTTTGGTATTAACAGAATATTCAAGATAATTCCTTGATGCGGTCAGGGTCAAATTTAAACGTACATTAGTATTGGTCATTGATTGTTTGATGTTATAAAGATTTTTTTATTACAATATTTGTTTGCGCTGAGCTTAACTCATCTGATAGTAAGTAATAATACGATCTAGGATGGAGCTATAATATAATGAAGTTTTTTACAATAAATAAAAACGTAATAAAATGATTAAAAATGCAAAATATCAACAACCAACACCATAAATACAATACAGTATAAGGTATATGTATAGCAAATAAGCACAAATATAACACATAACGATTCCATTTTATGATATTTTAAAATTACACACGTGGATGGGATCTATTCAATTGTGATAAAGGACAGTCATATCATTTCAGGTGTGTTGTAATATTCTTAGATAATGTGGGTCTAAAAAGTACAATAGAAAGTTATTCAAGATTTACATGAATTCATAATGATGTCAAATCTTACTGTTTACGTTTTTACGCTGCGTTACTCTGTATAACTGCGTGATTTTAATTAAACGTTCCTTTTAAAATCTTATATTATTTCTACAATACATTATTGAGTTTATTGTAACAATAAGATTAAGTTACACAAAAAGTTATTTTAATTACAACAATTAAATGTAATCGTCATGAGAGTCTTTTTAAATATAAACAAAATATTAAAATCAGTACATAAAAAGCAAGGATATCGCGTAACATAGACACAAAAAAAGCTTTAGCTTTATTTTAGAAACATTTTGGTTTTTATCCTCTTATTATTTTTGATTTTATTCACATTTTTACAGACAGTTAAATTCCATGTAGGTATAGCTTGCTATGTATGTTTTTTTATATCTGTTTCGCCGTGTGTGCCCCGACATAGAATGAGCCACCCCTTCTTTTCTCGTGGGTGTCGTAAGAGGCGACTAAGGCTTGGACGGGAAATGGGCAGCACTTACCTAAAGCCAACAGACAGACAGACAGAACAGCCCTGTTATGCTTGTAACTATTATTTTATAATTAGTATATTCTTTAAAAATTTAAAGAAAATTTTCGTGTACAGGTTTTTTCTTGATTTTTTATTTTTAGCTGGATGATACATCTGGATGAGGAACCCGGATGGAAAGGATGCATTTGGCTCCATTTTCTCCAAAAGCTAATTAACTTTTATAAACCATTTTTTATAATCAGTGATAGTATTCATTAATAGGGTCTCAATTTTTTAATGAACACTAACGATAATGAACATACTGTATATTCTATAGGTGAAGTCGAAATTATTAATATTGTTTCAAGGGTATTTTGTATTAAATGAATTTTTTTTTAAAACAGAAAATAAGTCGAAAAATGCGCTAAGTGAATGTGTAATTTCACGTATTGTTTTAAATTTTATCTAATTGAAACTAAAAAGTAATATTATATATATTATAATATTAAAAAATATATATAATAAATACTAAACATTTTATTATACGAAGAGAGTTCTTTATATAATATATATTAAGTCGAAATGCGTCGTGAACCATGAAAAGTAAATACGTTCCGTTAGTACTTATTGCATATTTTTTAACCGTGCTTTTACTTAGTTTTTAATTATGCCGTTCTTTGGACGCTGCGTTCTTTAAGGCCAGTATTTATTATAGAAAAATATTTAATGAATATTTTTTTAACAGATACTTTTAATCCAGTATTTTAGGAACAGTTTCATTGTTATATTTGAGTTATTTAAAAGTGTGATTTTTTTATAAATAAATTCTCAATTAGGGTTTTATTTTTGTTGTTCCATACAACAGTCTAAATAGTAAATATTTTTAACTAAATTGTTAAAATATAGAAATGTTGCTTATTCAGGAAAATATTCATGGAAATTTTCAATACTGCGAAAAGTTAATGATCCGTAATTGCTTTTCTTAAATAATTTAATTTTGAAAGTTGCGATTTCACTGTTGATACTGTAACTAAACCGAAACACAGCTACGTAAACATAATTTCTTGACGGCATACCTGAAAACATAAGTGAAATAACATTCTCTCTGATAGTAATATGTAATTTTAGTAATATTGTTATTTTTTCATGTTATTTATTTATAAATTAAATTTACCCGATTGTACTTATAGACTTAGTATTTGGCAAGAAGAACTATATAGTAGGAGAAAAATAATCGTTATGCTTACACAAATAAAGTCATGGGCTCAGCTAGTATAAAAACAATAATTGTATCCAAATGCGAAATGGGAGAAGGCCCAAAATTTGAATTGTGAAATCCAATTTTTTGATCGAAAGGTCAAAATTCAATAAAAATGCAAAAGTCTTTCTGTGCTGTGAACTTTGATCACAAACATACATTTTTTATTGATAGAGTCCCCTCTTCGAATTATCACTTTTTCTTTGTTTATGAATGTATGATTTTTATTTCTTTTTTACCACATTACTAAAGAACAGGAATCGAATCTTGTCGTTCGATTTAAAATATTGATTTTTAGTCCTACTACTGTTTTTATATCTAAAATTTGTGAGTATATATGGCTCACAAACTTTCGGGTTGTTAAACTGTTTGCTACTCTTAAAAGCAGAAACTAATGAATGGATTTGAATGTTTGGCACACGAAGACTAATTTTTGTTTATGTTTTTATTTTTATATTATATTTTTTTGTCTATATTAATTGACAAACTTTGAGTTAAAATTTGTTCATTCTCACATATGTTGCTTCTGATGTTTTTTAATCTGTGACTGTTGATAATATTTGGTTTCGTTTAAAAAACAAGTAATTATTACGTTATTTAGTCTCGCTATTATAATCCTATATACAAGTAGATAGGTTACATCCTAACTTAGAACATAAGAAATTTTATATGCAAATCTAAGCGGGCTAAATCTTGGTATATATCTCGTCTATTGTATAAGTAATTTGAAGTAATAATTTTTGAGGAATAAATAAATAATGATTTTATTATAACAGTTCTTGATTAGTTTGTCCAACAGGTGTTTCTAGATTGCTCCATACATATACATGTAGCCTGATGAGTAAGCGGGGCTCTGAGGCCACAAATCACAATTTATATTTGGCACAGATGTCGATGTTGAATTAAATTCAGAGACCCTCGTAGCGCAGGTAAGTTAGATATTGGACGTCCCCAACTTAAACTGACATGTCCGTTCTGAGTTGCTTTCACAAGAAACTGTTCACGAACTATGCAATTTCATGAATATTATAATGAATACTGATGTAGAATAATTGAAAAAAGCACAAATTGAGTTATTAGTGTATTATGTATGATCTGTTTATACAAGCATCATCCAAAACATTGAGTAACGTTTATTATTTCAAACTTTATTGTACGAGTTATAAAAATAATAAAAACAGTAAATATTAATGTGTAGTGATAAAAAGTGAGTGAGTGAGCTCATTTTGTATGTTACCTCTTGGCGTTTTAACATATAATGACCGCAAAGTAGGAAGGTTTTTATTTTAAACCCTCTTCCTGGGTTTAATTTAGTAACAAAGACTTATGTTTTGTATATGTAATATTAATAAAATCCCACTTTTTTTTCTACATATTAATTCTGTGGTGATCGTAGTGATAGTTATTTCGAAAAATTAATTATTTTCAAAATAAGTGCGACTATTAATTCTAGTACTATTTTTACTACCTATTGTCACAATCTCATGTAATAAATTTGCTGCTACTAAAAAGCGTAAAATTTTTGGTTGAATGCTAATAAAGATATAGGCTTGTTTAAATTTTATAGTTTACTAATAAAGAACCATCTTTTGTATGTGACAGTATTGTAGCTGCTATTTGCTGAATTAGTATGACGATCTCTGAAGCAGTACGCACTCTACAGCGAATGACGGAGTCTGCCCGTTCAATTAAAACTAATTCCTTAGTAAATTTTGTCACCTTCATAAGCGTTGGGGCAAGGAAGCTATTACGTCTGCTTTAAGGCCAGGATGAATGTGTAAAGCGAGATTCGTTTCGCAAAATAGACGGCCTAATGAAAGTAGCCAGGCATTTAATTTGACGTTACATTGACGTTATGTGCATTCTAATATTTTGATATTAAGTTGTTTGTTGCTCAATTAAATACACAGATAGGACCATATTGACGTGACGACTTTCAATGCATTGCAGGGAGTCAGTGAATGCAGGCGGCCCAGGACCGTTCGTTATGACAGTATATGATGATTTATTGAACTGCTTCCATTGATTTCCTTGCAAATGTCAAATTATATGTCACAAACGGCCATATGTTTTGAATGCATTGCCTAGAAGTTTGATTTTTTCATAACTTTAAGGGATTGCAAATTTGAGTCCACATGATCATTATATCTGTCCACTGCTGAACATAAGTCTTACCCTTAAGGAGGAGGGGGGGGGGGTTTCCAGTATTTGCCATGTTTGGTAAGCGGATTGGCAATCGCAGTCAAGCTTTAGAGGTGTTCTAAGAGGGGCGCTGCTGCCCATCCCTCGTCCTCCCTTAGTCGCTTCCTACGACACCCACGGGAAAGGAAGAGGTGGCCTATTCTATGCCGGGACCACACGGCATATTTAAGTATTTATTAATTTCAGTTTGGTACCTCCATGAGATGCTGGGAAAAAGGGTTTTGCCTGACATACAGACAAACAGACAACAAAGTGGCTCTATAAGGGTTCCATTTTTGCTTTGAGGTACCATAAAAATAGCAAAAAAATTTGTGCCTTCCATACTAGAGAACTTTCTTGTCAGCATCGCTTAAAAAGTGTTTATAAATTGTTATTCTCAAAATCAATTACGCATTTATAAGCTCACTTGTTAGAAATTAATTTCTAAAAGACGTCGAAATGCTTTTCACTCAGCTAAATAGTTTAAAGACGTAGTCAGTTACATTTGAAAAGTTACTGCCATTTTCCAATTAAAGAAAGTTGGATCCTACCTCCGCGCCGCATTCCGCTGCCCTCGGCTGCTCTAATTTTTATTATTCATAGCAGTGAATTTTTACCAAGGATTCCAAACTTCTCGGTGAGGTAATCCCGGACACCGCGAGCCATACTTGGTGAATAAATTTGAAATGCTCCTTGAATTAGCTATTTATCTTTTCTCCGTAAAGATTTAAGCGAATAACGAAAGTAGAAAATTGCGTGTTTTTCAATGTACGTTTGTGGTGTACGAATTATTTTAGTAGGTAGGTATTATATTATCTCGCCGAATTATAAGGCCGGTGTTTTACGACTTTTCCTCTTTTTGGGGAACTGATAACATTTTACTCAATTTACAGTAAAAGTTATCTGTGTTTTAAATTTTTTTTACAAGGAATGTTTTGTTTTTCTTTTGTTAATGTTCTTACTCAGTTAATAGCTAGATATATACTCGTAAATTGAAGATATATTTTGCATACAAATTCTTTATTTTGATTAAATGGAAGTCATTTTAATTTTAACAACTTAATTTTAACAGAAGTTATTTCTGTGTGTCTAATTAATTCTATTTCAATATTATTTTTAAAGCTTATATTAATTTTTTATCCGATGTCTATGTAATATATAATTCTATTTCATTTTCATAATAATTATATTTAAAATATATTAAATATTGATACATTAATTCATACATACCTGTCACGCCTGTCCCCCATTGGAGTAGTTCAACACAACATTGCTGTATCGATTTTTTCCCATTACATCATCTTTCAGTTCATACTTTTCTCTAATAACGCTATTTCTCTCTATCTTTTAATGTAAAACTACAACCTTCTTAGTAGATCTACAGATGCTACATTTATCTTACTTTAATGTTTCTTCTGCCATACCCATGAATCACTTCCATACATGAGTATTAATATCTGTACACCCCGAATTATGACAAGGCGAGCTTTGCTTGACATATTTTTGCTTGCTATAATCGAGAGCAGTGCACTGTTAACTCTGTTTCCCGTTTTCGCTCTTCTTTCAATACTTCCCTCAGACATTTTATCCCCCCTAAACAATGAACCCAAATACAGAAACCCACTCGCTTGCTTCACTCTTTAATAATATAGATCTATCGTTATTTTGACATTAGGTATTTATAAAAACCCAGTTTTTTTTTGTATAAATAAATAAAAAGAAACTCGTGGTCAAACTTGTAAAGTAGGTATTTGATAATAAAATTTTATTCCTTTCCCTCTTATAACGCACTGTAACATTCTTTTGTACTCCCTTTCCACCTCCCCAAAACATTACGTAATACACAAGTGACCATTTTTATTTAAAAGTCATAACACTAATGAATTTTGACAACGAAAACAAAATAAAAATGACGATGAAAGACAGTCGAGGAATTCCCCGTAAAACATAAATGTAAAGGATTGACAAATTTGGAGATTTTAATTTCTTAGATTTTTATTTCAATAAAAAATCATTGTTATGTAATATGTTCATCGATTCCCTTTCGTGCTCCTGTAATGCATTGTAGTCTTACAACTAAATTGTGTTACGTAATCCTTGAACGCTCCTTTAAATTGTTTTTTAGAATTTTCTTGTAATTTTACTTGATTTCTTGAATAATTACGATTGTTGTGTAATCTTTATTGTACTGTACATACTGTATATATGAAAAAAATCGGGGTAAAACTTCTTATGTATTAATCTGAGATATCATCTGTGAACCAAATTTCAATTTACACCAGATGGAAACTTTGTACAAAAGTCGTTTGTTTGGGCACCTCTATGCCATTTCTGTTTCTACCGTGAAGCAGTTGTGTTTGCATAGCCGTATTTCAGTTTGAAGGGTGGAATATGGCAGTGAATTTATAGGATACAAAGAAATAACACATAAGTATACAGGAATGCAACGCATGGGGGGTATCATGAGCGAACAAGTATACTCTGTTATGTCCACGGTACTGCTCATGTCTATAGGCGACGGTTACCACATTCCATCAGGTGGTCCGTCAGCTTGTTTGCTATTCTAAGTAGCATAAAAAATCTATTGAATACAAGTATCAAAATAAAAGAAGTAAATTAATTATAAATTACTGAGTGTGTTACTATTTTTAAAAATACCGTAAAATGGATGATTACTTTATATTACAGATGGTTTATTTATATATTGCATATAAATAAATACAAATAAGTATATAAAGTAAACTTTTCACAAACTGCCATATTTGTCATATTGATATATAAAGCATCCTATATATAGCATAGGTGAACAGTAGATAAAGAATTTTGAATTTCAACCCCTAAAGGGGTAAAGCTAGTAAAATACATACTTTGAGTTTATATTTTACTCAAAGGATATATCCATATAATACATTTACATTTTTAACTCTATTTTACTGTTTATGTATAAATAATTCAAAAAGTACAGGTATAAAATCTTTAAGAAAATCGTGCAGATAAGATGATGGTAACGATAGCTCACCGTCGAACGTAACGGCGAGATAACACCTTCGAAGCCGGTGACTAATGCGAGGATTTGATGTTTGCGCTGGAGGCAACCCTTGTAGGTAATCGCTTTATGCTTCACTTGAAACACTGTTATTTGTACCAAAGAGTAGAAAAATAAAAATGGGGGTAGTCAGAGGCATTTGTCGACAGTTGTCGTTGTAGTGAATATAACCCACGACATTCCTATATTTTGCCGTGTAGAGTGACATTTTGTAGTCATTTGCTTGGGTACTTTTGTCCCATTCGTGTTTCTACCGTGAAGTAGTTTGTCTTTGCATGGCTGTGTTTCGGCTTGAAGGGTAGGATATGGTAGTGAATTTACAGGGTACAGAGTTATAACACCTTACTCCTCAGGAATGGCAACGCATGGCGGGTATCATGGTTGAAACAGTATACTCTATTATGTCCATGGTACTGTTCATGTCTATAGGCGACGGTTATCACTTTCCATCAGATGGGCCGTCAGCTTGTTTGCCATTCTAAGTAGCATAAAAAAATATCCAAGTAAAATTCTTCAAAGACATTAATATTTTTCCAATCTTCTCCCTCCTTATTCCTTCAGATATTATCCGGTAATATTTGAGTTTATAATAATTAGTAAAAAAAAGTTTCAAGCTCCGTTTAGAAAAGTCGACACTCATTATACGGAACCAGATATTCATGAATAATAAAGAGGTCCACAGGGTGCGTATTAAAACCCCGCCGGCCATCCTCAGACTTGTAAGGAGCATATTGTCTTTATATAATCCAGGTTACTTTGTGAATAAATCAGAAGCGTTTGAAATCATGACATGAGTTTATTTATTTAATGTTTTACGGTGTGATTCATTTAATACATAATGTCATCATTATATCAGCCTGGTATATGGCTATCATAGAATATGGTCTTTTCTTGAAATCTTGGTTCGTAAATACTAATGCTAAGTATATTACACATATAAATCTTTTGTTTTGTTAATACATAGTTCGTTGAAATGAAATACAGAATGATGGATGACTGGTCCCTACGCAGTTTCCTTGTAGGTACATAATAAAAAAAAATACCTATACTTACTTTTTATATTTACAATTCCTTTTAGTAAATATTCTTTGAAAATGTTATTTTACAACAGATTTTACTGTACCCGTAATCTAAACGGAACGCTTGTATTTTTTTATGTCTGTTTATCTGGTTGTCCAATTATTCTATCGAATATTAATACATAGTATTTTAATATTATATAAAAACTGGATTAAATTTAATTATATTCATAAAAATATTCTGCATACTGTGTCATAGTATAATGAAGTATGACTAAATTACAGTACATTAATAAAAGTCTGCGAGCCGATTGAACAATCAACAAATAAAAAATCTATCTTTACAATATTTTATTTACAGTATAGGCAGATTGAATCGAAAGTCAAAGCCCGGAAATATCTACATCGTAATTTAAATTAACTACTGTAGGTATATATGAATTTAAAATATATTTCATTTAATGTAGTAAATTAAATACTTATTATATAATATATATTTTGCCGTGTGGTCCCAGCATTGAATAGGTCACTCTTTAGGTGTCGTAAAAGTCTACTAAGAGAACGCAAGGAATGAGCAGCAACGTCTCTCTTAAAACATCTTCAAAGCTTAACTGCGTATGCAATCCACTTGCCAAGCGTGGCAACTACTGGCAAAACCCTCCTTAGGGTAGGCTTATGTTTAGCAGTAGACAGTTAAAGACTGATATGATGATGTACATATATGAGTAAGGATCTCGCCTGTTTTTTGACAACGTATACGAGAAGTGATCTTAAATAATAAAATTATGTTATTAGATGCTCTACTTCCATCTCAAGTATGATGGATTAACTTCATTCGACGCACGTAATGGCTCTTAATTAATTTAATTACAGTTGACATAAAAATACATAAAAAATTTTGAGGACATATTTAGGTAGAGCTTACCAAATGGTTCCTTTACAATGTTATAAATGTTTTTTATTACAACATGAGTTTATGCTTGATCTTACCTTTCGTGATGGCAAGTGATGTTTTTTTTAATGGAAGATAATGGAATTGTAACCCTGCCCGCGTGGTATATTGGTATGTACCGGCGAAGCACCAGTGAGGGATGATAAGTGAAAATGAAAGAGCAGGTCAGTTAGCCCATCCTGATAATTACATCTGGATTTTAGTACGATGGTTTCCAGGGGGGATCACGTGGAAGTTGACCTGTCAGGATAATTTGCTAGCAATGGGACTGGTTGTCCGCATTATTAACACTCCTCCCCCTCGGTAAGTGATGTTCTTTTAATGGGTGATATTAGAATAGTAACACCTCCTGCGCTATCGGTATATGATGGAGAAGCACCAGTGAGGTATGACAGGTGAGGATGAAAAGGCAGGTCAGTTAGCTCATCGTGACGAATTCCACTAGAATTAACCACGACGGTTTCCAGGAGAACCGATTGGAGGTCGATCTGATAGGGTGTATTGTTAGCAATAGATCAATTAAATCCTATTACTAACAATCCCTTTACCGGTAAATAGTGTTGTGAAAGTATGTTTGTTTGTTACTTTTTTATTCTTTAACGGTTGAACTAATCGTATATATTATAATCTGGACAAAGTCGCGGGTAAAAGATAGTATTATACAAAAGTAACATTAAAAAAATATTGTTCTCGATCGGTTGAATTTGTTTTATGTTTGTTACCTCATATGTCGGTTAGATATAGATCGATTTGGAAAATTTCTACTTTATCTGAAAGAATGTACTTACAGATTAGTCTCATAGAAACTTTGAACATTATTCAGATTCCCTTGCAGATAGTTTTTTGTTTAATATCAATTTATTAATTTTTTTTATTTTATTTATTTATTTATTTATAGGATTACCAACATAAGATACAGCTAAACATTTTAGTACAATACACTGGTAGATTAGATCTTACTGTTCTTACATTTATAGGCAACCACAGCATGCCTTGTGTTTGACAAACATTAAAATGGAATTAAATTATTAAATGTCATTATACAAGTAAAAATATTAACAATATGAATTATTACATAATATAAATAATGGAAATTGTATTTATGGCAACAAACAGTCATTTACAAAATAATTAAAAACAATATACATTACAGTTTTAGAATAATAGACCTAACAGTGTCAATAACAGTATTTTAAAAACATAGAGATAATTATTTATGAAGTCCCATGGAAACACGCATGACATTTAGCAACAAAATGCAAGGTACTAATATATATAAGTATCAAAGATGAAGAAAAAGAAAGAAGAAGCGCCGATTTAATTTTAACATACAAGTTTTTGAGTTAATTTACTTTTAAAAATATGAACAGATTCATAAAACGGATCTAATTAAAAAAATTCTCTATTGAAAGTGTTGGTATTAAGTTACTAACGTCCGAGTAGAGTAGTGAATCTTCGTGCAGTGGGCGCTAAATGCAGTTTATAAGTATGTGTATGTGTGTGTGAGTACAATGTAACGTGAACACTATTACCACTAACACATTCAGTATCGTAGTAAAAAGATTTTCAATGATATTCATTAGTGATTCAGTAGTCGCAATGTTGCCAGATAAGGTATTTTTTCGCAATTATGGGCAAATATAAAATAAATCTATTCGGAAAATTTTAGAGAAATGGAATTTTTGGAGAAAAATGAAATAGGTTTAGAGAAATTTGGGTACTATAATATAATATTTAGGACTTATAAAATCTGAAACTCTGTACAAGTATATAAGGTACATAATTACAGTGACAGATAGATATGTATGAAATTACAGTGAAGTATATGACTGAAAGTCATATGATATGGCCGCGTGGTCCCGCCATAGAATAGACCACCCCTTCCTATTCCGTGGGAGTCATAAGAGTCGACTGAGGGAAGGTGAGGGATGGGCAGCGGTATTCCTCTTAAAACATATATAAAACCTGCCTGCGGTTGCCAACCCGCCTGCCAAGCGTGGTTTTCAGTAGCGGACCGTTGATATGAAAATATGACTGAAAGTATATAACGAAAAGAGAAGAAGAAGTAAAAATAGAAGGAAAGTCTTTTTATCGTCGCTCATATGTACAGTATATGCTGTATCACCTGGTAAAATGTAGCGAAAAACAATATACATTTGCGATAGGTTTAAAATCTTAAAAATGATATCGATTTGCAGAAAAATTATTTGACATTTGAGTAAAAATTAAAATACGCATCTGGCAACCCTGATGGAAAGAGATAAATTTACTGTTTTCAACCGGTAATAAAATAAAATATAAACCACGATAAACCGTAATATTATAATGAACAAATAATCATCATACGTATTAATTTCTCGATGTATGAAATATAATCTCTAATTGAACGTAAAATGCAGGTGGGGCGGCAGAGGTCGGAGTTCGGGATTACCCATATAATTATGAACGTGACGGAGGGCCCACTTGCGTCGAATTAAATTTACGTTTTCGTTTGTACGGCATTAGTGAAGGCCCTTCGTTTAGGGAACGCAAACAATAATAATTGTTAGGGTTATAAGTATTCGGATACGGAAGGGTTTTAATCATTTTTGTGTGAGAAGATGATGGATGAAAAATATATTAGAAGAGATATGATATAGTCTGTTCTCGTTCAGTAGAATTTTACGAAAAGATAATTAAATGTAGTTAAATTATCATAGAATTACTTTAAGTGAAATTAGTAACAAATCCAATAACGCATATAATGAATCGATTTTTGATTTGGATTTTTATAAGATATCAGCAGATTATTTACGGACAGGTAAATTATTAACAAATAATTATAAAATGACAGATACATTAAAAGGTAATAAAGTTACATTGTGTGTGCATATGCCTGCGTGTGTACGTGTGCACGCGCGTATTTTTGTATGTATGTGTGTTTATTTGTGTTTGTGTATGTATGTGTATTGTATGCATTGGTGTGTTCATGTGATATATATACTCAGAATATATACTCGTATGTGACGATAATTAGTATAGTGTCCACAACATACCAACCTACAAAACATTTCATTGGTTTAACCTCTATTTTGAAGTTGCTAATAAACGTTTGACTTATAAAGGTTTTGATTTTGAACTTTCCACAATATGAATTTTCGTGGAAGGAAAACCTCTGAAACCGGATTTTCTCAGAAATGCTTAAGATTGAAATTATGTTTATGGTCACTTTCTATCATCCCGCTGGACTCTATGGACATAATTTATCCTCACATTGTAGAACCTAAATGTTATATACATACAATACTAAATAACATACCTCCTGCAAATATTTTGGTCGAGGTATGAGATTTTTGTCGAGATTTTTCATAGAGACTGCGTGGTTGTTCAAAAAAGGCGTAATAAGGTTTCTTTAGACATGGAAAAGTCTACATAATAACTTTAAAAATAAGATAATAAGTACCGTAGGTTATGGAACCGATTACCATTAGACAAACTTTATTTTTTTTATACAACTTAGAATGGCAAACAAGTTGACGGCCCACCTGATGGAAAGTGGTAACCATCGTCTATAGATATGAGCAGTACCATGGACATAACAGAGTACAATGTTTCGCCCATGACACCCCCCCATGCGCTGCCACTCCCGAGTATTATTCCTCTGTACCCTGTAAATTCATGCCATACCCCACCCTTCAAACCGAAACACAGCCATTTGTGTTTGGAGAATCTCTTACAATTTGAAAAATATTTTTGGATTTCTAATTTTTACGAGTACACGTCACTCATTGTTAATACAACATTTTTGTATTAATCAGGACATTACAAAAAATAAAATATATATTATATTTTTTTATTTTTATTTCAATTCTAAATACCTATTTGACATTGTAAGAAGCGGAAATGATAGGAAGGAATTAATATTTCTACGAGTATATTTGCCTCGCAAAGTCAGCAATTTCAATTACAGCTAGGAATATCAAAGAACTGGTGGTTATTTGAGCAGACATGTTCACAGAAGGTTGCTTAATTGGAAATAGTAACTAGTAGTAGTTAACTGGAAATAAATATATCGATGACATAAAGAAGAAACTGCCCAATTTATGGGGGAGGCCTATTTTTAGTAGTGGAAAATAATTAGGTTAATATGTTGATGACAAAAGAAGAAAGTGTAGAAAACGTATATTATTGTTTATATTATCTTCTGTTAAGTATATTATGGTATCAATTGGCTTTACTTAGAATTTATGTCAAGTATGATTTGTCGTCGTATGTGTCCCGGCATAGAATAAGCCTAAGGCCTAAGGCGACTAAGGCAGGACGAGGGATGGGCAGCAGTGTCCTTCTTAAAACATCTCTAAAAGATTAACTGCGGTTGCCAACCCACCTGCCAGGGGGAAGGGATCGTTAGTAATGCGGGCTACCCGTCCCACTAACTAAAGGCCCTATTGCTAGTAATATACCCTGTCAGGTCGACCTCCGCGCGGTTCCCCCTGGAAACCATCGTGCTGAGTTCCAGGTGTATTCATCACGATGGGCTGACTGACCTGCCTTTTTTTATTATTCACCTATCATCCCTCACTGGTACCCCGTCAGCGTATACCGTTAGCACAGGTGGTGTTATCACTCCATTCATCATCCATTAAAAAAAACCCACCTGCCAAGCGTGACAACTACTAGCAAAACTCCCCTTATGTCCTACAAAGGACAGTTAATGGCTGAAATAATTATAATAATGAGTTGGATAAAAACTAATTTGTATATTTCAAGATTTTATAATTCAACAGTAGGATGGCTGACACAAATTTTTTATGCACCGTGAATAGAGAATTTGTAATAGAAATTACAAATGAGTCGTCTAAAGTGGAATGACTAATGTTTGCCTCGATGGAGCTACGTTAGAGACGATTGAATTATAAATTGTGCAACGCTAATCAAAACTGAATACTTTATTAACATTGTACTAATACAGAGCAAAGTGCGCCTAGTTTAGGCTTTATTAGTAACGAGTGAAACTCATTTGGTATCGTAGTTTAAATAGATATAATTGTATATTGAAGTTTAAATAAATAAATAAAAATATTTTTTTATAACATAGGGGAGAAACGAGCATATGGCTCTATGGATGGATAGGATGGTAAATGATTGCCTTTGTCCATAAGTAGGGTTGCCAACTATACTGTTATAAAAAGTATTATACTGTTTATCACTACATTATTTTACTGTTAAACAAAAATAAAGTATACAAAACACTGTTTTTAGTATCAAAATGCTTAACACTATAAGAGATAGACTTGGACGCTCACACAATTTTTTTTATTCAGTCAAAGGGCGCATGGTGCAGATTAATTTAATAAAAAATGAGCAGACGTACGAATGATATAATAATGATACATACGAAGTTTTTAAAAAAGACTGTAAATTAATAAATTGTGTGAGAAACTCTAAAAATTACGTATTTAAAACATTAAATAAATAAAACTGTAAATTTTTTTAAAATACTGTTTAATATTCTTCTCAGACCTAAATTTGCTTTACCTCTTGTAAAAAAAGTTGGCAACCCTATGCATAGGCAGTCGCAACCTCAGAGGTGCAGGTGTGTTGCTGACTTTTTAGGAAGGAATATGCTTTATTTTCGTATTAGTTTTAAAACAGCGGGTAATGAAGTAGGATTAATAAAATACACTAAAGTAGGAAAAAGAAAGAAAAATAATGCATAAACTAGCACAGCAAGTTGCAGGTGAGACAGCTTTGACTTTAAATTCATGAAATCGGTTAGATACATTATATACTATCATGGGCTTGAAGAAGTCTATCTTATATAAACAATAATAGGGTTTATTTTCATAATTTGTCAAGTTTAATATTTCACATTGATGACTTAATATTAACGTACCAGTATACCATCGGTATATACCGATATATACTGAACCGGTATATACCGGTATATACTGGTATATATCGGTATATACCGTAATATCGGTATGTACTGGTACATATGTACCAGTACCATCGGTGAGTTATATAAAGAACTTCCTATTATGTTTTGTGTAATGTGGGGTTTTTAACCCCCCAAATCATAGTGTAGTCAGTTAACACGGACGAATTATATATGAATTTGTTATGCAATAAGAAGCTAATTAAGTTGCCGTGTAGGTTGTAGTACTGACTCTTATTTTAAATACAATTTTTTATGTAACTTAAAATGCCAAGCAAGCTGACGGTTCACCTGATGGAAAGTGGTAATCGTCGCCTATAGATATGAGCAGTATTATGGACATAACAGAGTAGGTACACTGTTTCGTCCATGATACTGTTTCGGTCATGCGTAGTCATTTCTGAGGACTAAGGTGTTATGCCTCTGTACCCTGTAAATTCACTACCATATCCTACCATTCAAACCGAAATTCAGCCATGCAAACAAAACTGCTCCATGGTTGAAACACACATGGGACAGAGGTACCCAAGCAAACGACTTTTGTACAAAGTCTCCCTCTGGTATTTAAATACAAATGATAGGGTTTTTAATTTGTTACCTGTTGACTATAGTTATAGTCGACTATCAGTATGTCAAGTTGTATTTGTAATTACGTTAACATCACACTTTCGCAGTCCGATGGGTTCGATATGCTGGCACGTTTTGAATGTGTACAGAGTAATAGTGAAGGTAGATACGACTATATATTTTTAGTAACTTGCAAGAGCATAGGACATACTTTTTAAATATTCAAAATACATTGGGTTGAGAATTTTAATTGTTTTATGTTATAATAAGGTAGTTTGTCAAATTTTTTTAAGGGACACGATTTCAAGGTTAGATTTATTCTCAAAATTTCTTATGTTTCATTTCGTTCACTATGTTTTATAGCTTTTGGCGTAACTTGATCTTGTAGAGTCTATTATATTATATAAGGCAAGATCTACAGCAGACTTTGTCCTCCGAAAGGAGGAAAAGGATAAATTGAGTTCTAATAGTTCCATTGCAGCATATCAGATAGATCTTCGCATGGTGTCTCTCTGTCTGTATGAAAAGCGTTGTGGTTTAATCTTGGTGAATTCATTCATCAAACTACTGCTGAACATAGGCCAAAAGGGGGGGGGGTTCCGTAGTTGTCACGATTGATAGACGAATTGGCAACGGGACGCTTCTGGCCATCACTCGACCTTTAACTTCCCTTAGTCTCCTTTTACGACATCCCCGGGGAAAGGAAGGGTGAATTCATTATGATGCACTGACCTAACTTATTTACTAGTATCCCGTCAGTTTAAACTAACAGCGTGGACGGGGCGTAAATGACGTCGGGTTCAGCTTCTAGTTGCGTCAATTCAGGACATAAAATTTTCTAAATAGAACTAGATGGCCGATGTGATTGTGTAAAATTTAAATAATATTTATAAATATATAGATTAGGATGTGTTACTAACTTTTATTAATCTGTACGCTTTCAGTTCGAGTGCTCTTTCGGGTGACTTGTAAATGTAGCTAACGAAAGGTAAACACTCGTTTGCGGTTGGTCGCTCAGCCGCCGCCGGCCGAGCCGACATAATTTTTGTTTCAAATTAAAGCGGACATTGATGGTTTACCAATTAGCATAGACAAAAAATGTATGTGAATACTTTTTTTTTGGTATTTGTTTATTTTTTTTTTTTTAATTAAATTTCGACTTTATGAGTCATTTTGTAAAGATATGGTAATACGAGATAATAAGAAAAATATATGCAAAGATAGAGATGTTTTTAATTTTCCTTGACAATATCACCGAAGTGCATGGTGATCGTTTTAGATAGATAGATAAATTATTTGCATTATTTACTTACAGCACACAAATTACAACATACATATACAAAAAAAAAAATGCGAGATAACATAAATAATAATAAAAAAAAATACATAAAGCTAAATACAATTTTCGTTTGTGAGTGTGCCATAGCCATTTTAAAAACATATATCTACAATTGACTATTTTATTTAACATAAGTTGACTTATTATTTTGTTTAACTGTCTATCATCTGCGCAGATCATAAGAAGTGGGCATAATGTTATTGTTTGATCTTTTTTTATATCACTAAAGGTGTCAAATTAGTATACAGCCCGTCTGATGAGAAACGGTTACTGTAGTCTATGGACGCTTGCAACACTAGGGGTGTCACGTACGCTTCCCTTACTGGAAATATAGCAATAAGGCGCAAGATTAGCGAGCCAGCAAAGAGTCTTTATGCAATTACATAATTTGATTTGACAAAATATTATATCCGCGAGTAAAATGCTCATCGTGTACGCAAACCATAAGGAATGCCTATAATATTATTGCTTCCGCCTTCATCGCTTACCGGAAATATGGCAGTGGGGCGCAAGATTGGCGAGCTAGCAAATCGTTCCGCAGAGAGCTGCCATAATTTATTTAGCCACCGCACAGTTCGGACGTATGTAAATTGTGTTCCAGTTTCGATTTATTCTCACATATTCCATTGATATCGGAGTTCAATGATTATATCATCATCATTTTAATCCATCATTCATTGTCTCTTTTATATTTTGTTACAAAATGATGTGACTTCCTACAGCACTTGAGATTGTCACTTCATTTCGCGGGAGGTCTACACTAAATCTTCTTGCACGGAGTTGCATCGACTATATACATTATTGAATGTTATACTATTAATTATATTATTATCAAATTGTTGCATATTTTTTACGGTATTTATATATAATTAAAATTTTCTTTACATAAATCATTATGTTACATAAATTTGAGTGAAATCTCTGTCTTTGGACATCTATACATCAACAGTTTATAGTTTAAAATATAATCAATAGTTTTAATTAGAATAATATACTTGTTTACATACAAATGGTTATTACAAAATGTTTTACATATTTAGTGAAGATAATAATGACATAAAATTTTCCTTTGGACCTAACTCTATAGTCCCTTACAGCTATTAATTTAGCTGGGTGCCGGAAAGTGAGGTAAAGCACCTCTTTAATATGCAGGTAAGTATAGCAGGTGTTAAGGTTCCAAATTGAAATTGGAAAGCCTTCAGAAATTTCATTTAATACCAGATTTTGTTATCTATCTAATGAAAGTAGACTGATTGGTGGAATAAAAATAATAGGTAGAAATCTTGTCGATCTTTTTGACTTTGGTTCATTGAACTTTATAATAGGCATCATAACAGATATTGTGAATTAGACCGTATTTTTAAGCAACTTCGAAAAACTGAGGTTCTTAATATTATATTTCTGCGTTATTTCCTCTAATTTTAAACTAATTTTGGTAATTATATTTTTTTCAATGTCCGTTATCCAAAAATAATTGTTCATACGTAGTAATGCTAAATAATATCGTGATTTATTCAATAAAAAGTGACAAATGTCTATTGGCATCCACCTACATTATTTTGTGTAACAGTAAAAATATTATGTTATTTTATTTTCTGGATACAGATGGTGCTTTGCACTCAATTAGTGCAAGTGAAATTATATCGAGTAAAGCACGGCTTGCCTATATAAATATAGCAGTAGAAGAAACATGAAATATAGCAAATAAACTTCTCAAGACTGCTTTCTTGAGAAATTTATTTGTAATAGAAGTTTATGTGTAACTTTATAAGACAAAGTGAGAAATAAAGTGATTAGAAAGAAATGTGGATTGAAAAGTGCAGTGACCTAGATTGAACAGGAGACGTTATGTTGACTTAATCATTTGGAGAGGACGATGGAAAGAAAAGTTACGAGAGAGATACGATGAGCGCGAATATGAATGACCAGGGTTGCCAGTAGCGATTTTTGATTTTTACCGAATGTAATTTTTTTTTTCAAATCGTAATTATTTTGTATAAGTACACGTAGTCACAAACATGTGTCGATTTTGTCCACGAAATTACCAATGAAAAAATAACCATCCCTATGTTTAAGTTCTCTTATCTCCTACATTGTTACTATTTTACTCTGTTACTTTCATGAATATATTTTATTGTATTTATATACCAGTATTTACAAATATCAAAACTGTAAAAAAGTACCAAAATTTCCTTAAATTCATTGTATTGCAAAACCTTTATTGTACATAATTTATATTGGATACATTAAAAGATTAAATATACTCGTACAGTTAAGTTTATTTTTCTTCAAGAATTCATTTTTCCAAATATTCGCGAACAGAATTTTTTTACCTATAATTATGAAAACTCACCCAAACTGGCAACGCTGTGAATGACGCATATCGATCAAACAGATGATGTGTTGAAAAAGGGCCAAATAAAAGTATCCGTCAGCGGCAAGCTTCTATGAATATATATTTATTAATGTAGTTGGGCGAATGAGAACTGTTTGTATGGAACATTAATTCTTGTCTACTCCAATGACACAGAGGAGTAGGAAATGATGTTTTATTTTCTAGCAGTTTAGTTAGTTTTAATACAATTTTATTATTATTATTAAATATATAATTATATGTAAAATTATAATCTGACATCTAAGTTGACATTAATGCATGTATATTAGCTATCTATCAATATAGTAATTTTGCTACAACCAAACAGGGTTCGTGTAATCTCTTCATAGGAATATTGGAACAATTCTATATTATGTATATGAATGCATTATAATAATAATAAACAAATAAGTGCCTATTTTATATTTTCGATATTGTCGTCATGCTTCGTCATGTGCAACTTCTCATTTTATATTATAATAAGTGGAACCCAGCGGCAAATTAAAATATACATAATGTAAAAAATTGGAACAGATTTATATAATATAATTTTTAAATTGGTACGACACTAGTATAGAATAAAAATAATCATTGTTTACAAGTTCTTTTAAATCGTCACTTTTTTACTACGGGATGTTGTTATCTGATAAGAAGAACCCACAAAAAATTTAACAGTTACTTTTTTCAAAATATTACGTACAAGATAATTGTACATTTGCATGGGTACTGTAACTATAGTTAGAATTAAGTTCTAATTAAAAGTTTACTCATAAAAAATGAATACACATCTACTTTACTAGAGATGCAGATCTATTTATTGAGCTCTTCTGGACATTGCAATATATAGATATTACCATATAGTACTTACTCTTAATTGTTACTCCCATTGCTAGCAATATATCATCAGGTAGATCTTCACACGGTTCGATCGATCGATTAGAAATGATCTTATTATTTCTAATCGATCGATCGATTAGATCGATTTTGGTTAAATCTTGATGAATTCGTTACAATAGGCCAAGTAATTTTTTCTTTTCTAGCGTATACCAATAGCATAAGTGAAGTTACCATTCCATTATCATCCTTTAAAGAAATCCCACTTTTTATAGGTCTATGATAATAGTACAACTGTATTTCTCTATATAGTATTCCCCTAAATAGTGTCTTTTGGCGTAAAGTAAGCTTCTTACATAAAACACAGTAAAAGATTCCACCAAAGGAGCTGTTGATCCCATGAGATCACCCTGTCTGTACACCTTGATAAAATGAAGCGGTGTGCCAACTTGTTCTGCTTATATCATATGTGTCAACGTATTGATTATTAATATTACATTTACTCGGTATTTGTTGTTGTGGACATTTTTTTTTTATATAAGAAACAGGGGATTAAAAAAAAATTAGTTAATAAATATAATAAATAATATATATTGATGTGCATCATGCATAACGTATTAAGTAGAAGTATTTCGACGATTATAGGATCACCGTAAAGGTGTAAAGTGCGGAGTAAAGTTGGTTATTTATTATTAAGTAAATTCCAATAAGTAATTGGATGATATAAACAAGTTTTTGGAAGTCTAACAACAGTTACCAATACTTTCAAGTTAAGATGGATGTCTATAAACAGTAAAGCAGTTAAGTGGAGTACCATTTATTTCTCTTATCGTGAAAGTTTGTAAACTTGAAATGTGCTAAATTACATCGGTATTATTTGTAAAATAGAACATGAAAAATATTGTTAATTTTATAAGTACAGCCATTATTATGATTATAAAGTTTATTACCAACTTATAATTTTTACTAATATTTTAAAGCGATAGTTACCTTAATGGTTTAAACGTAATAGTGTATCAGTACATAATTAATAGATATTTTTTTTATAAAGAGTGAGAAGTACCATATAATCAGCGCCAAGAAATTGAAAGTTCTTATTATAAATTACACTGTTGTCAGGAAGAATTAAAATATTATATACTAACCATAGTATATAAAATACCAAGCGTGGCAACTACTGGTAAAACTTTTTTTTTATACAACTTAGAATGGCAAACAAGCTGACGGTCCACCTGATGGAAAGTGGTAACGGTGTCGCCTATAGACATGAGCAGTACCGTGGACATAACAGAGTATACTGTTTCGCCCATGATACCCCCCATGCGTCGCCATTCCTGAGGACTCCTTCCTCTATACCCAGTAAATTCACCCAGTAATTTCATTTAATTCATTAAAACTATTTATATGGGGAAGTCTATGTTCAGCTGTGGATAGTTAACGGCTGATATGATGATGATGATGATAACTTAACTATAATCTTTACTTTAATTGAAAATATAATATCACCAAGTGAATGCAAATATAAATATTTTACATTATGATATGAATGGTTTTTATTTTAATCCTAAAAAAATCCTTACCTTCACCTTCAGGACTATGCCTCTCAGCCGTTCATACTCAAAGATTTCCGAGCGCCATCTTCCTTATTTGTGACGGTGTCGCGATCGCCTACAGTTCGCATTCAGCGGGCCGAGGCGCGTAGTTAGTCTCGCGTTCGCATTACAGCTGTTCACGAATAAGAGTCCCGAATGGTTCCAAAATTAGTCGAGGTTCTCGACATTACACATAAGTTAAACCGTTAGTTATTATATTAAAATATTATAAATTGCTTTATTTCTATCAAATTATCATGTCTTATACGAGGTCATTAGTTGTGCTCACATTTATTGACTGCAATATAGTCTATGTCCTTCGCAATACCATATATCTACACAAACAATGTTCCAATACGTAACAATTAAATAAATCACCAATTTTACTTTTATAAATATAGGATTAATAGGATTATGTATTAACTTATATTTACTTTTATATATGATATGGCGTGAATTTACTGGGTACAGAGGAATAAAACCTGAGTCCTCAGGAATGGCAACGCATGAGGGGTATTATGGGCGAAACAGTATACTTTGTTATGTCCATGGTACTGCTCATGTCTATAGGCGACGGTTACCACTTTCGATCAGGTGGGCCGTCAGTTTGTTTGCCATTCTAAGTTGAATAAAAAAAAAAACTTTTTTATACTTACGTAATATTACCTCTGCGGTATAATTTGCGGAGGTAGTCTTTGCAAGTTTAAGTGAATTTATCTAGTCGTTTCGCAAACTCTCTGTGAGTGATACGAGTAGCGCTACATCGCTGTTGCTAAGTTAGCCGTGGCCAATAGCAATAATTGATTTCACCTTCTCAATCACTACATCTAGTTCTCATTTCCAGATTAATCGATTTGCAATTTGAGTTGCAACGTTTTCATTTCGTAGCTATTTCAATTTGCAGTTTCGGTTTTATAATCTACTTCGGTGAGATTCTATAACTTTCTGGTAGAACCATTTTTCAATTTAATCTAAAATATCCACGGTTTGTGAATTCGACTCGCACTTGCCATATTTCTTTTTTATCCGATTTTAAGTGAAGTCTCATACGTTATAACATTCGATTTAACCCCTGAGATCCAGGACTGAAACATTCAGCATAGATTAGGTTCCCGATTTTGTAAGTATTATGCATTTAGATAAACCCTACCATAATTATAACTGCATTTGATTGTACTTGGATTATATAAAATTTAAATCAACGTTAATCTCACACTCATACAAAATTAATATAATGCGGGAATAAATACTGCATAGCATAATTTATTGTTAAAATTTCGTTAACGCATTTATTTTAATTATATTTTAATGAAATAACTACCGGTTTAATTTACATGTGATCGAATATGACCTTTAATTGCTCAGTATTAATGATTACGAATTGTTTTCGAAATTAGTGGAGCTTTTCGGTAGTTACTACATTAACTCTACATAGCATAGATATAAAAAATATATAGTTAAAAACATTCATTTTCAAGAGGAGGGTTATGTATCTCATAGATATATGAGTACGTAGGATATTAACAAGATAATAATGGTATGTTTTCGCCTGGAATTAATAAAGAATATTGGTACCATTGGCCGTGTGATACCGACATAGAATAGGCCACCCCTTCCTTTCCCGTGGGTGTCGTAAAAGGCGAGTAAGGGAGGGCGTGGGATGGGCAGCAGCGTCCCACTTAAAACATCTCTAAAGCCTAACTGCGATTGCCTATCCGCCTGCCAAGTGTAGCAATTACTAGCAAACCGGCCTCTTCCCCCAAACGGGAGGCTTATGTTTGGCAGTGGACAGTTAAAGGCTGATATGATAATGATACCATTATTTTTTAAAACTACTTATATTATCATCATTCCAGCCATTATCCGTCCACTGCTAGATAAAAGCTTCTCCAATAGACTGCCATAAAGAACGGTTCTGAGCCACCTGCATGAATTGACTCCCTGCAAATATTTATAAACTCGTACCTATTAATATTATAAATATGATATTTATTACTTTTTCTTCACAAAAATTACTAAACGGATTTTAATAAAATTTGGTACACGAGTAGGTTATATCCTAACTTAGCACATAAATTACGCGGAGAAAGTCGCGAGATACAACTAGTAGTAATTAGATATGATATCGTAGACTAGGATTTAGGAATATTAGTTATTTTCTTCACTTTAGGTGTAGTTATTTTGTCACTTTTGGAAAAAGTAAATATTTTCTATCGCTCACAGTGAATGCGGCTGACATACCCAAAGATCGGACCTCGCATGGAAATTAATTTAGCGTTTGTGACTTTGTCACCGGCAGATAAGGCAATTTGTATTATGCCAGTTACAGGTGTCAGTGTCAGTACTGCATACTCGTATTGTTTACACTGAGCCAGCAGATTGACTTCCAAAATAACCAACGGGAATTTTCGAGATAGTGCTAACGCAACAGTGTTTCACTGACGTGAAACCAAATTACTTGCTGACAATAGTAGGTCAGCTCTAGTTTGGAGTTAGTAACTGAATTAATGTAGGCTAATTTAGAAATAAACTATATCCTCCGCCTATAGGAAGAGGCTTGGACCCAGTATATAATGTTATAATAATGTAAGGATATTTTGGAGCTATATTTTCATAAATTTAAAACTATTATTAAAACACTTATTGTGTAAAGCCTATTATAAACTTAATGATTACCTGAATGACACATTTGCAAGGTGTTAGTCGATCATGCACTAGCTTTTAATTGTAGACATAGTACATTTAAATAAATGCACATAATGCTCTGTTAACATTATAAATTTATTTAAAAGAGTCAATTTTGAGTTTGTTATGAGTATATCTCAGCAGATAACAATTTTCTGTATCCAACAGTAGAATTATAAAACATTATCCTCGACTTATTAAGGAACTACCCACCGATATACGAGATAATATAACTATTAGCAACATCAAATGTAAATTAAAACGATACTTCTTGCATGATTTTAATACAATTTAAATAATTTGAATGTATTTAGTATTAATATAAACCTACGTGGTTTCTGAATGCTAATGTAACATAATTTCTGTACTTTTGTATTTTTATTGATGATAAAAAAAAAAAAAAACTATTTGTATAATTTGAATTTCAACTGACCTAATGTAAATTTATACCTAAAACAATACCTAATTTACTGTTTCATCCTTATATTGTATAAGGCTACCGTTGCGTAGGAATAGAGTGTATATTTTATTGTAATATAACGGATAAAAGACAGAACAATATATTTACAAGGTGTCCTGGCTTTGTCATGAATGAATTAAATTGTGCATTTCTTATGAGCAAGATTTGAAACGGACTGTTTGGCGTCCTTTATCTTCATTTTCTCAATTTCTATGTATTTCTTATTTGACTTCAAAAAGAGGACGAGAAGAAGAGTTTTCATAATTCTTTTCGCAATAAATACGGTTTATTTTATTGCAGCCATATTCACTGTGCATTTGTTTTTTTTTTTTTTTTTGTATTCGCGATACATTTTGCATTTGTGAACTAATTTTAATATTTTTTTTTTTATACGATATCAATTACTTTTTCTATTTTTGTTGACCCCACAGTAAATTGTTCAAGATTTGATTTGAAATAAAGCCCTATAACTTGAAAGAATTTTTTGGATAGTTTAATTTTATACTGTAAACTTATCAATCTATAGGAAATTTAAATATAAAAAAAACGATAATTATAATGAACCTTTGTTTATTAAAACACATCAAGTTATTTAGGGTATAATTACGTTGCGTTAGAAATCTGGACGTATATACTATTCTTTCATATATTTGGAAAACATTCAGTTTGTTTACAGATAATCATCCGGCCAGGGCTTCGCACGGGTAGATAGAATTTTTGAAGATTATATCTTTCTGATAATATAGCTTTCTATAGATGAAAATATTTTTAAACCACCAGAGGGAGACTTTGTACAAAAGTCGATTGCTTGTCCCATTCGTGTTTCAATCGTGAAGCAGTTGTGTTTGCATGGCTGTATTTGTATTGTTTGAAGGGTGGGATATTTTACAGGGTACAGAGGAATAATATCTGAGTACTCAGGAATGGCAACGCATGGGGGGTATCATGGGCGAAACAGTATACTCTGTTATGTCCACGG
This sequence comes from Galleria mellonella, assembly GCF_026898425.1. Lineage (NCBI taxonomy): Eukaryota > Metazoa > Arthropoda > Insecta > Lepidoptera > Pyralidae > Galleria > Galleria mellonella. The sequence goes on from NW_026441966.1 coordinate 4,617,077, forward strand.
TACTCCTCATGTCTATAGGCGACGGTTACTACTTTCCATCAGGTGGGCTGTCAGCTTGTTTGCCATTCTAAGTTGTATAAAAAACAAAAAAAAAATTAGTTGTGAAATTTTTGAGTTTATCCATCAATAATATCAGACAATCAAATATTTCTTTATAATATTAGTATAGACATGATTTGTCAAGTCTTCAGACTTCATACGTATACAGAGTGACGTTTTGTCTCTATGATAGTTATATCACATGACTGATATCAGGTTAACATGGGTCTTTTAAGTTATATTAAATGACAGTATATTCTACAGATTCGCTAACATCAACATAAATAGAATTCTCCACAATTTGTTTCAATCCTGTTCAGAATGCAGACGAATATTAATTGAGATAACAACGACACAATTATTCAGTCCTAAGGGACTTGATTGGATGGATTATAACACTGTTAAATACTATTTTCAATTTGGCTACAACGCAGTTTGCTCACTTTTCGTTTCTGTGGTCTTATAACAATACTTTATATTGATTATTGGATTAGAATTGTTCTGTTTATTTCCGTTACCATTAGTATGTATGTGATTGTCAACACTCTTAGATTGATCACCATCATTACTACACACACACTAATGGTAGCGGATTGAAACAAAATAGTTCTAGTCAAGTAACCAATAATACGGACTTCCGCAACATAACATCTATTTCAATAAAATACTTTACACAACATAGAGAAATTTGCATCTTGAATTTATGCTGCATTATTAAAATATATTTTAAAATATGTAACTTTGCATTTGGAAATTTTAAATATTATATTGAAAATTTTAATTTCCAATTGTTTGATTTGATGGGATTTGTATCTCTGTGTTACCATGGGATAAAAATGATAACTAATTAGTATAAGTTCGGACTAAAGGATTATATCATTGGAATTTTATTTATTTAATACTTTATTGTACACATTAGTTATAAAAATATGACAGAGGTAAATTTATAGATGTAAATATAAAGAGGCATTTTATTTCGTAATATGAGCAGATGAGCAGCATCTTTCAGGTTTTATCGTGTTCAAATATTTTATATCTTATTTTATTAGAAATGTTATGATAATTAAAATCTTAGTTTAATACTCAACTGCCAATATAATCTACTAAGTTCATCAAAAATGGATAAAATTAAAATCAATATTTTCACTAGATTGAATTTGTGTATTCAATTTTCTTCTTGTTAAATGAAACAAACAATTGGAGTAAACTGGATTTTCATTTACTTTAATTAAAAGTGATACAAGCGGTACACCAGTTTTTTTATATTGTATGTATTTTGTATACAGTATATATATATATATAATATATGGCATAATACAGCATATATTAATAAGTATTACTACACGTGGACAAAGTTTTTCTACTGTTCGGAGATCCCAATATATAGAGGTGCTAACCATTACATTTAATTGTTTTCTCTCCCTGCTTATATTTTTCCATCAAAATATAAACTATATCAATGTAAGGTAAATATGAATAGGTTATTCGTGGGCCCGCGAGCCCCATCTTAGACCTCATCATCGCTTTTCATCAGGTGAGAGTGTGATGGTTGTGGTGTGTTGTAGTTTTATGGTTCCGGCCATCGGCAAATAGGCCATCCCTTTCTCGTGTGTCGACTAGAGGTTTAGAGAGTAAGAGGTGACTAAGGAGAGGCGAAGTATGGGCAGCAGCGTTACTCTTAAAACATCTCCGAAGCCTAATTGCGGTTGCTAATCCACCTTCCAAGCATGGTAACTATTGACAAAACCCCCTGAGGGGAGGAGTTTAGTTCCTTTTATTATTTAATTCGAATTTTCGTTTTTTTGTATTTTCTGAAATTTTCTATGTCGACATTGATCAATTGACCATTTTATAAAAATTGGTGTCTTTTTACCAGCATATATTTACTTTTATTAATACCTACTTACATTTTATTTAAAATTTTATTAGGCCGCTTTATTGGGAGGTTTCGCCGGTACCTATTTTTTGGTCGTTCGCCAAACGGGAATGTTTATTTAACTCCTGTTATTTGCTGTGCTTACAAATTTCCAGTAAAAAAGTCAAAGTGAACAAATAAAAACCTTACAATGCTTTTTTTGTATTGTTAGTGTTTTATTGCGCTTATAACATACAAATGCTTTAACACTAACCACAAGCGAGGGCGCGGGATTAAGTACGGCACGCCTGTTCAAACTCGTACGTACTATAAATCAAAAGTCTTAGCAACATCTCAAGAATTTATAGTAGTAATATGTTATACTGGGAAAGTATTATATTTATTTTAAAATATGTAATATTATAAATAGAATGTTATCTTATAAGTTACTGGATAATATAGGCCATTATCAAAAAATTTTATTATTAAACTTATTTCTTTGACGTAATAAGATTAATTATTTAAAATTATATCATATCAGCCTTTACTGTCCCCTGCTGAACATAAGCCTCCCCCTAGAGGGGGTTTTGCCAGTAGTTGCTACGATTGGCAAGTGGATTGGTAACCGTAGTCTAGCTTTAGACATGTTTTAAGAGGGACCCTGCTACCCATTCCTCGCCCTCCCTTAGTCGGTTCTTACGATACCCACGGGAAAGGAAGGCGGTGACCTATTCTATGCCGGGACCACACGGCTAAATTAAATTAAAATTTAAAATTTACTGAGACAAAATTATTATTAGTATATGAATTATATAAAATATTAAATAAAAATTGAACATAGACATGGTATTTCGAGTGCGGTTTTCATCTAGAACTCTTGGGATTCCTCACAGATAAAGCCTCGTTTCTTTTTATTTATATCCCACTGATCTGACAGACGTTAAATCCTGTACAAGTTCCATTTATTTTTTATTTCCCTAAAAACCTTAGTCGAACTATTGCGAATCCTAGAAATAAATTAGCCAAATCGATCCAGCCTAAGTGATGTACTCACGACTTAATTTATATAGATAGATCTACTTTATACTGTCTAAAGTTCTAAATTAAATAAACTGAAGAGTTCTTATTAATTTAATTATTTAAAAATACTATCTTATTTTACCTTAATGTAAAGAGTAGTTTGTTTACCATTTAACAGTTTTTTTGTATGCTTTAATTAAATGGTTAATTCTTTCTTCGGAATGTAAGTAACATTGACAATATAAAAAGAATGAAAATATAATAACTGCATCCTTAGATTATATAGATAGAGCATCGACTCTCAAAAACGGTTCAATCTTTTGTCAGCTAATTTGACAATTAGCTCGACTCGTTTTTTTATCAGTGTATTGTATCTTGACGTATCTATATTTCATTATTTAATAAATAAAATGAATTTTTACGCATTAAAAAGTTATAAAAATTATAAAACTTAAATTATATTTATTTATTTAGAAGTAACATAGGAAACATTCATAATTGCTTATCATGCAAAATTGTATGAAAAAGTTGATCCGCTTTTCTGGAAGTATTTGTATGGAGACACTCTATAATCTATGCCTGAATGTTAGAACGAGATAGATAACAGGACATTGATTTGCAATATAGTTCTCATTCTTTTTTTTATGCAACTTAGAATGGCAAACAAGCTGACGGCCCACCTGATGGAAAATGGTATTACGTCGCCTATAGACATGATCAGTACCATGGATATTACAGATTATACTGTTACTCATACTCCACATAACTATACACAACTATTAATTTTGTGTTAAATAAATCTGAGCTTAAAATATTGGATGATTTATGTCTTCTTAGGGCATTTTGTCTTAGGACTTGTTATGTTCTTGAAAAAAGTGTAAATATTTATTTTAAGTAAAAAAATAAATCGGATGACTAGACTATTGTTATAAATGACACTTCACTGTTGACAACCCTAATGGATTGTTCGCAAGTGACGGAGTATTGGTATGACATTTAAGTTTTGTGGTTTTTGCTCTATTTTTGTTATTACAAAGAGGAACATTTTATTTATTTCAAATCCCCTCTTGATTTTCGAATATACCTTCAATTGTTACATTAAAATTATAGGTAGGCATCTATTGATTATAATAATTTTTCAGCGGTACAAAATTAGGGCAAATAATTATTTATTTTATTTATTAACACTTTATTGCATCATTTATAAAAATTATAAATACAGTAAATTTTAATGAGAAGTAATATCGAAGGTGACATATCACTAAACAATCAAAAATGTTATTTGTTTATGTAAAGTAGGCTCCAATTATGTACAGTGTTTTTATTAGACGTTGGGTTTGTGCTTGATATTACCTAACTTGTTGATAAGTAATGATAAGATGTAAGATGATAGATGCTTTTTCAGAAAATACTTATTCATTATCGATTTCGAGAAAAAATCCATTGTTATTTAGATCCGTTTGGCGAAGATAGGAGGAGATAATATTTATCTGATGATACTAAAAGTAAAATTATGGGTTTTAATAAACGGGTTTTTATTCATTCTAATACCAAGATTGTCAAAACGGTCTGACATTTTTGACTGTCATGAGTATATATATATGGAAATGTTTAGGTAGAAGTAGTTTTATTTTATTACATACATACATACATATCTGTCACGCCTGTCTCCCATTAGGGTAGGCAGAAACAATGGAACGCCAAATGCTTCGATTCAAACAAACCTCTTTCGCTTCTTCCACATTCATCAATCTTGTCATACACGCTCGTCGGTTACGGGTACTTTTAATTTGGCCCTTCTTCAGCACGTCGCCTATTTGGTCGACATACGTCCGTCTAGGGCGGCCCCTACCGACATCTCCATTCATTCTTGATCGATAAATCTCTTTCGTAATTCTTCTTTCATCCATCCTCTCCAAATGACCAAACCAACGCAACATTCCTTTTTCAATTTTTGTCACTACATCGTCTTTCTTATTAACATTACATAAATGCCAACGGACTACAATCCTATTTGTCGTTCTCGCTTTTATGCTATTTTTTTGTTACATTCATGGAAATAGTAATACCAGAAGTGCACTCAAATTTAAATTAACTTTAGCTAGATTCTGAACAGCATTCAATTTTTACTTTAAGTACTTACTATCTATTATTCTCATCTTCATGTATAATATAGTATACCTTATATATGTGTAAGTATATTTATTTGTTTATATATACAAATTTTAGTATGTGTATCAATTAATACTAGTACTGCATTTGAGTCTTCTAAATCTTCCCTAAAGTCGACTGGTTGAGATAGCTTTTTCTTAAGTTTCATTGTGCCCTCCTTGTATGCATATATAGGCATTAATGAATAATAAAATAAAAAATAAATCTTTGTTTAATATTATTAATATTACCGCAGAATATAGGTCAGTAATCTATTAATATAATTCTTAAGCGTATGATAATGTATATTTAATATTTCTTTGAAGGCATGTAGCTGTTAAAGGGAACAGTTGCGGTGCTATAAAATTCATTAAACTGTGTTTTGGCACATTAGAGGACCTATCTTGCGCACACAAATAATGCTGACTAATGTGTGTCGTGTGTCGTAATTATTTCGTGTTCATTAATGAGTTTGCTGACGTCGCGTTGTGAACATGCCAAGTGACTCAGCAATGGGTGATTAAGCTAAGGAATACTGTCGTTTGAGACGTTAAGATGCTTGCTATGTCGTTTTCATTGTTGTCTTAATATTGGGCCCTTCAAACAAGATTTTCATAAAGTAGATGTTTAGGAAAGGTATTTATTAGTAAGGTAAATTTGCACTTGTTTTTTTAACAATGTTTCGGGAAAGGTACAGTTCTAAGGGTTATTAATTATGAGTACATATGCATGTAAAATCTAATGTTGTTAATTGTACTTTGTCGACTTGGGATTAATCCTGTAAAGATTACGTTTTCAATATATTATTATTTTTATTTATCCAGGAAATAAAATATATAAATATTTATTTTTTACAATTTGTTATAAGAACGACGTTGGACGTCGATTAATCATATAATCGTCATAAAAGTATATGAGTCAAATATGAAATTTTATTTCTTTTTTCTTGGTTCCGTTTGTGTTATTGCCGTTAATCAGCTGTGTTTGTATTAAAATAAATTAAAAGGTATGGAGGCATAATACTGCGGTTCTTAAGAACAGTCGTCACAGTGTATTTTGTAATATCGAAGGAGTACCTTTGATATCACAAATACAACATGAAATAGCATTTCACGTCATTTTTTCAGGTAAGCCATTTGCATGTTTGCCATTCCAAAACTAGTTATATTCTGCGACTTTGTACCTGTAACATATAGGTCATTGTTATCTTAAACCATAGTATGCAAAACTATAAAGTTAGTGTAAACATATTTTTCATCAAAACAATAATTAGTTAAATCTTTGTGCTCATAGTATGCAAGGCAATATCGTATAACGGGAAAAAAAGGGAATTGTTAGCAATGGAGTTTGACAGCCCCATTGCTAGCAATATGCCCTATCAGGTCGACCTCCACGTGGTTCCCCTGGAAACTATCGTGAACAATTCTTGTTGAATTCATCACGATGGGCTAACTGGCCTGCTTCATCTTCACCTGTCATCTTTCACTGGTGCCCCGCCAGTGTATACCGATAGCGCGGGTGGGGTAACCATTCCATTATCACCTATAAAAAAAATATCATATAACGTGAATTAACCAATCTTTTATCTGATTACGTTATCGTCGCGAGTATTGTAACGAGGAGATTTACTGAACAAGTGTCAGTTCGCGCTATACGTGTTTTATCTCCAATCTTCGCTTGTGTTCTCCGAAATTGCTTATTAATGTACGAACGAATACTTACCAAGATTCAACGAGATAAAGCGATAAGTGTATCGTTGCCACTTATAAGTATTCATTAATAAGAAACTTTTAATACCAGGTATGGTATTTTTCCATTTTCCAGCAGTGGCTGAAATGATGATGATTATGGTATTTTTCCCTGGCTCTGCGATTCAATGCAGGCAAGTGTAGAACGATCTCCCTCAACTTTAAAACTGTTGGAGGAATTCGACTTACTTATGTATGAAGGATCTAATTCTCCAGTAGACGACATATGTAATAATGACGACTTCTGATGTATAATGAGAGAATCTTTTAAAATGTATTTGTTTAGTGTGTGTATGTACTTGTATGTGTTTGGCAATATTTATTATATTTGGGGAGAATGCTGGACTCTCCCGTAAGAGTCTCCGAGTAATGGGACATTACTATTGGTCATGAAGAAAAGGCACACTCAGAGTAGATACCTGTTGTAGTCAAAATTTAATATTACAGTATGGCATGAATATACCTTTTTAATCTTAAAAAATCCCCAATCTTCATCTCATTAGGCAAATGTAAGAGTGTTCTCACATCTAATATTTTATATAGCCTGGCGGGATTTCGACATCATTTTGACACAGCGATTCTGTAAACAAAGCTAATTTAGTTAATTTAGCTTTAGGGAGTAAAATATGTTCTACTGAGATGACAAATTGATAGTCGTTATTATAATTTATCACAATCATTTCAGTTTATTCATCATATACTGGTGTGCATAGACTTCTTCATACTTCACAACAAGAAGCAGTCTTTAGTTACCCGCAGTCATTTATTCTCTGCAATATTTTTAAGGTAGTCGTTAAACTCTGTATTTCATTCTATAAATTAAAATTAAACATAATATAATAATATTAATTTATAATATGTATTAAAATTAATTATATATACAATTTTTAATTAAACAAATGAAATAAATATTAATATATAATAATTTAAAATAAGACTTTCAATTGAGAGTGTGTATTAGGTATATGTGATATTAAGACTCACAGAGAGGTAGGTAGTTATAAATAAATAAAAGACAACAAGACTTAGGCCTGGTTTACATTTCTTTATCATTTAAATATAGTTTGATTACGTATCTTTTACTAGTAAATTTTACTAAAACCAGTACTAATCACTTGTAAAACGTTTACATACTTCTATGTTTGTAGCTGTTTAGTGATGTCAGTGTTACGTTATCTGTGATAATGCAAATTAGACATTATGTTTAAAAATGTATTTAATTAGTTAATTTGCAATTTCCAGATACATAAGCAAACTACTTCACTTTATTACTGATCGTACTAGGCAGAATTATTAATTTACAGTCAGTCAGAGTTTTTGCTAGCTCTTTGTATTTTGTGGTTTTACATTGAATTTTTTGTTTCAACCTTCGAACAAAATATGTTTTGCGATATCATAGATTTTCAGTGTATAACTTTCACGTAACAAATTATTTTGTTTAATTAAATAATTAAATCATCGTCGTTTCTTATTAGCCGTCCACTATCCACTGCTCAATATAGGCCTCCCTTTTTGGGAGTTTAATAATAAAATACTGATTGTAAGACGTCCGTATTTAAATTAACTCAAACATGTTTCAATTATTTATGCATTTAAATTTTTTTTATTTCATTAATTTATTCATTCATTTATTTTCAGTTATAATTTTACATATTTACTAAAAAAAATAGGCTTTAATATAAATCAGTTACATTTAATACTTTCCTTTATTTCCTTTTGTTTTCTAAGAAACAACACAAAAGTTTCATTGTAAACAATACGAAATGATTTATCAGACAGTAATTAGGACTTAATTAAAATCCCATCAGACGAAAACGATGACAAAATTATTTTGTATTTTCCTTTTAGTAAATAATGAAATTAAAAGATTCTTAAATAGGCTAAAGTATACACCTGCTTTTAATAAGGAAATCTTTATGTAACAATAAAAATTGTAATGCGTATGAAAAGTTTTTAAGATGTTTTAATTTAGGTAAGTTTTTTTACAACACAGGGAGCAAATGAGCATGCGGCTCATCTAGTGGTAAGTGACTACCGTCGCCCATGATCACCCACAACACTAACGGCATTGCAGGTGTGCTGCCGGCCTTTTAAAAAAGGAATATGCTCTTTTCTTGAAGGTTATGTTGTCGTATCGGTTCGAAAATACTGCTGCTGGAAGTTGATTCCAAAGAGTGGTTGTGCGTAGAAGAAAGCGCCTTGAAAAACGTCCATCGTGCGTTTTTGCCGCACTCGTCCAGATGATTGGGATGAAACTTTAGTTTATGGCGTGTCAATCGTTAACTGTCCATTGCTGAACATTGTTTATCCTGAGTTTCTCCCTATTGGGGGGCTTCGCCAGTAATTGCCACACTTGGTAGACAGACTGACATCCACAATAAGGTTTTGGTGATGTTTTAAGAGGGACACTGCTGCTCATCTCACGATCATTAAGTAAATACACGTACATACTAAAATGTATATTCACCAAAAATTATTTTTGCATGAGATACCATATATTTATTTAGAGAATATATACAGACAAAATAATATTAATAAATAGTTAAGTTTAGAGTTTAAGAGTACTTAATATTGCTATTATTTTATTTAAAAATAAAATAAATATTCTTACTTGGATATATATTACAATCAGTTTGATTTATAGTAGTAATAGTTATGTATAGTGGTGAGTCTTTACAACAATCCAATTAAATATGAAATTTAAACAATACGCTTTTCAGTCGACTTCAAGAAAAAGAGGGCTTTCTCAATTCGTTGGTATTTTTTTTAAGTTACTCATATCTTACAACTCTGTCAGTTATAAACCGATTTGGAAAATTATTTTTGTTGTTATCTGAATATTTATATTTTCAGATTCGTTCTATAGAAATTTTATCGAAATTGATTTAGTAGTTTAGTTTTTAAAACGAAATATCTCATTTTGCTATAATTGAAGTTATTTATTTTTTGTGGAACATAATTTTAAATTATCACATTTCTTGTCGTAGATTTTTTTTAAAATGTTTTTCGTGTTAATTTTTCAGTTTTATAAAATTTAGATTGAATTTTTGAAGATGACCTTAATATTTTTTTCTGACGTATGATTGGTCCTTCTCTATTTAGATAAACCTAGTATTATGTTATGTAAATATAAATAAACCACATACCTATTTTTGTACATAATCTGTTTATAAATAAAATTGAATTATTGTTATACAGGTCGGTATGAAGCATATAACCACCACGAATACGGAAAGAAAGGCCATATTTAATTCAGAATGAAAACGTTTGGACTCAAACAAGGCTACAAGTAGTGTATAAATAAGTTTGAAAAATTTAACCAGGGACGCAGTCGGTTTTGTGGGTTTTAATCCTGTCAGTAGTATCGAGTTTTACACAGAAATTTTATTGTTACAAGTTTCGTAAGTACACATAATGTTTTAACGTAATGCTAGCGCTCGCATCACAGTCGCTCATAAATAAGGATCACGAATTGGTCCTAATACTAAACAAGCTTTCTCGATCTATTTAGATGTAAGTTAAACCGGTTGTTATTACATTAAAATATTGCACAGCAGATTTTTACTATGGATAAACGATAAATGTAACAGAATAAATTTTTTTTTAGTACCTATACATATATATACAATAAAAAAATGTGCAACACATACATACCCACTATAATTTCTGTACAAGATAAATCTACATTAGTTACAACATTAGAGACGTCGCAGAATGTTGATGTCGATGAATATTTATACCAGTAACCTTTGTAACACAGCTTGCCGAGATATTAATTACGATGTGGCAGCCTGCTTGGGTTATGGCTTATTAATGTGTATAGACCGGGCGATAAGTTGTTAATTTGTTTATGGGTGTTTATGAAGGGTTGTCGAGTTTTGAGAGCCTCGAAATCGGCCCGGCAGGAATTGTAACTTTGATCAATTATAAATGCTAGTGTTATGTTAAAATATTTCAAATCTATTTTACTGATTCTATTAATATGAAACGTGAAAGTTTTTAAAGATATTTGGTTTTTTTAGTTTAAAGGTCTAGCTACATGTTATATAGCTAGAATATTTAATTAATGTAATTATATTACATTAATTAAATATTCACTAACGTATAAGTTACATTCAATTTAATAAATGTATCATTAAATGATGAGAATTTTATTAAAACATTTATATGAAAGAATAAACGTTTAAATGTTAGTTAATTAATCACGTTGAAGTTCTTATTCTAGATTAAAATGACACTTTCTTTACTTTTTTATCGTATTTCACGGGCAATATTTTAAAAGGTAAAGCGAGTTTATTTTGCCCCTGATAGTTTATAGAAGTGACTAAAGGAACAAACCACATCTATTTAATAATAGTATCGTACGTTTAATCATTTATTATGTTTGTAGTACATATGACGTGACAAAAATCTAAAGAAATTTATTACATATATGCAGGAAATATAAAATAGTACAGCAGGAGAATTCGATCTAAAACTCTATACCTAGCACCGAGTCTAGAACGGTAAAAGTAGACTAACATTCTCTTACGGTATATGGTTATTTACGGATTTATCACAAACTTTTAAAAACTTTACAATTTTATACCATTCTTCAAAGAGTGTACATTAAGTTTTCTTCAGGGTCGGCAACGCGCACGAGACACCCCAGTGTTGCAAGTATCCGTAGGCTACCATTTACCATCAGACTGTATGCTTATCTGTCACCTTCATGGTATAAAAAAGTGCCTACAAATTAGTCTATTTTGTCTATCTTTAGCTTAGTTTAATCTGTAAAACTGTCTTAAGGTTTTACAGCTTTAAGCTCTCAATACATAGTAGTCCAATGTTATGATTACTTATGGGCATAGTATTATATTATGCTTATAGTTATGTTTACTGCTCCTTTAAAAAACAATTTAATTTTACGAACGAAAGTGCATATCCATTACTGTAAAAAATAGTTTAAGAGAGATTTTGTCATCATGTATATTACTCACTACTGTATATGATAAAAGCACGGTGCTGGTCTGATTATCTCATCCAAATCTGCAACTTGTACCTGGATACCATTGGCAACAGTTAATCACCATAGTTACAGATTTAATACCAACATACAAAGATTCAAATACTACCTTGAAATGTTACCAAAGATTACAAAGGATAATCTTTGACCTGGTAATGCGGCCCTGCGGTATCATTTATAATGCTCTTTTATTTGTTTGATGTTTTTGATCTCGCTAACGAGGGCATATGTATTCGAATGTTATTTTGTTTAAAATACTATATATACTGTCACATACGTATATATATTACTATCTCTCGTGACTGTGGCTTCCATTTTCTATATTTTGTGTAGAAAAAAAATCCAATGAAATGGTGACGAAACAGATACAATGCAAAGTGGAGTCATGCAGGTAGCAGTGGAGGCTTAGACAGACTATCCTATTATATATGTTATAATATGGTTGTGGTGAAAAAAAATAAAAATTATTATGATAAGATCATAGACGTAATATAACGTATTACGTACTAAATCATGCTGGAACTAAGTTCTCTCTGTTAAGGTCAGTTTAGATTCATTTTAGGTCAAGAGTCTTTTAAACTGGCGATAATGCATGATATCTTTCATACTTAATTTTCACATATTTTTTGTTATGTCACGCAATATCTTCATTAATTTTAAAAAGATGTTGATATTTAGTTTTTGTAAACGATGGCGTTTACTTCCTTGTAAATCTCATTATTTTTTTCAAGATTGACGTAGTTATTGTTTTTCGAACATAATAATATAATTATTTTTTTAATTAACATTTTAATATTTACAATAATAAATAAACAAATAAAATCCTTATTCATATTATAAATGTCAAAGTGAGTTTTTTTATTACCTCTTGGTGCATCAAAGGTTTACCCAGTCGTTATGAAATTGATAATCATGTATTTTATAGGGTTGGAAAGGATATAGGCTACTTTTTATCTGAATCAGTGAATATATTTTGGTCATGCGGAAGTTGTGGCTGATTATAGATTAATACTATAAATATTTATTTATACAAAATAACCATTGTAAACCAATAAAAAGCCTCCTAAAGCCGCTTTGCGTCTGTTGGCACGTAAAACAATTTCAGTACAGCGCAAGTTCCCGCTGTGTGGTCACTGCGCCTGCATAGCACACCTGATTAACTTTTTATTAATACCCGCACGTTGAGCGATTGTCTCGGCACAGTATCACGTTGAACGTGGTTTTATCTGCTTTTGAAACTATTGGCTTTTAGTGGCTTGTTACTTGTCTGGTTTAATAGTACACTTGTATAGATATGCACAGGCACATAATCCTAAACGGGGTAAATAGAAAGCATTATAGAAGATTGGTTTATGTCAATTTTGTAGTAGTGCAAATAATATATTATTATTTTACGTGACTAGATCATTTTGAGGATATTTCAGAAATAGTAAGTTCACTTGTAACAATATTATTACTTTTATATGCCCCATATGTAATATTTAGTTTGGAGAAGAATATTTGTGGTTTCATTTAATATATTTAAAATAGACAAAATATTTATTCTCAAAATTCTTCAAAATGTTTCTTATTTAATTTAACCAGTATATTTCAATTACGCAATTAAAATCGCAGTTAAAAACTATCAAAGCCATGTTGACGCCATGTGAACAAAAAATAAAAATATTCTATACTAACTAATAATTTTATATATAAAGAAGCTTATATAATATAATTATATTGATACGTACAAGTACATTAGATGCGCGTTTAATCTATTGAAAATATCCACTAGAAAGAAAATTGTTATTTGTACGCAGTTTGCTTCTAGTTGTGGATAAAAGCCGTACTTCATAATCAAAATTTTTTAAAACGAATTTCTTTTTAAATTAAAGATGATTCTGTTTATTATTTGGGTCTGTAAATAGTTTGTTTTTGTAACAACTTACTTTTATTGAAATTAACTTTTTTTATGAGCTAATTTTGGCTCTAAAATGTCGAACAGAGAATTTCTGCGTTCTTATGCCATCTCTTTTAGAATGTTGATGAAGATTGCCGTTTCCTTAAATAGACAAAACAACACTTGCAATCCAATACAAGTTAGTCATTCTCGTAAGTACATTGATGAGTCTATATGAAGAACATTGTTTGTTTTTGAGTCGTTTGATCAAAGTGCCTCGACATTTCTATGTAACAGTTTGCAAATATTATAATATTTGAGAAATATTGAACGCGTTTCTGCAGAAACTCGCCCGATGTTTCTTGTTTTCTGTAATTCAATAAATATTGTATATTTGCTCTATGTATGCTCTGTAATGAACGATATGATCATCACAGAGTACTGAACACACAGAGCACCTACTGTATTTAGCATAGTATGTCTAGCGTAGCATCTCATTATCATCATCTTCCTACCCTTATCTCAATTATTATTTGGGGTCGGCGTAATATGAATTTACCCATATTACTAAAGGATTTGGCTTATAGTTTTACGACCGGCCGCCTACCTGACTTCAACCCTCTTTGGAAATGCATTTGTTGGTGGTTTCCCTCACCTACGGTTTGGAGGAAAGGATTGAGAAAAAAAGGAAGGGAATGTTGGAAATACGTAAAGGAAATAGTAAAAGAGAGGAATAAGGGACTTATGTAGAAAAGGAAAGAGGGGGACACTGCAGTTGCTGAAAAGACTGAGACACTGCAGCAACTCGGGAGACCGAAGTCGAATACCCGTATGCCCTTATTCTAGAATCGGACAGATTTCTAGAGAAGAACACCCCTGATAGGGTGTCAGGGTATCTGATCGGCGTAGCATCTATCATATATATAAACAAGAAAGCAATAAAAATATTAAATTGTATTTAATTTAAACTTTAAAACAAAATCAATGCTAACAAAACTATCATGAAGATTAATACGAGACTACTGAATCGATGATGACATACGTACAAAAATTCAAGTGTTTTTGACAAGAAAATGAAGTGAAATTATTATGTATATAGTACACAGTAATTATAGAGGGGAAAGGGATTGTTAGTAATGCGGATTACCAGTCCAATTGATAGCAATATACTCTACCAGGTCGACTCCACGTGGTCCCCCCTGGAAACCATCGTGTTGAATTCCAGATGTATTCATCACGATGGGCTAACTGACCTGCCTTTACATGCTATCATACTTCACTGGTGCTCCGTCAGCGTATAACGTTAGTGCAGGCGGGGTTACCATTCCATTATCATCCATTGAAAAAAGTACACAATAATTATAGGTACTGATAGCACAACGGTGATAGTCGAAATACCTCTGAATACCTCATAAGGGATTATATTTATATCGTTTCTACATTTATAGCTCGTTTTATAAAAACATTGTTAATTAGTTATGATAATTAAAAACTGTTGCAGTTAAATAGATATTTTAAAATTAAGTTAAATTTGACCATAACAGGAGAAAAAATCTTGGTTATCTCTGGGCAACGGAATTACTATTCCCGTATGGGTGCTAAGACAATGATTTGTGTTTATGCTGTAGGTCCTGCAATTTATACGAGTAGGTACTCAAGTCGGTTCATTATTATATAAATGTACGGTCAGACGCAGCAGAAATTATTTGACAATAAATAAAATATATATACTAACAAATATAATTTATAATAGGGTACTCAGAGTTGGGGGGTTTATTGATACCGTTGTAGTGACTATGGGTAACACTCAACATTAGGGGGGAAAAGGAATTGTTAGTAATGGAGACTGAGAATCTCAGAGAATCTTATCTGAGAAACTATCATGGTTAATTTCTGAT
This sequence comes from Galleria mellonella, assembly GCF_026898425.1. Classification (NCBI taxonomy): domain Eukaryota; kingdom Metazoa; phylum Arthropoda; class Insecta; order Lepidoptera; family Pyralidae; genus Galleria; species Galleria mellonella. The sequence goes on from NW_026441966.1 coordinate 4,632,672, forward strand.
GAATTCATCATGATGGGCTAACTGACCTGTTTTCATTCTCATTTATCACCCTTCACTGGTGTTCCGGCAGCGTATCCCGTTAGCGCAGGCGGAGTTACCATACCATTTTCATCCATCAAAAAAAAAAAACACTCAACATTCCCACATTTGACCGAATTAAATAGGACAGGAAGTGAGCTTTACCATAGATTTTTAATAAATTGGGGTTTTTATCAAAGTATTTCATCACCGATGTACAGTTAGTCTTAAACTGCCACAAACAGATTTAGTTTCGGCCAGATTTGAATTTTTGACTTTTAAAGATACAGGTACAGAACTTCACGTTTTCTTCCAATATATGTACATAATTTTTATACTAAAAATGTTTAAGATGTTTGAGACATAATACTATATTATTTTTATGCATTGAATTAGCGAAAATTGATGATTTTTTTATATATTTTAATTACCTATACTCTATAGTTATATCTTTTTATAATGTAATCACTAAATAGCTGTGCTTACTTAACAACATTATTACAATTAATATGTTTATTTATTTATTTATTTTATTTATATAATACAGGGGACTATGTAGACGACTATGTAGTTCACCTAATGGTAAGTGACTACGGCTGCCCATGATCACCTGCAACGCCAGAGGCATTGCAAATTATTTTATGGTTTTACTTGAGAATATCTTGTTGGAGTCTTGACAATTTATTTGTATAGTTCATGTATGTTCTTGAGTTAATAATCTAATTCTTAATTGATGAAATATTTTTTCTGAGATTTATGTAATAAATGTTACAATTTTTTCTATTCTCTTGGCCCCTGAAACTAGAAGGCCCTTAGGTTGGGGGCCCATGGTATTTTGCCCGCTTTGCAATACTATTGTTACGCCACTGTTCATCATTTTAGTGTTCATTATTTTACATTATCATCTATTAGTGTGTTAGTTTTAATTATTTATTGAAACTTAAATGCACAGTAAAATTCTATGTACATTAGGCGGACTTAACGCCGGACGGTGTTTTCTCCCAGTCAACCATTGGGCAAACCGAGAAATACGTAGGCGGTGCATTATTGAATAGAGGGAAAATAAAGCAATACTTGAGATATTCATAGAATAAAAACATATAATTAGAGTAATATATTAAATAAATAAATATATACATATAATAAATACATAAAATATTGCTATATAAAACTATTAAATGAAAAACTGTATTAGAAGAGCAAATAGCAATCTATAAGTCAAACAGAGCAACCAGCAAGATTAAAGGAAAAGTGATTTTTCTAAGAAATAGGTACGCAATTTATGTTTAAAAGCTAGCTTGCTTGAGATAGATCATAGGTAGGTAGGTAGTTTTAATAGTTATTGTATATAATATTTATTGCGGTTTAAACATTTATAATTCTTTATATGAGAATGAAGATAAATTTATTTAAAGTATGCTTATATCTGTAATGCGGTAGCCATAGCAACAGTCGACATTTGACGACTGTTGCATTGCATTTCGTATTTCAATTTATTTATTATTTACCTTATTAATTGTGGTTAATATATTTAATATGTTTTTGCAGACCGTATATACAGGGTGGGTGGTGAACCGGCAAATGAGTTCATTGTTTGTCCCGAACTGTTTTTGTGTCCACACATGTTGTAGGAACTCTGATGAATATTATACAAATAATCTATGTGTATCCAACATCATAACTATACCTACGGGTCAAAGTTAACACAACCAAGTTTGCTATTTACAAAGCTGAATTACTAGGAGATTTGATTATTTTCTGAATTTAGTAAAGTAAACAAACTCATTGTGAGAATATTATCGATCATTTTTTGTGTGCAATAAAAAAATATGCTCAGGACTATAAATAAGTATAATACAATATTATTTTCAGTTCGTTATCCACATGTCTTCCCTGGAAATGATTGTGGTTGATTCCTGATTCATTCGTCACGATGGATCAATTGACCTGGTTTCGCCTTCGCCTGTCATCTACTGGTACCCAGTGTTATTCAATTATTAGTTTATCTTTTAAATTTCGTCCATTAAAAGTTGATTGCTATTCTTTTATAAGTTCACGTGACCAAAGCGTTTTTTTTCTTGAAAATTTTGTGTAAATGGAATGGTAACTCCGCCTGCACTAACGGAATACTATCATATATAATCGGTGATCGATGAGAATCAAAACAGGCCAGTCAGCCCATCATGATGAGTTCATCAGGAATTAACCATTATAGTTTCCAGGGGAAACCGCGAGGAGGTCGACCTGGTTGGGTATATTGCTAGCAATGGAATACTCAGTCTTCATTATTAACAATCCCTTTCCCCCCAATCGGTATGCCAGTTACGTCGGCTTATTACATTTAGCAACGGGCAGACGGATGGTGCTCGGTTGGATAGCCGTCGGTGGAATTGGTGCAGGTCTCTCCCACCTGGTTGATTAGATGATCTCTAGCCGTACCACGATAAACCCGCATCTCCTTTGACAGCTGTGCAGACACTTGAGGTCACGTTTGACGTGTGGAGAGCTCGTGTGAGCTCAGAGGTTGCAGAGGTGTTTTTTCCACTCGAGCATCAACTGCAGGTGTCTTGGTAATTCCTCTCGATGACAAATAGAAGCAGACGTAATAATGGAAGTGATCGTCTCCCTTACAAGCTTGATAAAATTTAGGATTGTGACGGAGGCAGCCTCTACCCCTCCGGTATCTTAAGTTCGCTGTCGAAGAAGGAGTCTTCAAGCTCGCGCCAAAACGCCACCCAATTCATTTTCCGTCTGGGTCACGGCACGGGAATCATGGAAGTCGCTACGTTGAATGCGACCAAAACTTGGAGATGCTGCGTTTCGAGGTCATACAGCAACTCCAAATTAATGAAGCAGGGGATATTCTTTTCAATATTATGCCCAGGACGTCGGGCGTATACTGGGAATGGCTAAGGCCTAGGAATTCCTTCCCTCCAATTTCCGATACTGTAATAGCCACAAGCGGTTTATCGAAACTCCGCGCAATTTCCACACAGTATGTTTTGCGTTGACATAGGTCATGAATATGGTTGGTGTGTCGCTGTCCGTGATGACCCTCAGATTTTCAATGTGAAAGAGATTAAAGGGAGGACGACATCCTGATTTCTATCCATTTAAAAAAAATACGAGCTATTTATTTTAGAACTAGATAGTGGTGTTTTGAAAGTGCTGTTGGCTGCGATTTGTACAATTTGCAATTACTAATATTTGACGTAACATGTATAATGAAATGATATGAGAAACATTGAAGAAAGCACATGACCATTGAATTATACAGTAAATAATTGTGACAAAAATGTATGACTCTATACAAATAATTACAGTAGAAGCACATGATCTATAATCGCCTTGGTGGATATTTGTTTGACTGATAACGGCACTGCTATTGTTCTTAGAAAGAAATAATAGTGTACGATACAATGGCATTATGTACATATATGATACCGTATCGAAATATTATATGTTAATAACAATGTTGTATGTATATGCTTATAATTTTTTATATTTAAATTATAGTCGACCAGAAAAAATTAAAAAAAAATTTACACATTATTTGCCTTGTCGATATGTCATCATCTGAATATTTTCTTAATATAATTCTAATTAACAACCCGCCATAAATTAAAGTTTTATCCCAACCATCTGGACAAGTGGTGGTCTTCCACCGTGCGTTTTTCAAAGCACTTTTTCCACGCACTCTTTGGAATCAACTTCCAGCAGCAGTATTTTCGAACCGATATGACTTCATAACCTTAAAGAAAAGAGCATATTCTTTTTTAAAAGGTCTTTATCTTTGAAACTATAATTTTTATTTTATATTATAGGGAAATTATTATGCTAGAAGTTATGATGTCTAATTTTTGTTAAGATTTAAACAAATTCTTTTTTGGTTCATTATAGTTCTTAACTAATACAAAACTATTAGGCTTGGCATTGATAATGTGAAGATGGAGGAGAGTGGAAATCATAAGCTGGATCCAACATTAATGAATGAGGAAGCTTTCAAAATGGTGAATGAGAAAAGAACATTTAAACAATTGAGAACAGACGATGCAAAATGCTTGGTAACTTATACGACATGATGGTTTTTTAAAAAGCATATTAAAAGGAAACATAAGAAGCAAAAGAGGAAGGAGATGACTAATAAATAGCTACACGGGACAGATAAAGGAAACACTATGTGTCATGTCGTATAGAGAAGACAAAGATATGACTTGGAATAGAGCTGGCTGGAAAAGAACATATGAAATTGCCCCGACAAGAGAAAACTATTAAATAAAATAGGCCTTAATATTTTAGTATCGCTGAAGCATTAATTTAGAATGTTAGTTTCAGAACTAGATTTAGGCAATGAGGTTACAGAATCGACCCCAGTGTTTTGCTCTCACAGACAAAGTTGTAAATTAATCTATGGTCATAGCTTAATATATTACAAGTAGAAATACTTTGTCTGCTGCTTGTATTGCTGTGACACATACATGATAGCAACTTTGTTATTTATCGCCGTCTCTTTTTAATAAAATGTAAGTACATTACTAGCGGCCGGCTTTGGCTTGGTACTTTTTAGTTTTTCTTAGAAATAAAATAAAGTCAATGTTATTTGCTGTTAATTTTTAAAATTGGTTAAGTTTTTTGAGTTTATTTATTACAAGCAATACGCCACGGTTTTACATGGGTAGAAAGATGAAATAATTTTAATGATATTCTTTTATTTATTGTAATTTTCATAGGCATCTCTACTTTTCGTAAATAATATGTAGCCTGTGTTACTCACTGATAAAGTAGATTTCAACGTAAATTGGTTGAGTAATTTTTGAATTTTTATTCATTACAAAGAATATAAACAACAAAACATCAAATCTTTCTTCTTTACGATTTTAGTTAAGATATGTATAGACAGATATCTGTCTACAATTATAATATACAATTTTAGATGTATTTATATAATGTATACGAATTAAACATATAAGTACGTTTAAAATTGTCCTAATAATAATTAATAAACAAAAGTAGATATTGTTTTTTAGTAGATATTGATTATTGAAATCCTTGTTTTGTACGTTATATAAGTATATAGATGCCCCCCCCCCCCCACACACACAGACATAGCGAACATTTTTGATCTCAAATATATTTAGATATTTTATAAAATATAAACTACAGATTATATGTATATTTGGAATACAACTTGGCAGATGGTGGGTCTAGCGCTGTTTCAATATTTACTCTAAAAAATTCTGTTGTTTTCCAATAGTAGTACAAATAAAAAATTGGTTAATCGGTTGAATATTTCGATTTAGAACTCTCTAAATCGAATTATTCTAAATTGAAAAAAAAATACTAATTTTTTTTTCAATTTAGAGAGTATTTATTGCTTATTGGAAATTTTAACAAAACTTGCATACACTTTTATTGACTGTTAGAGTATTTAGAATTAAAGAGTTAAATCAATAAACTATGGTGCAAATAATATATACTAATGCAAATAAATCCTTGATATGTGTGAACAATATTGATATTATCATCATCATCATCATGTCAGCCGTTAACTATCCACTACTGAATATAGGCCTCTCACATAAATTGGGTGGTTTTGCCAATAGTTGCTAAGCTCGGAAGGCGGACTAGCATCTCTTGATCATTAAATTCCCTTAGTCGCTTCTTACAACGCCCACGAGTAACCTCTTGATAAATATGGGATAATTATCTATTTTTATGTTACAGTAACTTTCAAATTACTTTGAAAGTAAATACCACAAAAACTTATTTTGTATATCCATAACGAAACTTAGGAGATTTCACAGGAATCGACGTATTAAGTTTCATATTCTATTTTTGTCTATGAGTAGAAAGTTATTCTATCCTATTTCTGTTTTTTTCTCGCGAGTATCACTAAACTATTGATTCGGGATAGTGAGTAAGACGTTGATTCTTAGGGGAATGCACATGAATGCTCTTTACGAGAATATTGTTTCCATAATGTCAAGAGGTAAAGCCTGATATGTGACGAGCACCTTTTATATTTGCAAACATGACATTGCTTTAGTACAGGGGGTAGCGTCCACGGAATAAATTTTATTTTAATGCAACCTTTTAAGGAACGAGTAAGCTTAACGTAAGAAACGTTAAAACTTTTTATATATTTTAAATATTTTTTTTTATAACGCTTAAAATCTATTTAAGAATTTTGATTTCGCAGTTTTGCATATATTGAAGTAAATAGTAACCAACACATTAATATCTACATATGAATTTTCGAAATTGTCTGTGTATGTAACATATTTAATTACTTAAACAGCAATAAAATATTTTAACATCTTTCTGTACTATTTTGTCATTTATTCTATTTTTAGTGTGATACATTTTCTATCTGTGTATAAAAATATGAACGAGATATGATTGCATACGAGAATATACATAATTGCATTTTAAATCAAATTTACTTCAGAAGCTAATCCCTGATAGCTTCTAAAGCTATCAGGGATATTCATAGTCTTATTTATTTTTATTATATCAAAATGATGTTATTATATTAATAATTTATATCGTTTAAAATTCAGTTAGCTCCAAGTCTAAGAAGATAAACGAACGACCAAGTTCGTGGTTCATGACAAAATTATTATATATACAGTAGTCACACAAAACACTTATTAGTACGCGGACAATTTCGCGTACTGTGCTCATTTTCAAAAACTTGGAATAGTCATCCAAGTTATAAAATCCCGATTTCTAACCCGTGTATTTATTTGTTTTCAAAATTTAATTTCAGTGCAATTAGTTGAATAGTTCTCGCGAACAGATAGATCGCAATGGCTCCTGGAATAATCCAGAATTCCGTAAACATAATTAATAACTCTCTCGAAGTGATCACGACAGGTTCTAATGGCGGAGCCATCAATACGTTGATAGCTGGAGACGCGAACAGTACTTGCCCTAGTCAGGTGAAATATAGTGTTGTGGAAATAGTTGGAGACCAAAATGGTGTTGTTGATGAATTGTCTGCTAATGGAGATGAAAGGGTCGGGAAGGGGTTGCCACGGAAAGTTATAAAGCCTAAAGTAATAAAGAATTTGGTGTCAGGAGAATATCTGTACGATCGGCTTTACGATGAGTCGTGTCCAAGGACGGTGAGTGATTTTATACAAATTATTGTAGGGAGTTTTGATAATATTTATAAACCTATTATTATCATCATCTTACTTATATAAAATACTTGCTGTGACATTTTTTTCACATAAATTAGAATAAAAATTACTACATTAGTATATTAATAATTTATTAATTATGTTTATTAATTTGTGATTCAAATTTAAACTTAGAGTTCAAATCTACTAAATTTCATTCGGTTATCCTCGGTAGGTTATTCGCGGTTAAGATCTGAACATATTTACCAATTTTTACAATTGAAACTTTGACTTTTAAGTAAATTATACAAAATGTTGATTAGTTAAAATTATATATTTGAAGTTGATGTGTAGTTGTATTTTGTTTTTTACATTTAAAAAATAATTCTAGGGATGATGAGGATAATTATACTAAAATAATAACGAGTTTAACAGAAGACAAATGAAGTAAAGGATCCAAAAAGTAGGGTGGATTAAGTGAATAAAGATAGTTTGTGTGATAAGTGGGATGACTCTTCTGGAATAAAATGCAACAATATATTGTGCTGATAGTAAATAAAAGAAAATACGTTAAGATCGAGGATGATCAATATATCTATGTAATTATTAAAATATTGAAGAATTGACCTTTCGATTGTTCGACCTGATGGGATTTGATCCCACATCTCTGCTGTCCAGGCTGAATGGTTCCCAGTTACTCTCCTACTTTAAGTGTAAATCTTATTTTTCAACATTTAATAATTTAAGATTTATAATGAAGGATTATGCATTTAATTTTTTTTTTTAATATAAAAGATATGACATGTGCTCTCTAAAATAAATAAACATTTTGGTAACTCTCTGTTACAACAACAATGTCTTTTAATAGTTATTGAATATCTATATATACTCGTAAATGTATAACGGGAATTTTATGAACTTACTCTGTTAGTCGTTTCCGACAATTGTTTTGATTTATCCGGAAGTCAATACAAAGCGCTGTAAGCCACCTGAATGGAGAAAAAGTAGTCATACATGTATATGAATATACTAGAGGGAGACTGTACAAAAGTCGATTGCTTGGGTACCTCTGTCCCATTTGTGTTTCAACCGTAAAGCAGTTGTGTTTGCATGGCTGTGTTTCGGTTTGAAGGGTGGGATATGGCGTGAATTTACAGGGTACAGAGGAATAACACCTGAGTCCTCAGGAATGGCAACGCATGGGTATCATGGGCGAAACAGTATACTCTGTTATGTTCATGGTACTGCTCATGTTTATAGGCGACGATTACCACTTTCCATCAGGTGGGCCGTCAGCTTGTTTGCCATTCTAAGTTGTATAAAAAAACATGTATATAGACATAATTATAGAATACTTAAATTTATATTATGACATGTAATTTTTTTTTACAAGTGATTATACTAATCATTGGAATTTGTTTATTTTCATTATGTTGTATTGAAGCAGAATATAGTATAAATTTTATCTAACTAGAATAGTTTATAAGAAGACGTTAATAATTTAAGTCTTTCTCCATGCTATATACAGTACGTGTGTATCAAATTTCACACTGATTGGTTAAGCCGTTGAGGTGCCAAGTGGTAATAAATAAACAAACTCACTTTGTTATGCTTCTCTTTATATCACTGAGGGGGCGAACTAGCGTACAGCCCACCTGATGGTAAGCAGTTACCATAGCCTATGAACGCCTGCAATACTGGGGACATTACTTGCGCGTTGCCGACCCTGAAGACACCTTTTTACCCTTTTTTTAATATTATTGGTTAGGATTAGTAAGACCTTTTTAATCTAAGAGTGGGATATCATTTGTGACACCGGTAATTCTTTTTATACTTTTCAATGTTATGACATAATACTAAATATTCTTGAGTATGTTGGAACATAATAAAATTAATAAAAACAAACATATATAAAGATAAGGCGAGTTTGTCTATTCAGTGAAGCACGCGCTCACTAAGTAAATAGAGAGATAATTAGGAATAAGTTAGGATCGGGCATAATAAAAACAAAAAAATTATATTATTTTACTATCATTAATTAAACAGAAACTACTCTATCTCACAGCGCAAGGTCCATTAGATACTAATATAGATTATATAGATCGAGCGTCTCCATAGTAATGATTTGAAAAAAAAAGGGACAACTTTTTCAAACAATTTTGCGTGATAAATAGAAGTGATTCTTTTATAACTTCTATATTTATTTTGTCTTATAAATTCTGCATCTTTTTAATCCGTAAACAATTATTTTATTTATCAAATAATACGAATGCTAACCTCGCCTGCGCTATCGGTATACACTGGCGGGACACTAGTGAGAGATGATAGGTGAAGATGAGGCAGGCCAGTTAGCCTACCGTGAAAAATTCATTAATGAATCAATCATGATGGTTTCCAGGGGGAACCCCGAGGAGGTCCACCCGTGAGGGTATACTGCTAACAATAGGGTTGCTAATCCCCATTACTAACAATTCCTCTTCCCCCCGGGGATAATGTAATAAACAGCTACACCAGTAAGGTATGAAAAAGAAAAGCCCTATATACGTATCATAGAGAATACTATACTGTCTCACAGCTAACAAGGTACAATTATGCTAATATCTTCGTCTTATGGGAAGAGACCCATACGTAATAATGAGATGGTAATAGATTTTTATGTTAATTGACGTGTGGTACGGAAAAAGGTAAATGCTATGGTTCGCACATCTATGTTTACAGGCCAGCTCAGATTACACATAAAAGCGTGACGGCGTTTCTGATTTTATTATCCGACTATTTGGCGTGTCTTAAACATAACCATTGTTTACTTAGACGCAACTAAAGCAAATAAATTTAATTGTTATATGAATTGTAAGGCTAATGGCGCGAAATGCGCAGGTCTTGTCTACGTCATAAGATATCATCATAAATTTATAATTAAAAATAAACAATTTTAAAATTAGAACAGTGTTATTTAATTAATAATTCGTTAAATTGTCACGCCAAAGTTCTTTATCATTATTACAGTTGTATAAGTAAATTAATGTAATTATTAATTAATTTTCTTTTGAATCAATTTTTTAGTAGATTTTATACAAAAGTCGTCTGCACATCTATCCCACTCGTGTTGATATTGCTAAGTAGTTGAATTGTATTAAGAATTATTAATATAGCATGATTATGTTTCGGTTTAAGAGGTGGGATATGACAATAAAATTATATGGCACGGAGATATAAAACCTTCATCCAGGGAAATCCTTTATTTTTGTCGCTCTGGAATAACAGCACGTGAGAGGTATTATGGTCGATTATATTTTCTGCGAAGTCCAAATAGCTATTCTTGCCTATACGTAGTGGTTACCATATTATAACACGTGCACATTTATGCCACTACAAGTGGCATAAAAACTTATGTTCCAAAAATTATATAAATCAAAGAAGTAATATTGAATTCTTCATGACGGTGTCCGCTGCATCTTAATCATTTTTAGTCACGTAAACTCATAACAAAGTTTCATGAAATCGTAAAAAGTTAACAGATAAAAAGAAACGAAGTCTGAATGCGTTCTTTACTCATTTAAAAAATAACTTTTAATTGAATAATAAACGCTGTCTTTGTTTTATAAAACTTTATTTTATTTTTATTCTATCTATAAGTAAAATACTATAAGGCATTTTCTTAGCCAATAAGCATTTTATCATGTAGCATTTGGTATATAATTTCCGATACATAAGTATCGGAAATTATATGCCATATAGGTATTAATTTTACTAGTTGCCCGTTTAGGCTTCGCATGGGTATACTAATGAAGAAAATACGACCAAATTTCGCTGACTTACTTTTTTTATATGAACATTTTTAAAAGCAAGTTTTTCCGCTTTTCTTTACAGTTTTTCAAACATTTTCTTTTATGCGAATCTTATGTTGATAATAACAAACATAACAAAAAAAGTATTTGTCAAATAGGTATAGGCCATTCTGAAGTGAAGCGCTTACATACATTCGACAATAGATTTTTGTCTATGCAGATTTACTGAAATGCATTCGTAAACAACTGTGCGTTGTAGGTATTTGTGTTATTTTTGTACTCCAAGTTCATCTTTGCTGCTTTTTCTTAACTCATTGAATATTTATGCCAGTTTAATAGTTAAGAATATGAATAAGTACGCTCATAATATGTATAATGTACGAGTATATTTCAAGTACCACTTGTTAGAACGTACTCTTCCGAACTCGCGAGAGGCGGTGCCTCAGGGCGCCTTCCAGTTGTTATGCGCAACTTTCTGTGCAGTGTGAAACCAAGATGTTCTAGTTTTGAAATTCCATGTTTCATTACGTATATTTTAAAGATTTAACTTACTAAACTGTAAAATAATATAGTTATTTGTTATATTCTTAAAAAATACATATTTCATATTATGGAAGATAATGTAATATTATTATGTATTAATGTGTAAGTAGGTATTGGGTATGGTAATTTGAGTTCTATTAATCACAGAATCGATTGTTTCAACTAAAGAAATATTTTTTTTTAATCGATACATAGCATTGATTCGATTCAGCATATCGATAATTTTGTATTGATTAGATCCATAAAATTATTTACAATTACTTGAATGTACTTAAACACTAGTCTAAGCTAAATACATGTATATTTATAAAAATCAATATATTTGTAAAATAAAAAACATGAAATAGTTTTAAAAGAAGTTAAAAAAAAAAAGTTAAAATAACGATTATTATGATGCCGGTTTTCTTTTCTATAATTGGGTTTAAATACAAGTTAAAAACACAAACTCTAAAAAAAATTGGTATTTGGAAAACCGATATATATAGAGGTCCGATCGATAGGTCTATTTTATTTTTTTGTCATCAATTTTTCATATTACAATTTCAATCGATTAAAGAATCTCTAAATTTATACGACAAAAAAGGTTGTTCTAAAAAAAAATATTTGCGGTCCCTGTTATGTCTATTCCTTGTACACACGAAATATTGATAAATATCAACATTTCGCGTGTAACAAGAAATAGACCTAAGAGGGACTGCAAATACTATCTTTAATCTACGGTATGACATTTCAGTAAACATACCTACAATCCCTATTCTATGAGAACGTTTTATTAAATCCAACATGGCGGAATTTATTTAAATTAATTTGCAGACTTGAAAAAAATTTGTCGTTTTTAACATCAAAAGAAAATCGCAAATTAATTTCATTTAAAAGAAATATTTTGAGAATTCTTACCCAGGTTTACAGTCTTTTGCATATTTATTTTATATCTATTTAATTTGACTCCTACAGATTTCAATTTCGTAATGTTTAAAAATCAAATACGCAATAAAATATTTCGGTATAAATGGACATGCTCATAAATTCCTCAGATACAAATTGGCATAACCTTAATCGTGAAAGGGTCTTTTATGGCTATGGCATTATTATATTAGCGACATAAAAAAATCTACTTTTTGCTTAGTAGATCATAATAATAATCTTTCAGAGATATCTACGTAGATCTATTGAGTAACTATAATATTTATTAACATGTGTATGAAATATTCGTCATATTGTTTGGTGAAAATAATATACGCTTTTTTTTTAATTGCCTAATGAAACGAAAGAAACTCATTTTCAATAATTATATTAAAACATATATTTGATATCATAATTACACGAAGTGCTCTGATGTATTACCTACTACCTCAGATTCTTTTAGTTTATATAAATAGAGAATAGGGTATTAAAAATAAGTCAAAATTCAGTAAGCCAAATGTCTCTATAGCTGGTTTAAATTTGATGAATATATTTTTAATCAAAACAAAAAAGCGCCATTTTTTCTGTGTTGCAAGTGATTTGAAAATTTTTCAAATCAGGTTCTTGTTGTTATTGTTTTTTTTTATTTGATTTAGTAATTTTTTTTGCAACAAAAATGAAAATAAATTGTTAAAGTTGACTTTTATAAAAATAAATTATTTAGGTTGATTATATACTTTGTCAACAGAAGCTCACACTGATTGAAGAACCAATCATCGTTTCTCGAATAAATAGAATGAAAAATATTTAGATATTCGATATTCAAATCACGCAAGGAAATATTTACTTTATAAGATGATTTCAGATATCGCTTTTTCAAGTAGGGACTTAATCATAGTCAACTACGAGCCATATTAAATAAAAAAAGGCAATCAAGTGCGAGTTGAAGGTCTGGCTATAAAATTAAAAAAATAAAAAAAAATATATAATAGATACGTTAATATTAGTTAATTCTTTTGTTTTTCTTAAATAATCTCAATTTGCGTTCGAAGACAGCGAATGCGGGAAGAATCAAATGCGGGAGAGATGCAACAAACAAGCGAATGTTTAATTTTTCCCTTAGATTATAAAGTATATAGATTAGAAATGTAAAAGACAGGAAGTGTAATAACATATATGTTAGAGCGAGATAGATATGCTTATCTATTAAGTCTATGTTATACTAAGTTAACGAAACTGAAATATTAAACAGTACATTCACTTAAAAGTATCAACAAAATAAAATAAATGAATACTGAGAGTATTGTTCAACTGTTTATAATATACCCTTGTATAAAGTATTTATAATAGATGAGAATAAAGGAAAATCAAAAATACGAGTTGTAAATGAATATTTATTTTTTAAAAGTGCATAAGCAGAAATCGTATTTATTATCTATAATATATATAATATGTCATGTAGGATAATAGGTTTACATAGTAATTTAACTATGTAATCCTAACTTTACATGTATGTGATTTATTCTTTAACAATATAAAGCCTTTTAGTAATATGAGAAATGAAGCACAAATACTCATAATTTGTTTATTTTAGAAATCATATTATTAAATCATACTTACTTAGTATAGATATAATATATAACAAATAATCAACTTCTGTTAATCAATTGATACTTATTTAACTATAGCTTCTTTAGAACTTTCATCAACAATAATTATGATATATTTTCTATAATGACCCGAATGAGGTTTACTATACTTGTTCACACTTGATACGTCAGGGGGCGCCGCTTTGTTCAACGGTTAGACAAGAAGTGTCTCCCCACCCAAATAACAATCTCTTTATATCTACACGGCCGAATTCGAGTAAACAAGTTAGCTAAATCACGTGTTCTTACAATTTTATTACTTTTTATTCAAAGTATCATGATAATAAATAACTATACAGTCAATTAAAATATAAATTAATGTTTTATATACATTAAAAGAATAATTTTTTTGCAAAATTTGATATATATATATATATATATATATATATATATATATATATATATATATATATATATATATATAACAATTTTAATATTTTATTATTTTTAAAATAGTCAGTCTGATTTTTATTAATAAATGTAGGTACACATTCTGAAACAAGATGTTTAAGAAAACTAATATATTTAAAAAAAATGTAACAAGTGCATAAAAGAACTATTTTCATTTATTCTTTCTTTCTTGACATATAAGTACACGAGAATGCTTTTAATGTTGTTTCATTTGCAACAAGAAATTTAAGAACATTATTTTATATGGGAATTTGATAAAGTAAGCATGAAAAATTTAATCATTTACGTTCAGTAACTTGTTTAATCACGTGAAAACTGGAATTGGTGTTATGTGTTGAAATTTCTCAAACACGATTCCATGAACCGCGTACATCCAGAGCCAAAATTCATGTTAATTTAGGTACATATATTAAAAAATAGAATTTAAAAAAACGTTGGTGATTGGTATTCCGTTTATATTTTAATTTTCTCTCTATAAGTCATTGGGTCTTACTATGGTTATTATGTCTTTTTAATAGGTTTTATCCTTGTTCTATCTTTAGAGAAGATAGTTATATTCTATTGTTACTAAATCCTTGAACGTACGAATAATTCTACGCTTTTTAAATCTACTAAATCTTATGTTAAGCATTCAAGTTGAATTTGTTTATTTGATTTTTGAAGTATACCTCATCATCATCATCATAATATCCGATGTTATCTATAAGTAGGTTACATTGTTTTTAATTTGATGAAAGTGGTGTGGTCACTCTACCGGTGCTATTGATTTACGTTGAGGGATAATAGGAGATATAAAATCAGATCAATTGGTATATTGTAACGAGTCCACCATGAATTAACTACGATGGTTTCTAAGAAGAGACCATGTGGAGGCCAGAAGGTCTACCTGACAGCACAGCTATGGGATCACTAAGCGGCATTACTAACAATCCCTTGTCCTCCTAGGATTTAGATAGCATTTGTATCGATGAAGTTTTTACACAAGGAGTTTTTTTAGTCAAGGTCCCAAAACCTTTTACTACATTTCCAAGTCTCGTATTAGTAAAAATAAAACTTTATTATTTGTTTACAGCCAACATTATGCAACGAAAGAGCGTGCCTTGGCAGTTTAATGGCCATTCCTGGCCGCGGCGACGTGCCAAGGGAGCCAGAAGAGGTCCTTAAAGATGCCAAAGACTTTCTTGGACAGTATTTCGCTTCTATACGAAGGTAGGTAGAAACACTGTCTTTTTTTTCTTAGTTTGGTACAATTAAATGAACCTGAAATGAAGAAAAAACTGTTACATTTTATCGAAACCTAAATTCCCTTAAAGGTAATTAATAAAGATTAAAACGTAAAACGTCACTAATATAAAAAGTCTGATGTTATTTGGTTAAATATTTTAAAGGCATGGGTCTCTAAAACTATAAAATTAAATTGTTTCTTTTTGACCAGTTTCTCTTTATAATATTTTTAAAAATAAAGTAGAATAAAATAGTAT
Source organism: Galleria mellonella (assembly GCF_026898425.1). Classification (NCBI taxonomy): domain Eukaryota; kingdom Metazoa; phylum Arthropoda; class Insecta; order Lepidoptera; family Pyralidae; genus Galleria; species Galleria mellonella. The sequence continues at coordinate 4,648,589 of NW_026441966.1, forward strand.
AGGGAATAGTAAGAATGTTCTTATACTAATTTTTAAATATTAATATTTTATTTCTTTGCTCAGGGCTAACACGCCAGCGCACGAAGCTCGCTGGAAAGCGGTACAGGAAGAAGTAGCAAGAACAGGTACATATCAGTTGACAACTACGGAACTAGTGTTCGGCGCGAAACTGGCTTGGAGAAACGCTAGTCGGTGTATAGGCAGGATACAATGGTCTAAACTTCAGGTACGTAAAGTTAGATTATTAGAAAGATAGAGTTGGAAAGCGTTACATTATTTAATAATATTATTGTTTAATAATAGCGTAAGAACTAATAAGAAATGTTTTTTAAACTATGATTTGAAATTAAATGTAATTGTGTTAAGGTGGTCGTAAAGAAAATATTGGATACATAATATTAGACGGTATTAGTTTACCTAAAACAGAGTATAGTATTTCAGAATACCTTGTTATGATTAATTTTATATTGTATAAACGTATCGTACACTAAACGAAAATGAATAAAACCAAATATTATTAATAATAATTAATTAATTAATAAACATATAAATAACAAACTATGATATTTATAGACGGGACCAATATTCAGAGTTCGCTAGCTGTTATTAATACAACAGTAATGCTTAGGTAAACATTTTATATGAAAATGACACTTCTACAGTCACCTTAATGAACGCTTTTATAATTTTCCTTAGTACGCTATGGCACGTTACGATAAATTATAAAGGCGTCTGGTTATTATTTATTATTTCCCATATAAAATATCGTTGTTTTTTTAATACCAAAGTATTTTAAAACATTTTACCTCAATACAATGGTTTCAGTTCGTGTCTTTGCATAATTTAAATTTCGAATTCGTACTTCGATCGAGTCAATTCGAAAATGCAATTCATTTTTATTTTTGCCCTAATAAAGTTAAACAAATTAAGAATATACTAAACTGCTTAGTGTATAATGGACGTGAGTACGGAATAAGGTCTAAATGAGCCTGTCAACTCTAATGAGAAAACTCCTATTTCGCGTCATGAAAAAAAAAGGCAATTATGCAGTAAATAGTTTCGTAGATGGATGCGAGTTTCCATCACGAGTTTCATACAAAAATGCTTTGTTGTTGTAAATCAATTTTCTGGGTTCTTTACATAGCACCTATTGGGTGTGTCTATCTATTAAATAATACAGTGAGCTATTCATTCCAATTTCTTTGTATTCAGAGTGCTTTGTGTATGGGGAGAATCAAATTTGCCATAGGAAAGGATTTTCTGCAAATATGTGTACTATATAATTTTCTATTAATGAACATTTTGATATCAATTTATATTAACAAACTTACTGCTTACCATGGTGATTATAAATGTTTTTATCAGGTTTATTTTCGGTCGTAGAAAATATGATTATATTTTCCTGTTTCGTGCTTAGCTCAAATGGCATCCCATTCGTTTCCGCCGGTATACTCACATTCTTTCACTGATTCACAATGTCTTTATAATCTTTCTTCTTCTTGCTGTCTAAAGAAGCGGATTGACTTACTCCATATGGTTTATTCTCTTAATCTGAGGTCGTCTGAGAGCGTCCAGCTGAAGACACCGGTACATTTCAGAAGTTTTTATGATAAATCGTTTACAAGCTGTTTGATTATGGAATAGTCCACAAACTTCTATACAGATTATACAGTATCTACCAAGTTTTAAACTACAAATTAAAGATTTCTATCTGAGCAAGTTGTCATATTCGTAATTTGTGTCTGATTAGCATACTTAAATTCTTTTTTAATTTTTATAATTACATATGTATGTATATTTTTTTTTTATATGTATGTATTTCTATGTATATGTATTGATGTATTTATACGTATATATGAATATGTATATATTATTGAAGTACACATTTATATATTCATGTTATTATACGTATGCATATCTCTATATGTATTTAAAAAACGAATAGTTTCGTACCTCCAGTCAAACTGTTTATAATTACTCTTCTCCATCCAAAGGAAGGAAGAGATCGCTTTTAGCGATAATGCCGCCCATTGTTTCCTTAGTGTAATATTTTCTTGTAATTGTTTGTATTTATAATAGGGTTGCTATTGTAATCTTATGGAGGAAACAATAAAGAGTATCTATCTATATATAAATTGAAATTATTTGTTAAATTTGGCAACCCCCATGTCATAGTATTACAGTGTAATGTAAGGAATCTTCATACTGTGATGTATTTATGTATTATTTTTGAAGGAAGCTTACAGCTATAATAACTTAATAATTAATTAATTTAATTATATATAATAACAATAAGTTCATTAAAAGCTATCACATATAGTTGACGAAAATTGAATTATTTACAGTCTAGATAAGTAATAAGTGTGCAGACAGACGTTAAACGTTGTTAAAATTACTGAATGAATAATTTGCGATGGTTTTTTTAAATATAAATACTGCTACTATTAAATATATCCATTTCATTATTACTTCTATTATTGAAAATAGTGGAAGCTCGTTTTATCGCCCATACAAATATGTTGTCATGCTACATTCGTACCAAAAGGGTTGTCATATTTAATTTCAATCGTTTTCATAACGACGACAATACGACATGAATATCGTATTGTAGACTCTTAATATTGTTTTATTATTAGATAAGTCGTTGGCTATCAAGCTTTTCTTCTCTTGTATGATGTATTCTACTGGTTCTGTTAGTATCCTTTTACGACATCGTGGAGAAGATAAGACGTGAGCATATTGTAGTTTTACTCGCTTACTATACAGCCAAACAAGAGATAAGAATATTCAAAGAGAGGGGGGAAAGGGATTGTAAGTAATGGAGACTATAAATCCCATTGCTATCAATATACCTAACCAGGTCGACCTCCACGCGGTTCCCCCTGAAAACTATCATGATTGATTCCTGATGAATTAATTTTGATAGGCTAACTGGCCTGTTTTCATTCTCACCTATCACCCTTCACTGGTGCTCCGCCAGCGTATCCCGTTAGCGCAGGCGGAGTTACCAATCCATTTTCATCCAACAATAAATTATCTTAACGTCTTATAACAGCAGTATTGTGTATTACATACAACAGAAAGCGCTATTTGTGATATAGTGGCAAAAGATAGACTGATTCCTATTAGTAATTTTAGTTTAGTTTTAGCTTTTCAGATAAAGCACCAAGATTCGTTCGCTTTATAAAACATGTAAAAAAATATATTGCATAACATGATTTATTAAAATTAACATAATTAATAAATTTATTAAAAAAGAAAGGATAAATGGAATAAGAGAACAAAAAAGACAAAATAAAAGCAAAGAAAGAAATAAAATGAAATGTAAGAAGAAAAAATAATAAAATAGATTATTTGTAGATGGTACATAAAGATAAAACAAACACTGGATTTTAAATTAGACTTTCAGGAACATCTGTGAAAATTCAAAATTCGCATCCAAGTTCGTGTACGAACATACGAACCATAATGTAGGAACAAATAGACACAAAACTATAAAAAAAATATTGTTTTGGTTTCTATTACTCTTATATAGACGCCTTGCATATATTCTCTAAACACCTCTTGTATATCTTGTCTTATTACAATTGTATTATATTTTATATACATAAGATTTGTGTTTGTTGTATTAACATTATTTTACCTTTCCTGCACTGGATTACCCAAATTATTTTCTCTCTAACTACACTGGGTGGGCTGGAAGAGATCTCTTTCCGAGATAAGCCCTACCTTGCTAGCAAGCTGTTAAACTACTACATGTATTGTTCAAGTGCAATAAAGAATATATATAAGATTTTTAGTTTGTTTAAATAAATTTATAAACACAAAAAATAGAACAAAAGGTTACTGTGTGTTCTTGGCATAGAATAGGCCTTTCTTGTGAGTGTCGTGAGAGGTGACTAAGAGAACTTAATGACTGAGGGATGAACAGCGGAGGCCCTTTTAAATCGTCACCGAAGTCTAACTGCGGTTACCAACCCGCCTGCCAAGCTAGACAACTACTAACGAAACCTTTCTTATGGGGGGCTTATGTTCTACAGTGGACAGCTAACGGTTTGTATCAATGGAACTTAATGATAAGGTAACCATGTTGAAATAATTTCTAAACGAAATTTATTATTAAAAGTTGGGTTTTTTCAGGCAGAGAAACCTGTGACACTGCGACCTTTCCATGATCTTTTGTACTCGCCCTTTTTTTAAGTTCGCTGCTAATTCCTATCAATGATAGGAAATTTAAAATGCTTCTTGTAGCGATTTTTTTTGTCTACTTAGGATATTAGGTATATTTTCTAATGGAGATATATCGTTTATGTATAAATGGCAATCAGCCACAATTTAAGTGTTGCAGTATTTCTCCCTCATTGTGGTAAAATCTGCAAGCACTTTTTGGATATAAGACTAGTTGGGTTATTTGCTTGTTTAGTTTGTAGTGTCCAGTGAGAGTCCTTGTTAATATAAATATATTATTTTTACTCAAAAGAATTAATTTCTTAGAGTATTTTTCTGAGAAACCCTTAATCAGGGCTTTCAAGTGACTTAATCCTGCCAACGAGAGCTAGGATTAAACGAAATTACTAACAAATTGAAATATTTAATCAATATATCGATTTTTTATTTGCACTGCTATTATATAATATATTAGTAGCATCAGATAGTCTTATGATAAAGTCACTTATTCTTTATCTTTTTAAATGTTTTTTAACTTCTATTGAAATAGAACATAGTGCCATAAAAATACTAATAGTAATTAATTTCATTCGAATCAATATCGGCAATCGCCACAGGCATTGTTTTACTTTTTTTTTATAAAAGAATAAAATTAATTAAAACTATGATTTAGATGTTTTTAGTTTAATAAAATATTATTTAATATTTATTTATAGTCAAAAACAATTATAATGTAATATTAGTAAGGATACATTAATAGTCTCCCAAGCCGCCACATCGAGACAGAGTACTCAAGATACTGGCAGCATAAACAAAGAAAAAAAAAACGTAAAATTTTTAATAAAAAAAATCTCAGTCGAATTCTGCATTACAACTAGACACCAAATGTAAATCAAGACTTTTGACCTTTACCATTTTACATGGAAATTACTCTTCGTTTTACGGCAGGAGATTTGTATTCAGGTTCAAACGAGAGCTTGAAAATATTGAACCTCAATGTTTTTCTAATTAGAGCGGTCGATTGAGTAGCTAACGACAGGGAAGGTAACGACATTAATTCATTCGTTCAATCGTTCGTTTCCATTCAGTTTCCTCAGCGGTTACGGCAGAGGACGGGAGTGATTTAAATCGGTATTACAAGGCTCTTACTGTTAAGTCCTGCCGATGTTCGCGAATACATTTTGTAATTACGCAGCTTAAATAGATTGCTGGGGTTAATCAGCATTTGGAATGAATATTTTGCTAGAAGCTTTTAGAACGATTTGAAATCTAACCTGTCTTCATATATACAAATGTGTATGAAAATCTTTTTTGCAGTCCTTACTAATATCGTCATAGTCGTAGAATACTGACGGATCTGACATATATTACATATAAAGATCCTTCAGTATTCTACGACTATGACGATATTATAAAAGTAAAAATGAGTTTGTTTGTTTGTTTATTACTTCATAGTGCCTTAACGGCTTAAGTAAACACTATGAAATTTAGTATACCCGTATTACTTTTATATGAGATGGAGAAGGATCATCATCATTCATCATTTCAGCCATTAACTGTGCATTGCTGAACATACGTTTTTTTATATAAGAGGAGTATTGCCAATAGTTGCCTCGCTTGACAATCGGGTTGGCAACCGTAGTTAGACTTTTAGAAATGTTTTAAGAGAGAAGCTGCTGGCCATATTTCTACCACTAAGTTCCTTTAGTCGCCTCTTACGACACACACACACTACACAGAATAGGAAAGGGAGGGGTAGCCTGTTCTATGCTGGGACTACACAGAATATATGTATATGGGAAGGATATAGGCTACTTTTTATCTCCGTCAATGAGCATATTCTGATATTAAACATTTATTTAAGTATGTTAAATGTTATGTTTAACGTTAAGTAAAATCTATAATTTTACTTAATAAATATATTTACATACACAATACGTATTAGCTATGTAATATATATAGCATGAGTACTTTTTTTTAATAGAGTTCTAGTCTGTGTAATTACATAATCTGTGGTCTAGTATTCATGGTAAGGGCTCGATTTATGTACTTATGGGGAGCGAAACGATTCGTTAACATCCACTCGGCTTGTTAATTCGACAGTGAGTGATGTAACATCACTCGACAACGATTACCTCCCAGTTTGCGGAATTGAACATTTATTTACTCTATTCGAGAAATAATGATTAGGGACTTTTCCTTATCTGTTTTTTGAGGTGACAATGAGTTTCAAAATATTCGAGACTTGTTTATATTTATATGGCTAATTATTTTGTTACTAAGAAGAATTATTTTTTTTATTTGTATTAATTGATCTAGATATTCTAAAGAAGAGAGATATTCATATAGAGAGTTAATGAGCTAACTTTATTTATTTATATGCTTTTATATATTAATTTTTAATATAGATATTACGTTATAACAAAAAACAACACAGGCGGACTTACCCCTTAAAGGGATTTTTTCCAGTAACGTATATGATACAACAATAATATGATAATTAATAAATTATTAGTAACTTATTCTTCAATAATTAAAATTAAATTAAAGCTTAAATTATGAATTTAAGCTTTAATTGTGGATCCTCTGCAATTGTGTAGAGATATCGCACCTCTCAGTATTTTTACTGTATATTAAAATAAACATGTCGGTGATTAAAAGTTTGACCATATTTAAAAAAATACCATAAAGGCTTGTCCACAATTCTTCAAAAATACTGTCATCCTTATGTCATAAGCCTATTAACGGCAAGTAAGTATCCTGAGTCCTCAGGAATGGCAACGCATGGGGGGTATCATGGCGAAACAGTATACACTGTTATGTCAATGGTACTGCTCATGTCTATAGGCGACGGTTACCATTTTACATCAGGTGGGCCGTCAGCTTGCCATTCCTGAGGACTAAGGTGTTATGCCTCTGTATCCTGTAAATTCGCTACAATTCAATCTATTTACTCAAATTGTTATGTAATGAACATAAAAAATAATTTAAAGATATTTTTAATTACGAAAGTATCGGTGTGTTGGAGTAACTTTCACTTGAGCAGTTGTTTTATAATATATATATTCTTTTCTTAGCTTTATTTAAGTCAGGATAATTTAAGAATTATATAAAAACATATAAATAAAAGTAAGGAATGTAGATATATAAAGAGTAGATATATATATCTATATTTTCATATGCATATATTTATATAGCAGTTTTCAATGGCAATGATTGCTATAACATGATATTGTATGTACAAATTATATATATAACATAATATTAAATAGGTACTTATTAAATACATGTAGATATTATCGGCAGTCTAAATAATACGATAATCTACACGATACCTAGGTAAAGTATAAGTCGTGGTCGATCATTTTCTAAAACGATTGTAAATATATAGATACTATTTATTGTTTCCTCCAAAAGATTATAATAGTAAACTAATTATAAATACAATCTAAGAAATCGCTAAAAGCGATCTCTTCCAGGCAACCTAAGGATGGAGAGGAGAAATTATAAACACTTTGATCGGAGTATGGGGATGAAAATTCTGTCATTTTTAAATTAATTATATAAAACACAAAGTTATAAAACTTTTAGGTATTTAAAGAAATAAGTAATAATATTTTTTGTGTGGTATAGAATAAGCCAACCCTTCCTCTCTCATGGGTGTCGTTAGAGGCGACTAAGGAAAGGCAAGAGATGGGCAACAGCATCCCTCTTAAAACATCTCAAAAGCCTAACTGTGGTTGCCAATCGGCCTGCCAAGCATGGCAACTACTGGCAAAACCCCCCAAGGGAGAGGTTTATCTTCAATAGTGAACAGTTAAAGGCTGATATGATGTGATGATGATGAATAAAATAAGTATGCTAACTTCACAAATAAGAAAATGACAACTTATTCAGTTAACAGTTCAAATAAATCGAACAATTTCATGAAATGATCGGCTACATCATGATGTGATTAATTCTAAAATCCATGGCAATACATATGATGTGTACATAATATAAAACGTTTAGGTAATGTATGAAATATTATTTGTTGTATTTTTATATAGAATACCTGAATAAATTCAAATTACTGTTAACATGTGTCGTTATATGTAAGAGAAGTGATTAGAGGAATTCAAGTGTACGTATGATTTACACAGAACTAGATTGCTTTAGCAAGTATAACATCAAAGCACGAAACGATAGTACGTGATCTATCATCGACTACTTGCCTACTTGTTAAAGGGTTGGCATTAAGTTTGCACTACAGAGCATATGATTTACCATCAGTTACTTAGCTATGTGTTAAAGGGTTATTATTAACTTTATACTACGGAGTACAAATCTGATAATATTTACAATTTGCATAATTTTTTAGTGTTAGGGTTTTTTTTATAATGTTTTCTGTCGCTATGTTTTTTGCGACAACCTTCTAATCTGTATTTTTTATTATCTGTGTAAAACTGAGGATTTTTTTAATATATAAATTTATAGATATATAAAGTTGTAAACTGTGTAAATATATACGATTGTAAACTAAATGTGTAACTGTGTATAAAACTTTATCGTATTCAAATTTAGTCCACTATTCTTGCTCCATTTTAGTGTTAGGATTGATAGATTCGACCAGATTATAAAAGAACAATTAAACTTTTTATATTTTCGATATTATAACTTAATTCAATGCCAGTTACAATTCACATTCAATGCCAGTGTAGAAAAATTCGAAACAAAATCCTACAAAATGTTTATTACAGAATTATACCGAATCTTCTAGATAGCGTAGTAAATTTAATATATAAAAGTTTCAAGACACGGTATTCAGTGATGTCAATTTCTGAAACCGCTTTTAGCGAAATTTAGTAAATCTATAATTTTTTTTTAAATTTTTATCCCAATAAGAGAAATATAACCAAGTAGGTAGCGTTAGGGAGCAGAACGCTGTTTTCGGGTCAGCTAGTAGTGTAATAATAATTAATTAAGCTTCTTATTAAAATATTCTTAGAAAGACTCGTGCTTAGCAGCAGAATAAAGTCAGGTCGTTGTTACCATTTAAAATTGTTTATTCAGATAAATGTAGATATAATCATCTTAGCAAAAAATATCATTAGGTTTTTTTTTTAATGGATGATAATGGAACGGTAACCCCGCCTGCGCTAACGGTATACGCTGGCGGGGCACCAGTGATAGATGATAGGTGAGGATGAAAAAGCAGGTCAGTTAGCCCATCGTGATGAGTACACTTGGAATTCAGCACGATGGTTTCCAGGGGAGACCACGGGGAGGTCGACCTGTTAGGGTATATTATTAGCAATGGAACTGATAATCCGCATTACTAACAATTCCTTCTCCCCCATTCTCATTAGGTTAGTTACCGGCTTTAAATTCGTGAAAGGTCATATTCATTTATTCAGTATAAATAAACCATTGATTGACAAATATCCTGTTTAGCTTTTTGCTATAGGAAAAAGTAATTCTATACCATTTTCATGTTGTTAGCAATTGGGTTGCTAGTCTTCATTACTATTAATTCTCTTTCCTTATATTTTGAACTAGTTATATCCCGCAGCTTCACTAGTGGTAGTATCGTGATGTTAAATAGTCTATAACTATTCTCAAGAAACGAGCTATCAAATGTAAAAAGATTTTTTTAAATTTAATTAGTACTTTAAGAAATTAGCGCGTTCAAACAAACAAACTTTTCTGCTTTATATATTCGTATTTATGTTTAGGTTGTTTAAAACGATGTTCAGAACATAATTATTTTAATCACGTCATTAGTAAATTTGATTAAACTAAATATAAAGCGCGCTGACTTAAAACTATGTAAAGCTACTTTTCTTTGATATTTTTCTTATTTCAAACTTCTTCAAAATTTGCATATCTACTCGTTCATGTTCAACAACTAATCCGTTAAGGTTGTTTTAAAAAGATTACGTTCATCAAAATGACTGTTTTACTATACTTTTATATTCGTCTGTTATATTTATTCCTTATGTTGTTTTATTCTTTATTTTATATATTGCAAATAAAGTATGCTCATTAATTTATTCACTATGTGTGAGTAAAAAGCTAATTTATTATACTTTTATTTTAACAGGTATTTGACTGCCGACAAGTAACAACAACCAGTGGAATGTTCGAAGCACTTTGCAATCACATAAAATACAGTACAAATAAAGGGAATATCAGGTAATTCAATTATTAATCATATTTATATTTTTTTGGAAAAGTTATATATATATATATATATAAAACTAGTTATGACAAGTGGCTAGAACAGTGAATTCTTTCAAGAGACCTGAATTTCATCAACCGATTGACTTGTTATAACGCCATATACATAAACAAACTCATGCTCATGTTTATAAAATAAGTAAAGATATTATTGGTAAGTAATAACTATATGCATAAAGGAGAATGCTGATTTACAGACTGATCCATATATAACCGCATCGCTGAAACCACTGAATCTTGAAATATATATGTTCTTTATATAGATAAAAGAACATAAAAAAAGTCGTGGGCAAGTAGCTGTTGTAATTATAAATTACTATTTGGGCGTATATTTATATAGCATGCCGTGTGGTCCCGGCATAGAATACGTCATCCCTTCCTTTCCTATGAGTGTCGTAAGAGGCGACTAAGGGAACTTAATAGTCGAGGGATGGGCAGCAGTGTCCCTTTTAAAACATCACCAAAGTATAACTGCAGTTGCCAAACTACTTGCTAAACATGGCAACTACCGGCAAATCCCTCTTAACAAGAAAGGACTGTGTTCAGCAGCAGACAGCTCAACAGTTCAACAGCTGATATTATAATAATAAAAAAATTATTAAAAATGCTATAGGTCGGCCATAACAGTGTTTCCCCAACGCACGGATGGCCAGCACGATTACAGAATATGGAACAGCCAACTCATCAGCTACGCGGGATTCAGGGAGCCCGATGGCAGTGTGCTAGGAGATCCCATGCATTGTGAGTTTACTGAGGTGAGAATCAATAGTTTTATTGAGAAGTTTCTATTGTTATTGTTCATGTAGATATTAAAATTAAACAAATAATAAACTAGATAGATTGAAACTAATATCTAAATACTAGTTGTATCCTGCGGTTTCACCCATGTGAATGAGTATATAAAGTATTTTATGTACTAAGTTAAGATTTAACCTACATGTGTACCAAATTTCATTCATATCCATTTAGTAGTTTTTACGTAAAAGAGTAACAAATATCCACCCATCGTTACAAACTTTCACATTAATAATATTAATATGATTATGATCATAGAAAAAATGTTACTACAAAAAATAAATACACTGCGTTATATCGCTCCAAACTGCAGACACTGTACTATGGATAAAATGAATGAATAAATGAATGGTTTATTTTCTCTTCACAAAAGGTGGTATAAAGTGACAACTTGAGGTACAATTTGATATGAGGACCAATTTTGTGAGAATTTTATGAGAGACTGGTGCTTGCGGTAGGTTTTGAAGACCTTGTAACAAGTCACCAGTGCCCCTTCGCCATGGACTATTATACATATACTTACTTTTTTCTTTGTTAATACTTACATTTTATATATAAAAAGTAATACAAATATATATATATATATATATGTATTTATTTTTCAACATATTTTTAATTACTTTACAATGAATAAAAAAAATACGGGTATAGCTAGTTTCAATATATTTCTTTATGTTATTTTAAACCACCGATGCAAAAAGAGGGGTGTTATAAGTTTGACATGTCTGTGTCAATCCTACATATATATTAATACAATTTTGCATTTATAACAATAGTAGGATTACAAATATATCTAATAATAAAAAACAATAATTTTGTTTGTCACAGCTGTGCTTAAAATTAGGCTGGAAGCCTCCCCGCACGGCATGGGACATTCTGCCTTTAGTACTATCAGCCAATGGAAAGGATCCGGACTATTTCGAAATCCCTCGCGAGCTGGTCATGGAGATTTACATGACACACCCCACGTAAGTAGATCTAATGTTGTTTTATTAAATAACTAACTGAATCCCGTGGCTTTGCCTACATAACATGAATGAAAATAAATATGTATCGTATATAATATTAATTTAAGATATAACCTTTCAATGTACAAAATGTAAATTTAAATTATTTCAGCTTTGTAATAACGTTCAGGTAATTTTAATGCAGTTCGTGTAACAATAGTTGTTTCAAAAAGTAGGTAATGCACATGCTTTATATAAATTTGTTTTAAAAATAGCCTTTAGAGCTTTTACGAGTATTAATGATTTTAAAATTAATTGGACGGCCTAATATAATGTTGAAAGAGGTGAATATGAGTTACTAGTTTTTAATAATAATATAATAATTATTTATTTATTTGCTGAAAAACACGGTATACAGATGCTAGTAATAACATGTTATGAACAGGCGTGTTTTGCGAAAACAATGCCATGTAAAATTTTTACCTGTTGCTTTGTCTGCGTGACCGGGATATGTTTATTGACAAGGACAAAAAGTAATCTATATCCTTCTTCATCTCATATAGTACATATGTGTATACCAAATTTCATATAGTTTACTTTCACATTTATAATATTAGTAAGTATATAAATGGCAGTAAATATGTACTAATTTAATTAGCCACTACATAACTACGAAACAAGTCTGCAAGCCTGTAGTAATTTTTGATAAGTAAATTGTGTACCCGATTTAAGTTAAAAAAATTGTTATTATTATTACATATTTCTTATTACATATTTTTTTTCTTGAGACTTTCTATACTATAAACACAAAAGTTTAAAAGTAAATATTACGAATTAAATAAAACAAGGATTTGTGAATAGATAAATTTTATTAGAATGCAGAAAGAAATATTACATGTCATCGAAATCATTTATAAATGCTAGTCTAAATATATTATAGTATGTGATCTATAAGAATGTATGTATATTTATATTTATATGTATGTTTTTATGATATATAATTTGTATATGTAATGTTTGTTTTTTCTTTATTGTATGTCTTATGAATTATAAGTCAATATCGATACGTACGTGTAATTGTTTATTTGCAACAATTTTCGAATTTTTCATTGTATAATTATATTTCTGTTTCGTTAAAGGTTGACTGGGCAAGAATGTTATATAGTATTAAGTCCGTCTTTTGTACCAGACATATTTTTAGAATGTAGTTAATAAAGAATATATAAATAAAAAAATAAATATAGAGTAAAATTCTGTCTTTACCATTTTGTCAAAAGTTATGGGATTAGGAAGACACATTGAATGAGTTTTGTCTCACGGGCGGCTGTAATCTATTTTCCCCTTTTATGTGAATTGTTGTGTGTAGGTTGTTGTACTTTGTGTCCAGGAAGTAAACTTGATTGAATTTGAAGTTGAAGACTTTGCCACCTGTGTGTAAGAGGCAACGTCCTTGACCTGGATAGCTGTAGAAATATTGGTTCCAATTTATTTCAGATCCAGTAGTTAGGAGATTGTTTATCATCTTAAATACTTTATAATAAAATTGTAAATAGATGATATCTGTATTTGAAAGATATTTAAGAAAAAATAATATATGGCGTTTTAATAGGACTAATAAAGGCCAAAATAATAATTTTCAGATATTTTGTCCGCCTGTCTGTTTGTTCCAATATCACGTAAAAACAAACTGCATCAATTGAATATGGATTGCACAGTTGTGTTCCGGAAGGTACTTATTAAAATCATATGACATTTATTTCGATACATTGTCCAGAAATGGTCTACTTAATTAGTTGTCTTATTTCTGAAACCACGAGTACAAAGTAACAGACAAATCCCATGTACATATATATTATTATATAATACTTTAACAGTAATCCTAGCAATTAGCAGTAAAATTACAATGTTACAAGAATAATTAAACATTTCTGGTAGATAGAGAACACTCTTTAATATACAGCTTAAAACATGCTAATACTATGTATGGACTCGACTACGCGCCGTGTCGCTTCCCATCACAGATTTATGCCGCATAAAAACTCGGAATGCATATTGAGGACAGAGTAAAGGGCCGCAAATAGGCGAACAGGCCCATACAAGCTGAATTGCTTATCGTAAACCTTTGGTCCAGTGATCTTCAATCTACGTTTATTACCCATAAGTCTAGGCTATTCAATAACGTTTCACTATTGATAATGTTAACAGGCGATTATATTGCGTATAAAATTGTTTAAATAAATACAAGAATTTATTGAAAATTGTACTGACTTCAACTATTTTTTTTATATAACTTAGAATGGTAAACAGGCTAACAGCCCACCTGATGGAAAGTGCTAACCGTCGTCTATAGACATGAGTAGTACCATTGACATAACAGTGTATACTGTTTCGCTCATGATACCTCCCATGTGTTGCCATTCCTGACGATTCAGGTGTTATTCCTCTGTACCCTATAAATTCATGCCATATCCCACTCCTCAATCCGAAAACAGCCATGCAAACACAACTGTTTTACGGTAGAAACACGAATGGGACAGAGGTGCTCAAGCAAATGACTTTTGTACAAAGCCTCCCTCTGCTCTCTTATGTTCTATGGTGTCAGTTTTAAATAAATAATTATAGTTGCTATGTACATTCGCAATATCATTGTCAATAAGGATAAAACGCATCCTGTACACGTATATAAATGCAGGATTTAGTCTCTGTGATAAATCTCTAAGTATCTTTTTTAGTTACTTTTCTAGTTCTTTTTGTAAAATTTAATTTTATGCATATTTTTATTTATTAGATGATTAAATTAATTAGTTAATACTATTTCAATGTAATATATTGTTATTATTAATTTAAAGATTTTAATACAAAAATACATAATTATTTGAAAAAGTAGCAATCATTTTCAAATAAGATCAGAAAGAATGGTAGTTAATAAACAAGGAATCACTATTTAATATGATAATTAACAACATAAAGGTTTTATAATTGACAGTTCACAAACACTTCAGGATAAATAAGTTTTCCAAACTTGAGCTGTTAAACTTAGGTGATAGGTCCTTATCTCTTGGTGTCGCGCAATATTACGTGGTATATAGATAAGTAGGTAGTACAATTTGCTGTTGTTGTATCAAAAAAGTTCTTTTAGTCTCGTAGATCAGCGATTTCTAAAGTGGGTTCCGTGGAACTTAGAGGTTCTGTAAAAAAGTTACCAGGGTTCTGAGAAATTATTTATACAGTAAAACAATTTCATTCTTCATATTGAAAATTAAAGGAAACTATAAAGTGGTATACTTTTAAAATATTTCTAATAATAGCTTTTGTTTTTATTTAAATTACAGTGTTTTTGATTTGTAATCGTTTGATATGCATCATATTGTCATACATGTATGCAGTATATCACCTAAAATAAAAGATATTTATTTTCCGGCATAATGACCGTCCATTATCTCAAAAGATTAGAAACCAATGTCGTTGACAGTCCCAATCTTACCCTAAGTTTAGTATTCACATAATACACATAATAACAGCTGTAAAACTGTCTACATATTTTTTTACAGCCAAAGAAATCTATTAGTATAGCAAGATGAAGAATTAAATATGATTCTCCATAATAATGGAGTAATTATCGTAAATATTTTTTGTCAAGGAATTAAATTTGTCTCTCATTTTACGGGTGCACGGGTTTTTATTACGACAAAATCATTTGATGCCTTTAAAAAAGAATACAAAGATATTTATTGATCATATTTCTGATTTCCTTCTATAAAAGAATTATAATTTCGTGGAAATATTGAATGATTATGATACCAATATGCATGATTTTAAATTATTGGAAAAGATTCATAGATATATTTTTAGAATTAGCAAATATATTGTGTAATATAAAAGTTATCGTTGAATAATAAATACAATTATTAATAAATTAATTAAATTATTAATAAGTCAGGTCGATATAGGATGTAGTAGTGACGATTATGTTCATAACATCTGAAGTAGGAAGTTTCGTATTTCCAACGAATGGATTGGCTCATTATTTGCATTTTACAGGAGTAAATACAACGTCGACCCCAAATAATAATCGAGACAAGGGTAGGAGGATGACGACAGGAATACATATAATACATACATACATATCTGTCACGCCTGTCTTCCATTAGGGTAGGCAGAAACAATGGAACGCCAAATGCTTCGAATACATATAAATAAAATTATATTAGTAACTATACAATAAAACTTTACAAAACCAGCAGTGTTTGTTTACAGTCAAATGAGTTGTATCTTTATTTGTTCTAATGGCATGAAAAAAAAATCTCTTAATTTAAACAGGTACGAATGGTTCGAAGAGCTGGATCTGCGTTGGTATGCTTTACCAGCAGTGTCCAACATGCGCTTCGATTGTGGCGGCATTGAGTTCACGGCAAATGCATTCAACGGTTGGTATATGAGCACGGAAATTGGATGCCGCAACTTTTGCGACACTAACCGACTGAATATGTTGGAGGTATGTAAGAATAGATATTGAGTATTAAAAAATACAGGAAGTTAGAGGATGCAGTTGGCTCAGGACTATTTTTTATAGCAGTCTGTGAGAAAAGCCTATGTTCAGCAGTGGTCAGTTAACGGCTGATATGTTGATGATGATGATGATTAAAAAATACACGTGTCTAAAGTAGCAAGCAATTTAGCTCACAAATCAAATAAAATATATATAAAAGAACTAAGGACCACTGAAGACATTACACAGCGGCGTTTAGTCTCAAATTAAGCAAAGTTTTTATTAAATAATACGTTATATTTTATATAAATATAATAAAATCAACTCATTTTCTAAACATCAGAATCTGACGATCCACCTAATATTCCTGAGGACTTCGGTGTTATATTTTCATATCCTGTAATTTCACTGTCATATCCGACTCTTTAAATTGAAATACAGTCATACAAACAGGCTTTGACAGCAAACGCAAACGATTTTGGAAAGTTTCCCTCCAGCACAACATAAAAAACAGAATTATAGCATGTATAGTGCCTCTATTGCATTTCTATATAAATGTACTTATTTAGTTTTCAACCGCTAATTTTAAGTCTATATCTTTATCTATCTCATATGGTACATGTATACCCAATTTCATAGAGATTGGGGCTAAGAGCTAACATACAAACTCACTTCCACATTTATAATATTGTAAGAATTATTGTTTTTCTACAGAAAGTTGCTCAAAAGATGGGTTTGGATACAAGAACGCCTGTGAACCTGTGGAAGGACAAAGCCCTCGTCGAAGTGAACGTGGCTGTATTGCATAGTTTTCAACAACAAAATGCAACTATCGTCGACCATCATACAGCTTCTGAGAGTTTTATCAAGCATTTAGATAATGAGAACAGGCTGAGGTAGGTATTTGATTACTAGTACCACAGCACACAGCTTGCATACAAAAATAGATACCATTGAGTAAAATACCTTAAATTCTAACATACCATAATTAAGGATTTAAACAATAGAATTTTTGTGCAATATATTATTTATTTATTCAGATTTAGCAATGAGTATTTTTAAGAATTAGTATTACTGAAACATTTACTTTTGGATTGAGATTGATTCTAACAATTTTTGTAGGCTATCATGGAAAAATATATCGATAATTGTGTACGTAAAAATAGAAAGGACGGACTTAGGAAGGACTTTTTAGGACTTTTTTATCATTTTGTAGTTCATTTAATATATAATTGGTAAATATTATTAATTTTTTAAGTATTATAATTATTATAACATTGATATGGTGTGGTTATTACGATTTTATAATAATTGATTAAAGACATATAACGTACTTTCTGGATTTTATTCCAACTGAATACATTATTAAAAAAAACTACCATAAAATTAAAAGGTAACTGTATAGAGATATAATTTGTTAAATTAAATATTTGTATGTCATAAAATACCTTATATTTACTAATTTCGTCATGTGATGTGCCAGCCACCCGGAACTCTTTGAATGTAAACGATTCATTTTTATGAGAACGTTATAATTTTGTTATTCATAAGCTATATGAGTATATGAACAATTCATGAGTTCCTATAACCTCTTTAAAGGCAACCAACTGTACTTTGAAGCTATAAAAATTTCATCACTAGGTCCTTGCGTATTGTTATATCAAGTACTAATAAAAATAAACAGATCTTGAGAAACATCTGCAGATTATATCATGCGAATGTTTTGACTGAATACCATCATTGTGTATGGTAATACTAGATTAAGTAATAAAGATACTAAATGCATTAATAGTAACAATTCACAAGCAGTTTCCCTTACATATGGTGGAAAAACTAATGATCTTTGAGAACTAACATAAATATGATAATTTAAGATTTTTTAGCTACACAAAACATTTATAGGATATGGATTATGCACATATGGGGTTATTGTGTTTGTAAATCTATCTATTTTAAAATTAATTATCAAACTTGTTTTAGAATTGGCACAGGTGGAACAAAAAATAACTTTATTCAGTCACTTAAAAATTGCCAAACGTATAAGCTATTTTTCAAAATAGATGAATGTATTAAAATCTTTCAGTAAACATATATGGTTAGGGAAGTATTGATGATTATAATAATTAACCTTCCTAAATGGTAAAATCAAAATATAATTTTAGGTCTGGATGTCCCGCTGATTGGATATGGATTGTACCACCAATGTCATCTTCTATCACGCCAGTGTTTCACCAGGAAATGGCATTATATTATTTAAGACCAGCTTATGAATACCAGGTCAGTTAAAATTTCATATATAATTTTCGTCTTTAATTTACAAAGAGATCTGTTTAGGAACTGTTAGGTGATATATACAACTGTGGTGGTAAACAAGCATATGGCCACGGTAAGCGGCTATTACACATATCTGGTTTTCTGATCCTCTCTACGAGCTCGAATTTACGGGTCCGGTAAAAAAAAAAAAAAACTTATTGCCCGGATATACTTTTTTGGTAGTTCTGAGTCGCGTAAATGGTAGTGACTCGTCCTCGCTATTGGATACGGGTACCCGGTTAAAGAACTTTTAAGTGCAAGCCAAGGTAAAGTAAATCCAACATGGAACTAAACTAAACACGATTGAAACCATTTTAATCCCTATGGATTTTCATCCAAAAATTTTCAATTCCAAATTTCAATATATTACGTTCAAATGGTCTTGTTATGTTTTTGTTCCTATTTGTATATATTTGTTTTGGTATTATAATTACATTTTTGATAATTTATAATAGTACAAAAAATATATTTTCCTGTTCATAAGAGGAACAAATCTTAATTCACCATGAACCTCAAATTTTTTCGAAGTATACTATAACATAGTATGGTAAGGCCTTAATCTTTAATTTGTTAGTCATAACATTTGCTGTACTCAAGTTGTATTAATTATATACTCGTATATTATTTGAGTTCATTTTTTGTTAGTTTTTTGCATTAGTTTTACAATAAAAAATTAATCTATAGGAGCCGGCTTGGAAGACTCACCAATGGCAAAAATCAAAGCCGATTACAGGCAAAAGACCCATAAATAGAAAGTTCCATTTCAAGCAAATAGCGCGGGCAGTGAAGTTTACATCGAAGCTCTTCGGCCGAGCTCTTTCTAAAAGAATAAAGGCGACAGTGTTATACGCTACAGAAACAGGGAAATCGGAACAGTATGCTAAGGAGTTAGGAGTCATTTTCGGACATGCTTTTAATGCACAGGTAACTTACATTAACATACTATATAAATTAATATTCTACATAATTGATAAAACCCTTATCGTTTTATCATAAAAAAGTTGAAGTTGTGATAGATTGAATACATGTTTAGATGACTTATTACAAAAGCCTGTCTAACATCTGTTTACTCGTATGCCTAAATAAAGACAATATAAGCTATTTTATAAGAAATTAATGAATTCAATATGATATAGATATTGGATACCAAATGAAGATAAGTTTAAAAAATAATAATTTTATTAGTCAGCATCAAATATATTTGATTGATATTTTTGTAGGTACACTGTATGGTAGATTACGACATAACGTCAATAGAACACGAAGCATTATTGATGGTTGTAACGTCCACTTTTGGAAACGGTGATCCGCCAGAAAACGGTGTGGTGAGTACGTATACTATAATAGGTACTAGAAAATGTTATTATTTTAACTAATATTACGTCTAAATAAAAATTTACTGCAATCAGTTCAGTTACATTTTATAATACTTTAGAATTATTCATAAAAGACACATAATACCTTATGAATTTATATCATATATTTGTGTATAGTATTATATGTATATGTGTGCGTATTTTGATAATAAATAATATTTGGGAATACTGCGCAAGTATAAAGGCAGTAAATACATTTTTTTTTATTATTGTTAAATTTGAATGCTGTTAATATGAAATAAAAATAAAAGTTGGTTGAAAGAAAGTACAAAATCCGAACATCTAATTTACCAGGGAGACTTTGTACAAAAGTCATTTGCTTGGGCACCTCTGTCCCATTAATGTTTCTACGGTGAAGCAGTTGTGTTTGCATGGCTATGTTTCGGTTTGAAGGGAAGAAGTATGGCAGTGAATTTACAGAATACACAGGGATAACACCTGAGTTCTCAGGAATGGCAACGCATGGGGGTATCATGGGCGAAAAAGTACACTCTGTTATGTCCATGGTACTGCTCATGTCTATAGGCGACAGATACCACTTTCCATCAGGTGGGCTGTTAACTTATTTGCCATTCTAAGTAACATAAAAGAAAGCAGAACTCTGTGAGTATTAGAAAATTGATAGATACAAAAAAGTGTACAGACCAATACAAACAGAGAATACAAAATGTTTTTACTATGGAGATTATGCCTAAGATGATTGAAAGGTAGTGTAATAAATCTCTAATCTAATTAGGTTACAACTATAAAATTCCCCAGTTTTTAGAGACTTATAATTTCAAGTGAAACAATTAATATTTACTTGAGCTTGAGTTAATTAAAAATGAATGAATAATGATTGGTATTATTTTTAGGCTTTTGCTGAACATCTCTGTGAAATTTTATATGCTGATCAAGTTGGAGACGATATGACTGGGTGAGTTTTAAAACTGTTTAAATATATTTCATTATTATAATTTTTTTGGGTCTTTTATCATATCCACAAACAATACAATGTGTACTGTACGAAATATTTTCAAAGTAACAATTTACAGTACTATTTGAGTATGTTTAGTTTTGAATAAAATAAGCCTACGTCAATTACAGGAATGTTCAAACGCTCACTCCAAAAACTTTCATAAAAGCTAATAGTCAGATGGAATTCCAAAGATACACATCTGGTACTTCGAAAAAGTTGAGCCGACTGGAATCATTAAAAGGTAATATAGTGAAATAGTGAATCTGGAACTATGTATTAAAACTATAATTTAAGGTTATAACCTAGTATTTTATACTTTCATATATCCTGTAAAATCCTGTCCAATAATTTTAAAATAATTTAATAATGAATATCTTATCATTCCTTATAAATTGGGCTATCTTTGTGTAAAGTTTCATTCAGTTTATCCAAAACATCTAATACTAACTTGCACACTAACTTTTTCATATTTAATTTATACTCGGGGTAACACCGGTTTATTTCTACTTATTCTATTTTAATATAAATGAATAAAAAAAAAAAAATGTGTGAACTATAAGTACAGTTCCATGGTACACCTATTTCTGATAATATTGTTTACATTAGAAACTTTTAGGAAGTTGTCCGAAATGAAACAATACTATGTTTCATAGAATTATTTCATTTCAGTAGCAATATAAGCAAATAGTAGTAGTAAATAGCAGAAACAGAATACATACTGTTAGATATCTTGTGATCAGTATTCAATGACTTTATGTTTTTTTGCGTATTCTTTTTACAAAATAAGCTTAAAGATCAGTAAATCAATTTCTGTATAAAACGCAAAATCGTACAGTTCATTCGGTTGAATGAACACACTATATTCATTTATAAATCCAATAATATTGCAGGAAGTGTTACAGACGCCACATCAATCGACAGTTTTGGTCCACTGAGCAATGTTCGTTTTGCTGTGTTCGCCTTGGGCTCTAGCGCCTACCCGAATTTTTGCAACTTTGGCAAATATGTCGACAAACTATTGGGTGATCTTGGAGGGGAACGAATCCACGACCTTGCGACCGGCGATGAGATGTGTGGTCAAGACCAAGCCTTTAGGAAGTGGGCCTCTAGCGTGTTTAACGTGAGTTTGTTAAAATAGTGTGATAAGTTGTTTAAACAACAAAAACTTTAGTTATTTTTACTTTTAGCTATTATAACTTGGATGTTGGTGTTTACCAGATTTTAATAAGAAAAGTAATTTAAAATTTTAGCCGTTGACCATTATAGTAATAATTACGTAATTCAAATATTGCTACTGTGTCAATATTGTTTTTATTAGTCGAGAAATTGGTAACATTTGTTTGGTTTCTAGACATTTTTCTTTTCAAAATTAAAACAATATTATACAATATAATCAAAGATAAATTATATTAAAACAATATATTACAGCTCAATTCCTTCCTCTTACATTCCTATATATTCATATTATACCATGGGTATCGTAAGAGATGACTAAGGGTACTTAATGGTCAAGAGATGGACAGCAGCGTTCCTCTTAAAATATCATCAAAATCTAATGGCGATTACCAACTCGCCTGTCTAGCGTGGTAACTAATGGCAAAACACCCCAATAAAGCGATGGTCTATATTCAGCAGTGGACAGTTAACGGCTGATATAATAATAATAATGACAGCAAAATAGTGCAATTAGAATATCCGAGCATAAAAACTATTAAATATACAGTCAGCTTACATTTATCATTGATATTTGTTATCAAAGTCTTTAAAATATGTAAATTTTCTAAAAAAAAGGCATTATTATTATTTAAAGTATTAAAAAAACAATAAATAAACCTTTAATTTTGCAGGTTGCATGTGAAACATTCTGTTTAGATGATGACGAAACTTTACAAGAAGCTAAGAGAGCTCTAGGAAGTGTTGCTCTTAGTGAAGAAACAGTGAGGTTCACTTTACCGGTTGGCCGTGCACCCACGATTCCAGCTGCCTTACAGTCTGCATTGAATAAAAAATTCGTGACATGTATAGTAAAAGCTAATAAGGATTTAGGAGATGCTTCTGCTGAGAGATCTACCATATTTATCGACATGGAACCTAAGGTAAATAATTTATACAAGATTGTTAATCATAAATATATATCTAATAATAAGATTAATAGCCATAATCTATTATTTTAGGAGGAAATAAAATATGATCCTGGAGATCATGTAGGAATTGTCGCATGTAATCGTAAGGAGTTAGTGGACAGTCTATTAGGACGACTAAAAGATGTTAATGATTATGATGAACCAATGCAGCTTCAGTTACTAAAAGAAACTCATACTTCGAGTGGTAAGTAATTAAATTAAATTTATTCTTCAAAATTTTAAATTATAATATAAGATATACACTCATATAACTTGTTTTAAAAGGTCCAGTAAAATCATGGGAGCCTCACGAAAGACTTCCAATTGTAAGCGTGCGTGAACTATTCACAAGGTTTTTAGATATTACAACACCGCCTACTACGATTCTCTTGCAATATTTAGCAAAGACTTGTGAAAGCGAAGAAGAAAGGAAACAGCTTAATCTACTCGCAACGGTTTGTGTTTTAATAATATCTCGTTACGATATATTTTATAATTTATAAATAGACTAGCAGTTCATTTGACAAAAATTACTTCAGGATCCTGCGGCGTATGAAGATTGGCGTCATTTCCACTTTCCAACCTTGCCTGAAGTTTTAGAGCAGTTTCCATCTGCCAGACCTAGTGCATCACTTATTGCTGCATTATTATCTCCTCTGCAACCAAGATTTTACTCAATTTCGTCATCACCAATTGCTCATCCTAAAAGATTACATCTAACTGTCGCTGTGGTAACATACAAAACTCAAGGTTAGTTATTATAAAATAAAATCATAATGTACAAGAATAAGAATATTTATAATCAAGTAAACCTAATTATAAGAATTTGGAATAGGTATTATTTACGATTATACCACTTAGTTCGAATGTAATTTCAACAGAAAAGAACGAGCGAGAAACAACCGTTGTTGTTTTACAAATCTGTATTAAGTATTAGCATTTTAATGCTACTAAAAATACTTATAAGCTTGGTTTATATCATATCTGAGCTTGTGCGCATTAATATGATACTTCTTAAAGTTTTCAACAAATTTATTGCCAACAACACAAATTACGTTACTAAACTAAATAAAGTAGGCGAATTTGTAAAAAAGATTTTTTAAAACAGCTTAATATTGGTTGTCATTATTATTGTATTCCTATTAGGATCTTTAAATTGTATTTATATTATTTTACGTCCGTATAGACGTTATTAGTAGGATTAATAATTAGTCTGTCAACTTGGTTGTATTATGATTGTTATAATACTATATTTTTTAATCCTAAAACTAGGTTACATGTGATAACAGGATGATGTTATGTTTACACAGATGGCGAGGGTCCAGTACACTATGGCGTTTGTTCAAATTATCTCATGGATCGTAAGTCTGGCGATGAGGTTTACTTATTTATACGAAG
Organism: Galleria mellonella; assembly: GCF_026898425.1. Taxonomy (NCBI): domain Eukaryota; kingdom Metazoa; phylum Arthropoda; class Insecta; order Lepidoptera; family Pyralidae; genus Galleria; species Galleria mellonella. The sequence continues at coordinate 4,673,374 of NW_026441966.1, forward strand.
GTCTATATCCTTATTAAATAACATGTTATTGAATGTTTATGTTGATTGTATGTTTAGATTTTATATAATAAATTTAAAAATGTTTCAGTGCGCCAAATTTCCATCTTCCACAAGACCTATCCGTGCCACTAATATTAATAGGCCCAGGGACGGGTATAGCTCCGTTCAGGGGTTTTTGGCACCATCGAAGGGCTCTTTTAAACTCTCGATCACGTCAAAATGCTGGTCCCGTTTGGTTGTTCTTTGGCTGCCGAACAAAAACTATGGACTTGTATCGAGAAGAAAAAGAGCAAGCTCTCAAAGAAGGAATACTGTCGAAAGTATTCCTTGCTTTGTCTAGGGAGAAACACATTGCGAAAGTAAGAATTATTTAAAACTAGATGACAAAGCAAATGGAAATACAAATACATTTATGTAGATAGACATAAACATTCTTTTTACTTTATTCTAGATGTACGTCCAAGAATTGGCTGAGAAAGAAGGATTTGAAATTCATGATTTACTTATAAACAAAGGTGCTCATTTCTATGTCTGTGGTGATTGCAAAATGGCAGAAGATGTTCATCAAAAATTAAAGGGCATTATTAAAAAGCATAGCGGCATGTCAGATGACCAAGTGCAGAGTTTTATGTTTATGTTAAAGGTAAAATATTATTTCTGACATAAGCATAATCAGTATAAATAAAGTGATAATGTAATGGGTAACAGTAACGTAATGGATTGGTTTAAACATTGATATGCTTCAAACTTTGTTATATTCTATTCTATAATTATTGTACAATTATTAAAGTTTCCATATTATGTAAACAAATCATTTGGAATTTAGCAATTGTTTTGATCTAATTTCTTTTAATATTTAATGTTACAATTTTTAAAATTTAAAGTAATTTGTTTGGAATCGCTTCTTATTTTCGATTTAGGAGGAGAACCGTTATCATGAAGATATCTTCGGAATCACCCTTCGCACAGCGGAAGTCCATAGCGCGTCCCGAGAGTCAGCTCGTAGAAACCGCGTTGCATCACAACCATGACGCCGGTCCTCTCGTTTTCGTCCCAACACCCTTACTTAACCTATTAAGTAGGAACTTGTATCAGCTCGACTGTAAGTAAACTTGGCTTAATCAATTTTAAACAACGTTTAGAAATTCACACAACGATAATAATATTAAAGTGGCTTAATGTTATCTGATTCTTGCATAAAAAATATATTTCAAAGTTTGAATAGTTTGGACAAAGAGTAGGACCTTTCGAGAGATGGTTAGTCAAGTTTATCAACTACCACTAAACTGTTATTCATATCTTATAAATTTACCTGCTTTACGTACATTTCACTAAAATACTTTGACCGAACTATCAGGTAACATTTTGAAATTACAGTTTATATCTTGACAATTAAGCTTAATGTCTGTAAATTGGGTCTGCTTTTAATGCTTGGAAGATTTGTATGTTAGTATATAATTCAATTTTATTTTAAAATGGTACATACGTCACATTTATTCTACATTGAGTAGATAAAGACATTATTTATTTTTATCTCTAAAACCTGTTCTATAAAATTACATCATCTTCCACAGATGTGTGCTCGATATTTTGAAGTTACCATTATTTAAATAGGAGTCGTTAATATTGATGATAAAGATTTAATTTCGTGGTTAATTAGTTCCAAGTCAATTAAGTCGTCTCCGTTATCGAATCGACTTTGGCTGCGGTCAAGTGAATTTATTAAGACCAATGTGGTCAGTACAGAGGTTGTGCATTATAATATGGGTCCTTCATTGTATATAGTCCCGAAAATTATCAACCTCATAAATTTTACTAAAATAAAAATATTTATTTTTCGCGAAGGCAGTTTCTGTATAACAACAGAGTTCTAAGCAGGGTGACACTATTATTATTATATATTATATTAAACATTGATAACGCACAAAATGTATTTTGTCTCGTGTTAAATTTTCTCAATGGCTTCATTAAATTCGCGAAATTGCATAACATAATATAAGAATTTATCAATAATAGATTTAAGATTTATTCCATTCAATGAAATAATTGTGATTATATTATAATACATTTTCATCGATGTCATTCATAATAGTAAATATTGTCCATTAAAGTTTATATATAATAAAATAAATATAATATTGTAATTATTATTAAATTTAGTTCAATTATCCAATTTTAGTTTTAAGCATTGTTTCCTTTTCTCTACACTTGTTCTATTGCATAGTTCTGTTGGCCAAATTATGCTAGAATTATAATGCCAGTCATACTGTTGCCATATGAAATATTTCATACTGCACTTATGTACACTTAAAACGTAAAGAGCACTTTCTCATTTAAATATTAAGTAATGCCTATTCTTTAAAAAATATGTAGTTATATTGTTTACACTTTTCGGCTGTGGCTTGATTTGTATAACTGTCCTGTGGTCCCGTTGGTAAACTTGGAAATTTATATACCTATATAGTATAACTTATATACTATAATAACAAACTTTGTTATTTATCTTACAAATTATAAAAAAAAAATGAACAATATTTTTGTTTGTAAATTCGCAATAAGATTCTTATTAAATTATTCAAGCATGAAATTATCGATTTTGATGGTTGAAGTATTTGGAAACGCTATAAGCGATTTATTCTATGATTAAGGTATTAGTTTGCTATCAGAGCATCTATTAAATGATGGTCTAGTCAAATTGATACCGCGACGCAGTGATAAGCATTCGGTTTGGGTAAATAAGGTCCCGGGTTTAGGAAACGAACTTCTCTAAATAGGCTCGAGTCTCGGTATCTTGGATTGTGCCTCCAAGCGTGTCCTCATACGAGATTGTGTGGTATTTACTTGTTATTATTTTATTTATTGAAAATTGGTAAATGACACAGTTGTATTATAGATAGATTTTTAGATGAAAAAAACCAGCAAAAATTGAAGTAGAAAGAGAAAAAAGGAAGATCTCTAACATCACCTTTACTAAACGCGTCTTTGGAATTAAATTTTATTTAATAATCAACAGAACTATGTAATAGAACTACTTGAGACCAAACATTTTATTTAAGTTAATAGTTAATACAACGATGATCTTTTATGTAAGAATAATAATAATTTCATTGCCAAATCTTGTACAAAGCGTGCTATTATAATTAGGTTAATTTGTGCTATTGTAAATAAAACTTGTCTAAGTTATATTGCATCGATTAAAAACAATTTTATTTTTGTATTAATATCTATTATGTCTATATTTTATTTTGCTTTAATTTTCGTCTTGTTATAGAAATATATATGTGGGTTACATTTGATAATTTTTAACTAGTTTCATGTAAAATACAGATAATTTATTATTAAACAGAAAATTAAAAGAAAAAATGTATGTATACTGTGACTATGTAATACCTGATATGACTTTCAAAGAAATTTTTGTGTGGATGTCAACTTTGTGATTATATAGTTAGTAATAAGAAATGTATTCATATTTTCTATTATTATTCAAATTAAAATTTAATATACAAAGTCTTTTCTGATAATATAAATATTATATACATTTAAATAACTGTCTTTACCGGATATTTACAAATTACGGATTTCATATCTTTTAAATTTAATCAAATGCACATTTTGAAACTATAAAAAAATAATGTTATCGAAATTCATATCACATAATGAATTAATAATTAAATACCTACGCACTATTTCATCTATTAGTGAAACTGTTTGCAAGTATTAAAAAGGCGAAATGTCAAATATAAAACAAAATTTATCTGTTATTGATCAAATAAAGTTCCTTCATATTCGAAAAAAATATTTGTGTTTAATTACCCTTATCTTAGAGCAAAAAAGAACTATTATAGTAGTAGTGGCGTGTACATATGTAGTAACTTTCCAAAAATATTACTGTATATAGTAATATTCTATATATAGTAATATTCTGAATAATATAAAAAAAAATTATAAAAGTAGAATGAATGAATATTGAGTTTTTACTCATATATATGTATTGACAAATCACATAACAATCATAAAAATAAATAAAATAGATAATAGAGAAATAGACCAAACTTTGAACAATTTTTTTTATTGTAAGTAAATTTTCTCAATTCGTTTCTACTCGTATGTTATGTGAATTGTCAAAAAGATGCTTTCTGATCTCAAAAAAAAAATAGGTTTAGAAGATGAGGAAGGGTCCGAGGCTAGATCAGTATCACAGGAGATTATTATAGTTATTAGGTATACGTACTTCTATTAATATGGCAAGGCGATTGCCCTAAACCACTTTCATTTTCTCAAAGGTATAGGCGTGGCGTGTATCTTAGATATGTATCACGATGTTATCTCAGATCGGCGTCAAGGCCCAGTCTTTATCTGAAATATAAAATCTATAAAGGCATATAAAAGTGTAAATTGATTGTCTCACCAACGCGCAGCTGGTTCTAAAAATTTTACACAAGTTATATACATAACCTAATATAATATAATAATAGTATATAATATAATTTAAGTATTAAGAAAAGACTTTTTTAATTCTCACGAGAAATGAAAATGAAGGCGCTGGTGAAGCTATATATATATATATATATATATAGCAACATATATAAAACAGCAAATTTTCTTATAAATTTTTTCATATAAAGCTTCGAGTTCCTTTAGGCGTTATAGTTTGAAATTATATATCTTATTAAATATAGTATGAGCATGATATTACAAAAATAATAATGTATGCGCTCCTCTTTTAATGGTTGGGTTTTTCCAAAGGACCTGGGGAATCCCAACCTGTGGCACTATGTACTCATTCTTGCAGAGGTTATAGTTTCTTTCATAACGTTATATTCGTCTTGTAAAGTATTATTCTAAGTATAGTTTATGACCTTTTGAATTGGCCACCATCATTTTCAAAAGGAATCACTACAAAAATGTCATAACGAATAAAACACATACATTATAATAGCATAAGATGTATGGTTGAAAAGCATAACTGACATGTATTTTTAAGCTTGCAGTGATATCTTTTAAATACCTACAAATAACCCAAAGACAGACATTCCTATCAGCTGTTAACTATCCACTGCTGAACATAGATCTTCTCTATAAGGTGGTTTTGCCAGTAGTTGTCACGCTTGATATGCGGATTGCCAACCGCAGCTAGGTTTTGGAGATGTTTTAAGAAACCATCCCTCGACCATTATGTTCCCTTTGTTACCTCTTATAACAGCTACGGGAATGGAAGCGGTGGCCTATTCTATACCGGGACCACACGACACAGAAACAGATTGGGGGGAAAGGGATTGTTAGCAATGGAATTTGACAGCCCCATTGCTAGCAATATGCCCTATTAGGCCGACCTCCACGTGGTTCCCTCTGGAAACCATCGTGAACAATTCTTTTGAATTCGTCACGATGGGCTAATTGATCTGTTTCATCGTTACCTATCATCCTTCACTGGTGCCCCGCCGGTGTATACCGATAGTGCGGGTAGGTTTACCTTTCCATTATTAACTATTAAAAAGGGCACAAAGACAAATATGGGTAGCTCTAAATCTTGAACGGTCCAATAGTCATTAGCTAATTATTGAGATCGTAGTTAATTATGTGAGCCAATGCTTTATTTAAATAAAAGAAACATATGATCAAACAAATAAAAAAAAAATAATGGTGATCTTGACTATAGTTTGGGTAAAAGTTAGGCTTAATAATAAATAATTAAAATAAATATGAAATCCTTGCTAATATTATCAATATAAAAGTGAGTTGTTTGTTGTGTTACCTTAATAGTTTAACCAATCACTATGAAATTTAGTATACTTGTACTGTATGGATAGAGATGGATATAGGCTTGATTTTTTATGTTAGTTAGTACCTAAATATATCCTTGTCACGTGATCGAAGTCGCGGGTGAAAGCTAGTATAAACATGGCGGTACGTACATCCCGCTAAGTCCGCTATGTTAACATTACATATCAGTTGACCTTAAGATTATTTATTTATATTTGATCCTTAATGCGGATGGACGACCGTTCACGTAGTCCTGCGATGAATAACATTTTAAGCTTTTCTTCTAAGAAATTTGTGACTGTAAAAGAAAACCGCAGTGACATGCACCGAGATAGAATTTGTTATGACGTATTTAATTTTGAACGTGTAATTCTTGTGAATCTATACATTTCCTAATGAGAAAACTGTTGTCATAGAATTTGTAAATGACTACGTTTTGCCTTTCAAATAGTATAACTATTACTAACAATTTATTTAGTAATTTGTTATTCAAAGGTATTATCGTATTTTAAATTCAACAAAGTTATAACAACAATTCTCTGTCTGCCAGTTAAGTTTTCTGCTTGTAATATTTCATTAAATATTACGTCTTGAAATAGTAAAGGCAAAGCTGTGACTTTTAAAGTATTATTTGGCAGAATTATAGGATAAAATTTACAAGATGTAGTTGTTACTCGTTACTCAAGTCTGTACAGAATATGGTAATTTCAAATCTTCTTATTTACGATAGATCCATATACTTATACTTGTAAAGAGTCCTGTATTTATTATCTATAATTTAAGTTTGTGTTCCCCAAAAACCGTCTTCAATTGTGGCAAAACCAGTCATTTTGATTTCAAAACTAAAGTACAGAACCGATTTCGATATTTTTTATGGTAACAATCTGTAAGTATATCCTTTTAGATAAAAAAGATTTTTCTAAATTGGTTTACAACTGACAGAGTTATGATGTAACAAACATAAAATCTTCTTTTTGAAGTAGGTTGAAAATATTTGGTGTTACTAGCGAAACAATATCTTGTATCCTTGTAAATGTCAGTTTGGGTATTTATACGATTACTTCCTTGCCTTATCGTTTCTCTATTTACTTTCAAATCAAATCATATTTATTTGCATGCTATATTGGTAAAATAAGGTGTTAATATATGAGTAAGTACATAACATGCAGCACCTCTTAGAGGTATGCAAATAATAAATTGTATTTGTTGTAAATTCTTTTTAAATATTTTGAGATTCGGTAAGCTCTTAAACTCCTAACTGCAGAACTCTTTTTCTGGTGGATTTTCCACTGAGATCTCAAGCGTAGATTTACCGGAGGACTTTGCTACGGACTCGTGTCGTATCGCAATTTAATTATATTCTATTTAAAAGCTTTTTTTATGTAACTTAAAATGGCAAACAAGCTGACGGCCCACCTCATGGAAAGTGGTAACCGTCGCCTATAGACATGAGCAGTACCATGGACATAACAGAGTATACTGTTTCGCTCATTATATTCCCTATGTGTTGTCATACCTAAAGACATACCTGAGGACTCAGCTATTATTCCTCTGTACCTTGTAAATTCACTGCTATATTCCATCTTTTAAACCGAAACATAGCCATACAAACACAACCGCTTCACGGTAGAAACACGAATAGGACAGAGGTGGCCAAGTAAATGACTTTTGTGCAAAGTCCCCCTCTGGTGAAAGGTGAAAGAAATATGCCGAATATTGACGCTCTGTAGTTACAAACCCGAAACCAATTATAGAATACATAATATAATACATAAAGGGTCCCTTGAATCCTTAGAGTTTGTCTGCATTTATCCTTTGATTTATTCTAAAAATAAATTCCAAATATACCTAAATCTGCAAAACTGTTACAGCACTGACATATATTGAGAAAATAAAATATTGTTTATTGGCCTAATGTATATATTCATTTTACCCTGAGTTGAATTGTTTATGATACTATCATCAGAATGATATCGGCCAAATCTTTCAGAATAAATTACCGTTCTATGCGAACGAAGAATACTGTAAGAAAAACATAATATTCCAATAAGGTGTGGAATAGCAATGAAATGTATACTTACGAGGACAATAGGTAATTCTATTGCTTGTCAAGTATTTAAATTTTAAAATGTACCGTAACTTATTATTTTATGGTTATTTGAGAAAAAAATATTAAACCTCCTCACGTATATGTTAGATGGGTAAATATTGAAATACTCAGATGTGCGTTGTGTAAAATATGTAGGTACGTATGTGTATAAATATTATTATTTTTACAAGTTACGTCTATTTTAAAGAACGTGATTAACAATTTAAAATATTCGTCATAGGAATAAAGCATAGGTCTGTTATTACTTATATATTGGTTTTATTGTTTTGTTTGTGATATCAAATAATTTGAGCTTCCTGCTTTCTGATATTTATTATTTTTATAGTATCGTATATTAGCTAGCCTTTCTTAGAGGATACTTACATTATAAAATAAACCTATGTTCTAAATAGCTTTCTATACTTTATCATTCATAAAAAATTTAGGTAGTTTTTTCTTTATAACATAACAACTTCCTACATACCTATTTTGCCTATTGAAATGTTTGGTCACTTTCAAATTAAAAGTCTAGTGCAAAAAAGATAAAACAGTTCTATAGCTAAAATAGGTTTATGAGAGGTTTGACATTATATGAATAAGGAAGTTAGCAGTTTTGACTGCGCATTGATAGGTAGTCAAGACAAACGATTTTATAATTATAAATGTATAGAAGAATATAGAAGAAACACAAAAAAGTAAGTAATTATCATGGAACTTTTTGTAATGGATTTAAACTCTATTATTTTATTTTATTTTTTGTGTTATTTAAGTGAAATAGTTTAATATGTTATTTTGGTTGATTAAAATTATTAATATATATTTAGTATTTGTAATTTTATTAATTATGTAACATTACAATCAGGCTTTACAAATTTGATCACTAAACGACGTTGGACATAACTGGTCGGGCTATTTAGGAATATGTACGAACTTTCCCAAATTTATGTAGCTTCGTATCCTACATAGAATCGAACATGGGTCTCCGTTTAAATTTTTTGGAGTTCAAAAGTAGGATCATAATCTAATAGCTATTCTGGTAAGTGGTATGTTGTCAACTAGGTGTATCTAATCAGTTTGTTACTAGATATATAATAGTATTATATCTAATAAAAAAACTCACAATCACACGTTATCAGATTAGATAAATAAGATTTCTTATTTATAGATTTAAATCTGTTCAATAGCAATAATGTATGGAGGGTCTATTATGATTTAAAAGATACAACAATAGAAAACAAACTCGGCAACACTTCTATGAAAATACTCATCAATTATCACTTTTATCAGATGATCTATTTGTGTTTACTATTCAAAATTGAATAATCTATAAATAACATATTGTTATGATGTTATTTCAACATTGTTGTGGACATAATGTATGATATTTTAGTCACAGATAATTCTAGTCTTTCCTTACATTATAAATATGGGGGAAAGGGATTTTTAGTAATGGGGTCTAATAGCCCCATTACTGGCAACCCTCACCACAAAATACCCTCTCAGGTTGACCTCCACGCGGTTCCCCCTGGAAACCATCATGTTTAATTCTTGTCGAATTCATCATGGTGGACCAACTAACCCGCATTCATTCTCATAATTAGTAGTAATCAAATAAGATACAACTTATCAACACTAATAAGAATTTAATTTAAGCCTTTAATTTTTAGTAGTGGCAAAATTACAATTATTCAAAAGACGTTATGGGCAACATAGTGCATACGGAGATACCCATGAAGTTAGTTATGTCTATACGTAGTTCGTTATACCTCTTTTTCTGTAGTCTATAAGCGATCTTTATTATCACTTTCCTTTACTTCTATTCTTACCATAACTTGTTGATTTTGTTCATAGTTTAAATTCAATTTTGTTGTACCATTTAAGATTGGGTCACTAAAGTAACAGCTACTTAAATCCCAAAGGAGCAATACAAGAGTAAACCCTATTGAATGTAAAAGATTTATCAAAATGGATAATTTAAACATCGTCCTTGTAGTCTCGGCATAGAGTAGACCACCTCTTCCTTTCCCGTGGGTGTCGTAAGAGGTGACTAAGGGAGGGCGAGCGATGGGCAGTAGAAGGTAGAGATATTTTAAAAGGAATGCCCTTTTAAAATATCTTCTAAAACATATCTGCAGTTGTCAATCTACCTGCCAAACGTGCCAACTACTGGCAAAACCTCCAAAGGGGAGGCTTATTCAGCAGTGGATCATCACGGGTGATATGATGATGTTAATGAGAGGAAATACAACATAACATAGACACAAGAAAAAACAATTTGATATTTCCTCCTTTTTGAAGTTATATAAAGATTATATTTATTATACAGACATGCTTTTATTATATTTATCCATAAATCTGAGTTCCGTGACTAAGTACCATTACCTACTTATTCTATACTGACTCAGTCCATCAACTCTATTATTCAGTCAACAAACTCTATCATATAAATATTTGCGAATAACAATAACCATTTAATATGTCTACCCATTATGTACAACGTTAGCTATGGTCTTTTCTATAGGTACGCGTTATGTTATAATTGTTTGCATGTAACCTCTAATTGCTAATAATAAATTGTATGCTTAATTTGTTTACGTAGAATGCAAATATGTTGCGGCACAATGATTTCGTTTAAGTTTCCAAGAGTAAAAACAATACTATGAGTACAGTCAACCTTAATACAGTGGCGAACTCTATGGAAGTTGAATAGTTTTTGATTTTAATTTTATTAACGTATCTAAATACGTTAATAAATTTTGCTCTTTAACAAAATCGGCAAAGGTATTATAATAAACAATGTTTATGATATTAATATAAAATTCAATAGGTTTTTAATTGACGAAATAATTTTAAATTAAGTAACTTTTTTACGATTGAAGTCACTGCACTTTTTTATTAAAATGCAGTGACTTCAATCGTCACTAAACACATCGATAAATGTTGAGATGATTTGTAGGTATCATCGTCGTCCTCATATCAGCTGTTAAATGTTCACTGCTAAACATAGACCTATCCTACGAGGAGGGGGATATTGTTAGTAGTTCCCAAGTTTAGCAGGCGGGTTGGCAACAGCAGTTTGTCTTTTGGTGATGTTTTTAGAGGGACGCTGTTGTTTATCCCTCCACTATAAGCTCCCTTAGTCGCCTCTTACGACACCCACGAGAAAGAAAGGGATAGCCTATTCTATGGCGAGACCTATACGGCTATTACGAAGTTAATATGATACTAACTTGAAAACATACCACATCGTCTGCGAAAAGAATTATTAAAAACGACGTATCGACAATAAAATAGACGAATTTTTTTTTATACAATTTAGAATGGCAAACAAGCTGACGGCCCACCTGGTGGAAAGTGGTAACCGTCGCCTATAGACATGAGTAGTACCATGGACATAACAGAGTATACTGTTTCGCTCATGATACTCCCCATGCGTTGCCATTCCTGAGGACTCATGTGTTATTCCTCTGTACTCAGTAAATTTACGCCATATCCCACCCTTCAAAACGAAACACAGCCATGCAAACACAACTGCTTCACGAATTGTTTTGAATTAAGAATTTCTTTCTTCAAAACTAGTTTAAATGTATTATAAACTATAATAAGTTTAATAATATTATCACAAGAACAGATAATATAATACTATACTAGTATTACAGACAATATGTATGATAATGAAAATATTGCTGTGTAGTCTGGGTCGTTAGTCATAAAATGTTTCACTGGTGTAAATATGGGGTTTACACAAATTACTTACATCAATACGGGCTGTGTGGAATTTACCTTTTTAAGCATAATGATGCGCCTATATTACAAATTTATCACTACTACGGGGAAAAAGATTTTTCGTATGACTAAAGACAATTTATATAAGGCTATATATAAATAGACTCTTAGTTATTCTAATTGCATATTTTTAATGAAGCGAAACTAAATCTAGTTCTACAGTGAAAAATCTGTTATGTACTTCAATAGTAACAATATTAGTAGATGTAAAGATAGCAAGTGACTAATCTTTATCAATTGAAAGTAAAAAACAATGATGAAAAGATGTAGCTTAAAAATATTATCGAATCGTCATCGTACACAGTACTATTAGAGAAACATTATACATTAAATTGAGAGGAATCTTTTTTGGCGTTAGCTGACATACTTACCTATGTTCTTAGATAGCCCATAATAAAGGAAAATCTCTTAAAGTGCAGTTACTTAACGTTATTATCTCTCTGAAAATAGTACTGTTCCAGTTCTTATCCCTGTCTATAAACCGTCGCAAATAACGGCTCCAAGCTTTAAGGCAGTAAGGCACGTAAGGTAGTATATCCACATAATATTGCTGTTATTAACATTATCCTACTAACATTACAAACTTGTAATGACGAAAGTTTATGTTCGGATGTTTATGACTGAATCACGGCTAAACGGTTGAACGAAACTGAATCTTGCTACAAACATGAACCATATCCTATATTAACACATGTTTGGGTAAATCTACGGGATTCAGCCAACTATATTTTGCAGGACAACTATTGGTGTTTAGTTTAGGATATAGCCTATTAGTGTATTAAATTTAATTCAAATCTGTTTAGCTATTTAAGCGGAATAAAGTAACATCATCGGGCAAACGTTTTTACAAACTTTTACATTTATAATATTAGTAAGATTTTAATACTATATCTGAACTACCAATGTATGAAACATGATCTTAAAGTTGCTTCGATATATCAATGTAAAAATAGTCTTTATTTCAATTCAATTATTCCATGATGATGATACATCATATCAGGTTTTAACTGTCGACTGTTGAACAATTAAGCCTTCCCCTTGTGGGATTTTGCCAGTAGTTGCCACACTTGGCGGGTAAATTGGCAATTTCATTTAAGCTTTGTAGATGTTTTAAGAGGGATGCTGCTGCCCATCCCTCACCTTCTCTTAGTCGCCTCTTACGACACTTACGTGAAAGGAAAATGTGGCCTATTCTATGTCAGGACCACGTGACGATATTCTATTATATGTTTATCAATTAATGTTCAGTATTAATATGAAATATTTATGTAATACTCATTCAAGCAATATGATAAAATTAGTTTGTTTTGTTTTTACTATCAAAGTAGCAAGTATTGTAATAATCTATACTAGTGACAATATTGCATTTAAAAAAATCAAACATATAATATCTATCTAAGTAATGTAAAAGCTTAAGAATTAATATTTCAATAGAGATACAATTGCAGCATACTGTTAACTGCTCTAGATTATAATTGTCATATGGTTGGGAACTTAAAATTATGTGTTACATATACACTGAGTTTGTAATGGATTCATACAGAGGTATAAAACAATGTTTCTTGTATAATTGATTATCGATTCAATTAAAACAAATTGTTGAACTAATATTACTTTATTAAATTGTTTTATTTTGGCGGCTATAAATTAACATGACAGAACAGAGAATCCGGTTGGCACTATATTATATTGTTGAATTAATTATAAAATCAAGTTTGCAATGTATATTCAAATTAACATGTTTTAATTTATTTATTTAGTTCACTAGGTGACCACGTACGGGTAAACGCAGTGTAGGACAACTCCCCACTAGATGATGATATGAAATGCATTACAGGGATGGATGGGAGGGGTGAATGCAGGCGGTTCAAGTCAGTTGTTTATGGCAGTCTATGGGGGAGGCTTATGCCCAGCAGTGGACGGATAATGGCTGAAATGATGATTTTGTTCACTAGTGATAACAAACAGTGAGAATAATAAGTGCAAAAGAAGGAATTCGAACTGATAACAATTTTTTTTTAGGATCAATTTAGATGCATCCGCAAGTTAACAAAATATTATTCTGGTTTAGTATATTCGAATATGAAATTGATGTTGGTGTCCTTCGGAACGTAGCAATACAATTTCGCTATTATCCATCGGTCAATCAATTCCCGATAAACTTATTACAACATTACTGTGTACCTCTATTAATACCTTCCCATTACCTTGATCAATGTTATATCCGCCATCTAGTCCACCGGCATTGTTGCGCGGACGTTAGTGACGCATGCTTGTTGATACTTTTTTACAAATGTAACTATGAACTCGATTACAATCGCTTCTCGGCAATCAAGTTGCGTGGAACACCACATTTATATGACGATTATTTTTTACCGATCGATATAATCGATGCACGTGCGAGTGGGCACGAGTCGTTGCTCACGAACTTGGTTGCCGAGACAACCGCGTCAGTTTTGCTTTGGGTTTCCTCCAGTATGCATATATAATATGCTCCGGCTTGTGTTACAGTCAGTTTGTTATGCGAATGCGAGAAAATTCAGTGTTCGCGTAATTTTGTGCATATGTTAAATATATTCGATTTTTGTTGTGTTAAAGGTCCAAAGGGATCGATTGATGACAATTACTCGAAAATGGCGCAAATTAATGGACACCATATACCCGCGACTTGCCCGTTCAGTGCTGATAATGTGCATATGAAAGGTGATGACAGTCAGAAACCAGTGAAACCAAATCTTCGTGTAAAAGTTCCTCAGCCAATAAGATTGAAAAATCTTATAGCTAATGAAGAGAATTTCGATACACTACATTCGCAGATAGAAGAAGTATCTAGTTTTGTGAGTATTTTCTTTCATATCTAATAAGAGTTAAAGCTGTGATAAGTAACGATAGTCGCTGTCTATAACTTCATGCACCAAGTAAAGTTTTCTGGTTACATTTCAAGTTTACGACTTCACTCTTAAGGTGAGTGAACTAAGTTTTCTCGGCAGAGCATATCAATTAAAAACGTTCTATAATTTGTCGTGTTTTGACCTAATAGTTAACATTTTTCATCATATATAAATATCATATATAAAAGAAAATATTTTATAATATAAATTGCAGAATGGCAACATAAAATATATGTAAATAAAAATTTAATACTTAGTTTATCAACTGACAGCGTATTACTTGAGAATGGTTGCACCAATTTGGCAAATTATTACGAAGTTTGTTGTCCGGTTAAGGATTTTAGGAAAAATTAAAAAAAATCTGAATAGGGCATAAGACTTTTCTTGTTAATATTTTCATATCGGGTTTCGAATTCTAATGAACCTTTCATATAAACTTTGTAACAATATTGGTATGAATGTTTGTCTTCAATAAAGATTTATTTATTGTCAATATTGCATAAAGTATAGGCAAAACTATGCATTTAAATGTTTAACATCCGACAGAAATATTGTTTAGAAAAATATATAATAATTTGAAATTTAATTAAAAAAAATATGAACTCTAATAAACTCTACATCTAAATCACATCTAAAAAAAAATAGTCAACATATTATTTATAAAGTAGGTAACTTATAATTTATTTAAAATCACAACTTATAAAAATAATTATATATAATATAAAATAATTATATTTACGCCGACAGTACTCTATTTATTGCAGTTTAATAAAACAAAACTTGTCTATAAGGAATAATAAAAATGATCAAAAAGAAAACATTGAAATTTCAATAAGTTCAAACGGCAAAAACTAGTGTGTCTGGTAACATAGTAAACTTAACATAAGTAGGATGTATACATATCTTTATTTTATTAGCATCAGCAACCTAATCATGTTTACACGGTATTTAGTAGCTATGAAGAAGTCCAACCAATTGGATAATGGTCATTTAATGTAACCAACAGTTGAAACTTTGTCTTTGTGGTAACAACTAGGTGTAACTTGCAACGTCCTGTCTTAATCCAGGATATTATCTATCTGTGCTCCAAATTCCATTCAAATCCGTTCAGTTACTGAAGCATGATTGACAAATAAATATCTAAACATTTTTACAAAGTTTATCATTTACAATATGAAGAAATATTAATAAAACATGAAAAAACGCATCTTGATTGACTGGATTTGAACCCGCATCTTCTATGCTATACTGGGGTCAGTGCTCTTAGTGAGCTACTGTTTTACATTCCTGTCATATTTAAATAATATTTCTAAATCAATTTCCAATTATCATATTATCAAGTGTCTAATCATATATTAAATATTTATCTATATATATACATACATACATATATATATATATATATATATATATATATATATATATATATATATATATATATTTAAACAAGTGTCATTTGAAAATACGGTCTCTGTACATAGGTACAGAGAGCATTGTAAATACAGGAAACTTTTTTAAAATACTCAGTTTGCCCATTAATCTTTAAGGTAAATATATTACTAATCGCTATTTATAGATGGTCATAATTAAAGCACAAACCAAATTTATGTTTTTTTTTCATACATATTATATGTATAATTAGATATAAATATAAAAACCTGCTCTAATTAAAAAAAATAACACTTAAAATTTCTGATATGAGGAAGTTAAGATAGTGAACCAACAGAATAATAATAGTAATAATATTCTTCTCTTCTGAGTCGATTCCTCAAACCTCAGGGTCGTGACCACTAGAGATGCTCCTACATACTCCAAAAAATACTCCCCAGTTTTTCCTATCTTGAACTATATAGGTTGCTGACAGGATATTCAGTTTGTTGAGAATTCTGATTAATTTGGTCTATCTGGTTGGTGATTTGCCCAACAATTAATTTAAATAGTATTAAGATAAAGTTTGCCAAAAAGTGCTAGATAAAAATTCATAGAAACAAAATAAACTAAAAGTTGTTTTGGAACAAATTTTTGTCAGTTACTTATATTTGTAACAATTTGATGTAATTTTTATAGATTGCCAGTTTTTAATGTCGAGTTTGACCGTGATCGGGATATGTCGGTTGACGGGAATAAACGGTAATCAATATCCTATAATTAATTAGTCAAATGTATGTAATTTTTTTAATTTTAAATGAGGCCTAGTGGACAATTATCGGCTGATAAAATGATGATTATAATGAGCCGTTAAATCATCAAGCGAAAACAAAAAAACTCACTTTCATATTTATAATAAAAAAACTCTTTACATCAGGTGGACCGTATTATATTTATGATATTTTTACAAATAAGTGTTTGATACTATACCCCGTGAGCATCTTTCGTAAATAAAGCCTAACGTTTAAAGATAGATTTTCAGATACATAAAAGGAGAAAAAAAAATTAGTAGTGATTTGATATACTTGAAAGTTATAATAGGTACTTTAATACCAACTGCACCTGTGGACATAATATTACATTTAATTTATTGGGGTTCAAATATCGTTGTACCACGAGAAATATACTTATTCGATCGACTTTATTGGTACTAGTTTTTTGATGGGTGAAAATGATATGGTAACCCCGCCTGGGCTAACGGGATATGCTGGCGGAGCACCAGTGAAGAGTGATAGATGAGAATGAAAACAGGCCAGTTAGCCCATCATGATGAATTCATCAGGAATTAACCATGATAGTTACCAGAGAGGTATATTGCTATATTGCTAGCAATAGGATTCTCAGTCTCCATTACTAACAATCCCTTTCTCCCCTATTGGTACCAGTTAGGTAACAATATAGCTAGAAAACAAAAACCTAGCAAAATTATACGAAATAATACAAATAGATGTGATAAATGTTGAAGTTTTAATACTGGCTGTTGACACTGAGGGTTTTTAGAACAATGTATTATTTTTAAGTTTGTTCTATGTCAGATTTTTATAATACATGTCTTGTATTTTTTTCACTAAACTTACTATTATATATCACAAATATATATATATGTTTTATTACTGCATCCTGCTATTTACAACAATAAACTGATATCTATATAAATAAAAATGATTCAACGATAATTTAGTTAATTAAAAAAAATAGGATTGAGAATCTTAGAGAAAGAGAAAAAGAAAAACAAAATTTGGACAGAACATTACACTACATTACATTTTATCGGAATTAATTTTAAAATAATCTCATTTTAAATTTCATCTCTCAATTACATATAAACATGCAGCGATTTAAAAAAAATTGGAAACACTAATTATTTATTTTTATAAACTAATATCGATAACGTAATGATAAAACATTAGTCACTAAGGGAACTTGTATTATTTATACATAATTATACTCTATACTAGACGATGTCTATATTTACACAAGTTTACAAGGTCACACCTGGCAAACCATTGGAGTTCTAAATAAATTAGTTTATAAGTAGTAGAGTATACGAGTACAATTGTAAAGGAAACGAATTTGCACTTGAAATGATTTTTAGGCTTATGCCTGTATATTGATTTTTTATTTTTATTTTACTTTACTTTATTCTTTTTATATAAAAATAAATATGTATTAGTTGTTTTGAACCTATAGAACAAGCTCTACCTGGAGATACTTTTTAGAGATAATTCATCTTTGCTCATATTATTTCTAACAATTAACATTATTACTATATTTCCGGATGTAATAAAGAATATTAGTGAATATTAATAATTGGCGTTGTATAATTTGTTTAGAGGTAATTATTTATTTTATAGTTTTTTAATTCTATTTTAATGTCATTCGCTATGAATATCTAAATACAATAAAAGCTTATGAAATAAAATGATATTTATTTGCTGTGAATGTAGTACATAATAGGACGAAATCAATGACAATAAGTAGTTTGCACATTCAGCCAGTTTGGCAAGGAACATTTTTATACAAACCTAATTCATTATATTATATTTATCAAGTATTTATTTGTCAATTAACGGTTCATTACATTATTAACATTTTATTCATTGTAAAAGATGCAATAATAAATTAATAATTCAACAAGCTCATTAAATTATGTCATCGATTTTACGTTTAAAGTAATCATTAATGGAATAAAAGCATTTATTAGTCAGTTATATAAATAATTTGCTCTTAAACCATTTTAAACAGAAAACAGGAACTGTATTAGGTAGTTTGTTATATATTTTTATGCAGTATGAATAATACTGCGGTACAACTGATACTGCGGTACACGCGTGTTTTCATATTTGGTAATACATGTTTTCCGGGATGTCTTACAGAAAATCTATAAACCTTAAAACAAATTTTTCCTTGAAACTCATTCAAGGGACAAATCCACCTGTGTTTCTTGTTATTTGCTTCGTAACCTGATACTTGTGTCAAATGGGAATGTACAATAGAGCTTTTACAACAATAACATCAAATATATTTTTTATATGAGATAAAATATTTCTTTGAAAAATTTTTAATATTTTTTTTTTGGTACATTTCCTGGAATAATATAACTCACTTCACTATTCGAAATTACGTAGACATAAACGTAGGTAACATACGTTATTGGTGTATTTAATAGATGTTAGCAAAATATTAAAACATATATTTTTGCCTCATTACCAAAAGAAAAACACCATTGATGCAAAACGAGAATTTTAATAAATTTAAATTTATGGAAATCGATATTTCTTATGAATAGAAATATGAATGTACTTGCTATCTCTTGACACTTTGACGGCCTAAGAAATCGTCATGTTCAGCATACACCTGCAATTTGGGATGAAAACCTACTTTTTATCTTGAACAATCAATATAATGTGACGAAGTGGCAAGTGAAAGCTAGTTTAAAATAAACTTGGAAGCTATAGTTTCTGTCAAGTGTGTAAATTTTTTTAGTAATTTATCATTCATATTTTGTCATACCTACACTTGATGTAGTATGACACGAATGGCTCGATAGAAAATAAACAATGGTGATATGTAAATATATCAAGTTAGTTATGACACCCGTGTTTAAATAATTTAACTACTACTTGTTATACATGTTTCTTTAAAGACAATATAAAGTAATAAACGATGTGCTAAGACGAAATACGCAGTTAGCGTGAACAATGTTACACCAAATTAGGATTAGCACATCGAGGCGTGGGAACACAGATAGGAACAGATATAGATAAAAGAGTAGTACACATTGCAGGTATCACGATAAGATTGTATTTAAAAAAAAAACCGACTTCAATTGTATATGCCACAGTTAATTTTAAAAGAAAACCACTAAATCGATTTTAATAAAATTTTTAACGTACCATTCTGTGTGTATATTTTTTCAGGTAAAAAAAGGATTTTTTAAATCAGTAAACATTTGATGCAGTTATGAGGTAATAAACATAAAAAATACGGTCGTATTTTTTAATTATTTAATAATTAAATATATTTTTTTTATTAATTCTGTCTAATTAAGAACCTCTATTTTGAAATCAGTTGAAAATTACGCTTGTTTGATTCGCTAGTCAAGACTAAGATATTTGCCTTCATCTTATAAAATTTATCTAAAAGTGGCAAATCCATTCTTACTCTAAATCATTTCAATCTCTAATGTTGCTTACGTTAATATTTTAGACTTTACATCATAAATTTTGTGTAGGTACTTAGAATCGAAAAACTAGTGAGCTTTTTTTAAATAGTGAGATTCTTTATAATTTATTATTCTCTGTTGCATCTAATTTAGGGCCAAAATGAACAGTCTAAGTACATAGGGTTGCAACATCTATATAAATTCATATCTATATGTGCGAAGTAATAAATATAACAGGTATTAACGTTGCATTGCATATTTTACTGCTATTTACCTAATAACTCTACTTAGTAAAAAAAACCTTAACGAGGTCAAAACTATTATACTATTATCAAAACTATTATATATTGTACACAAAACAGTATAGTACCTATAGTAGTTTTAATCTGTAGTTAATGTTAAAATAGGTACATTTTGTTTTAGGTAAAGTCCATTAAATTTTCAAAAACGTTATTCTATTTTAAATGACATAAATTGGTTATTGATATGTTTCCTCTCAATTTAATAAACTGTATTGATGTTTAGATTGTAAATATCTGTAATTGATGTAATATTAATGTACAAAATTCATGTAATAAAATTGTATAATAATACACTGTTGATATTCTTATATGTAAATAAATATCTCTATCAAATTAAGTAATGAATTAATAAGGATATTCTTTGTTTTAAACATCAAACAAAGTACTCTTATTTCTGTATACTGATAGCTAACTAAATACAAAGAAAGAAACTTTAATACAGAAATATAATGTAAATAGATAAGACAGAATTAATTTTACCTAAGATACTTTCAGAGAAATAAAATATATGTAAATTATATTATTTTCTGTCTCAGTGATTCTATAGATTTTAAGTTCATTGTAACTTATGTATTCTATAGATTTTAAGTTCATTGTAACAAACTAATAAATAAGTTTTGGCTAAGTTTGAGCTGATATTTCCTTAATGAAACGAAAATATCTAAATAACTATTAATCTAATTAATTAATGCTTTTATTTATTTGTCTGTTACCAACTGGTGCCTAATCCTTAAGATATGTACGTTCTATATGATGTCGAGAAGGACATAGGCTACTTTCGGAACACTCGAAGTAGCGTAGTTAGAAAAAAAAAATCTAACGAGATAGAATCGAGATCAAGAAATGATAAATGGATTATAAACATATAATGTAGTTACTGATTGAACTATTTCCGTAACAATGGGTATTTACGAACACGCGACGGCATATGGAGCGACCGGTCAAAGCGTGAATTTATCGAACCGGCTTGATATTGAAGCCAGTTGTTTTTAATTTTTATTAACTGCGCTGTGAAATTTGACAGACGGTTTTATACGTTTTGTTGAGTATGTTGATTTACAGTAATACAAGCTTTAATTCGAGGCTTTATCCGCGTGTTTGTAATTAGATTGTGTATTAATCTAGAATGTCAGGCAGGCGGCCGGTTGTAAAACTATAAGCCGAATCCTTTAGTAATATGGGTAAAACCATATTGCGCCGACTCCAAATAATAATAGGAATAGGGGTAGGAAGATGATGATTAATCTAGAATATGGCTAATGCGGCCACACAGCAGTCTATTGTGAAATGCTCTTGTTCGGCTGTGAGCAGAAATTGATGGAGACGCATTGCGAGGACCTCAATCGCGAAGGAGGGCCTCATCGACGATCCACTGTCATCATAAGAACCACGACCGCTCTGTAAAGAGTATACAACTGAAAAGAGAGAGAGAGATGACCATCATTATCATCTCAGCGATTAGTCGTACACTGCTGGATATAGACATAGCCCCTTCCCCCATAGTTGGGGGGGTTTGCCAGTAGTTGCCATGCTTGGCAGGCGGGTTGGCAACTGCAGTTAGGCCTTTGGTGATGTTTTAAAAGGGACGCTATTGCCCATCCCTCGATCATGAGTTCCTTTAGTTGCCTCTTATGACGCTCACGGGAAAGGAATAAGTGGTTCATTCTATGGCGGGACCTACACGGCACAGAATATGGTCATGTCTATACCAAATTTGATATAATTGAGTAAACTAACCAAATATTTGGCTGGAAGAGATCTCTTTCAGAGATAAGTCCTCCCTTGCTAACAAGTTGTTAAACTAATTGTCGAATATATTGTTTAAGTGCAATAAAGAATATATAATATGTACAAACTTTGTCATATATTTGAAAATGCTATTAACTTTCTGGTTACAGAATACTATTAACAAGACAAATTAATCTGATCACAGACATAAATCAGACAGAGTCTGAGACACAGCGTTGGGCTTATTATTTGCTGCTTTAAATTTAAATATGATGATTGTTACGTCTATTACAACGGTAGCGATCTACAAATGTCTCTATCTACTTTATAAAGGATTGCAGTCGTGAGCAAATTGTTTTTTAATTTTTTTATTATCTACAATTTAGTTTTTTCTTTATATATCATTATATAATCCATTATCTGTCCATTGCTGAATATAGGGCTCTCTCTATAGGGTGTTTTGCTAGTTGTTGTTACGTTTGGTAGGCGGATTGGCAACCGAAGACTTTGTAAAGATAGTTAAACAGATTTTTTTTCCTATACACTCGAGTATAAACGACTGGGCTGCAAAATGGTAGAATTGTAAATTCTAATTAAATAGAATGGTAGAATAGATTGTGTATGTAAATATTGTCTTGTATTTTGTGTATGATTAAATCAATCAATACATATAATAAAACTTAACTGGTCGCTGTCTGTACATGGAAGATATATACAAAATCATAACTATATATGAGGCTTTATAAACCCAATAGAACCCAAAACAATGATTTTTAGAATTTTGTCTGTTTGTCTGTACGTTTGTGCACTCTAATCTCAGAAACGGCTCAGCTGATTTGAATGCGGTTTCCACTAATGTATTACGGTTTACTCTACTTAACATTTAGTGTTTCTTTATTTCAATCGGTTCATAAATAAAAATAGTTATATCAATCTAAAGAATCACATATAAATTAACCGATCAGTTAAATTGGCTAAAATTTTATGAAGATATTAAATACGTATTATAATTATCATTTAAGTATATAATACAATTTAAGACCGGATTCATGAAGAGTTCCAATGCGAATGATATGCGGGAACTATATAGTTAAAAACGCCGCGGAAAACGGCTAGTGTTATCATATTTATATAAAATTATTAATAAATACCGTTGTGTCACCACTACTTTATACAGCTCGCTCATGGCTCTATTTCTAGTTACACAAGTTTATGATCACTGCTATCTAGTTGCATTCGAGATCCTGTCTTGATACTTCCCAACCTCCTCTTTTCCTATATTTATTTTGAAAAGTTATCAACGACTTGATATCTTTTTAAATAAATATCGGTTATTCCGATGTTGTGGCGTTTTGATATATTATTATTTATTTACATTCAACTTGGAAAAAATATAAAATAATATTATATATGAATATTATTTATACTATATTTATTTAATTGATATGTATTATAATGAGTAAATGATTAAGTCTACATTACAATACATAGGATACATATGTACATATATATATATATATATATATATATATATATATATATATATATATATACATAAATTCTACAATGCATTTGAAAATATCCTTGACATGACTTCCTAATAGACTATCATATCCAATAGAAAGACAAAGAATGTTTCTTATACATACATATACGTCATTAGTAAAACGGAACTCTCGATAATAATCAATCATGTATACAACTAGCTGTCACCGTGACTTCGTCTGCACGGACTCTGGTCATGAATTATACATATACATACATATAATATCAACATCAGAACGTATATACATATATTATATGCAATATTCTGGGCAATATTTATTTTTAAATTACATTACATCACAACTCCTTATTAATAAATTTAATTTTTATCTGTAAAATTAATAACATTGCATAATTTTCTCTCCAACTAGTTTTCGTGTTTTCCCCTGAAAATTAATCATATTCCTGTAATAAAAAAGAAATAACGATATTAAATATTTATTTTAATACAAGCATTAAATTTATGCCACATCCAAAGTCCATAAAGTAGTTATTGCATGTTGCATTCATAGATGCATTTTAGACATAGTACATTTAAACAAATATGCATAATGTTAACAGAGATTTAAAAGAGTAACGTGATGAGTTTCTTGCGAGCTATTCTCAATAGATAACAACCTGCCAAACCCTGATAGATTAAAAAAAATATGATTTAAAAGTGCTTGTAAGTATAAGTCTATTTCAATAAAGATGATATGAATTTGATAAATGGAAAATATAAAAAAAATGGATGTTTGATGTCAGATGATCATCTGACATCGTTGCAATTTTATAAGTACATACAATCGTAGATTTGTCGTTAAAATTTATTTCATCGACTTTTGAATTAATAGATTAGTGTCAATGAGGAAAAAGATATCCATTTTTTTTTGCCAGAGGTATTATACACGTAGGTATACTATTTTTAGTTAATACGTCACCCAATAGAGAATGGAATTGAAAAAAAAAAACAGTGGTACGAATCGCTCACCAGAGCAATTCAGCATGAAACTACCTTTAAAATTGTCTATTGGTAAAATTTTATCACCGTAACTTTTAGCTCATTAGGCGAATTAGTTACAGCGAACGGGTTTGTGTTACGAGGCAGAATTTTGCAAAACATCATAGCAATTAGATGATAATGACATTAATGTGTGTAATATCTCTGATCTATATTTACATAATATGAATAATAAGTTTTTCTAAAAACTTAGAAAAACTTATCTATAACTATGTAAGTGAACACATTTTAACCTATTAAAAAAATAACCTAGCCTGCACATTTAATTTACGATGGCGGGGATATTAATAAGAGATGGAACCAGGCCAATTTATCTATAGAGACAAATCGACCACATATTCATTATAATGAGTTCAAGATATAATTATGTAGAACTTAACATAAGCTAGCAATGGGGTGGCTAATCTCAGTTATTAACAAATGTCTCTCCTGATGTTTCCAAGTATAGTGGACAATGAAAATATATACATAATTTGTGAGCATTTTATGCATGCTTAATGTAACTACGTATCAGTCGAATATATTTTATTAGAAACAGTCCCATTAACATTAAAAACATAGAGAAGCAAATATGTCCAATTTTGGGAAAACAATGAAAATACTGACATTAACGGAATAAGATACAAAATTTGTAAATATACATATCAAATGTTTGAAGACGAACGTAATTTTTGTTCACTACAAATTTGCCATTTTCTCATCGCTCGTGTTCTGAAATATACTAAAAATAAAACTAGCACACAAATTTACAAAAATTATTGCCCAACTCCAAAACATAGCTTAGATGTCTGTAACCGTTGACATATAAATATTTAAAATACTACGACCTTGTAGGGTGCGAAGATACAGTGTTACAATTTTATATCTGCAAAATTGTGGGAAAGTATAAGAAACAGTGTATTCATATTTTTTTAAATTAGAACCTGTATATCTGATATGTTTTGTTCTTCATTATCATTCTATAACTGCCGAGGTTTTCCCGAGAGACTACAGCATGGGGTTCTTCAAAAGGGGGTAAAGAGGTTTCTTCAGGGTCGGCAACGCGCGCGTAATACCTCTGGTATTGCAGGCGTTCATAGGCTACGGTAACCGCTTACCATCAGGTGGGCCGTATGCTTGTTTGCCACCACAGTGGTATAAAAAAAAATTCATTACCACATCAGCCGTTAACTGTCCACTACTGAACATAGGCTTTTCCTATTGGAGATTTTATCAGAACTTGCCACGCTTGCCAAGCCGATTGACAACCATTGATATTTTAAGAGAAACGCTGCTGTCCAGTGTCCATCCCTCAACGATTTAGTTCCATTGATTCATCATTAATCACGCTTAAAAGGCTGAAAGCAACTAACACCAGAATAAAGTCTATTGATTGCAAAATACGACTATAAAAAAATACTTTAACCCCTAATATATTCCGTTTTAATTTCATAAAATTCCCGTTATATATATAGAAACTTAATGAGATAATTAGAGACATTTGTCAAGTGTTGCCATTATGATGAACTTTATACTAGACATGTATTTCGCTGAATATATTTGGATAAAATTAAAAATAATTATAAAACGTATCATGTAATATGCTCATGCGCAAAAAAATACACCCAAATTGAGAATCTTCTTTTGAAAGTTGCTTAAATGTAACGTATTGGTGCAAAAATAAAGCGTAACACGTACACATATGAACTTTTTATGAGTTTGTTTTATGAATTCATTGTTGAAACACACAAACTATAATTTTCCTTCATTGCATACACGGGTTACTCTAGATTCACATGTGTAATGCTTTATTGACATTACAAATTATACTGCATCGCTCGTGAGAACCAAACACAAGGGTGACGCGCTAATTTAATAACAAAGACTGCTTGTAGTCTCATAATGTTAATTTTAATAATGACTAAGTTTCCCGAAGTCTTGTTAGTGAACCATTATTAATTTATTGCCAAGAATTCACACGTCAGTTTGTTTATACGTGTTACCACCGTGTGTGCTTTTAAAAGCTACTGGAACATTTTTATAGAGTACCTAAGCTTATTAATATCACGCAATATGTAAACAATAATTTGTTATTATCATTTAATTGCTTTTTTGAAGTTTTTAACGTCAGGGTTGTTAAAGAACAAAATAGTTATTGTTATTTTGTTTAATTTATAATATTTAAAACATAAATGATTTGATAATATTTTAAATAAATGATTTTAAATTCATCACTTATGAATGATAAGAATTATGAATTATATTAATGTCGATGTGTGATCTGGCCTTGTACTCTCGGCATAGTACGGGCCAATCCTTTCTTTCCCATGGTTGTCGTAAGAAGTAACTAAAAAACTTAATGGTCGAGGGATGAGGAATAGCATTCCTCTTAAAACATCACCAAAGCCTAACTGCGGTTTTTAATTCGCCTGCCAAGCGTGGCAACTACTGGCATAACCCCCTTTATGGGGGAGGCCTATTTTCAAAGTTATCGATTCATATGGTATGGTATGGTATATGAATATTGATACCTTTATGGTTTTCGTACAGTAAATCAGGCTATTTGAATTGGATGATATCCAATTCAGTGTACATAAATGGATCGTTTCACAATGACAAATTTGTTTCTCTACGTCACGTTCATCAATATGTATACATGAATGCTATTACAATGACCTATAAGTATGTATAATCTATTTTCCGAGAAAATATGTTACATTAGTGTATATTTTTAGCAGCATGCATGCATGCCGTCGCGAGACGCAGTATTTGAGTGTTGAGTAACTTTTCAAATATTTACCTTATATTTGATTGGATTGTGAGATTTGATATCGTGCTATGGACTTGCGTTCCCGGATGTAAACATCTGATAGGATAACAACTGTTAAAAGCTATAGATGATAAGCCTGATAAATATGACAGATTACAATGTGCCTATAGTGTCCACTTCACGTAAATAAATTTGTACCAAAAATATTGGCTTTAATTATAATAAAAATTTGTATGGAACTGACTCTGTAGGTATGGCTATAAATTCTAACATGTATTAAGTAAGTAGTAAATTGCTTACATTTATTGGGATTGACATCTTAAAAGCTAAAAATTCCAACAACAAACTATAATTGGAACCAAACCTGAATAATTTATAGATAAATAGATAGATAATTTATTTGCATGCACAGTAAAAAGAGATAAAAGAATACATATACAAAAAATAATAATAAAATATATATATATAATAATAATAATAATAATAAACTCTTTATTGCGCACAGTAAAGATGTATACAAGGAGTATTTATACAGAACGTGCATATACAAAAGGCGGCCTTATCGCTACAAGCAATCTCTTACAGACAACCTGGCATAAAGAATGGATAAGTACAGAGAGAAAGGTAGATGGCGCAAATCAGACACAGTAAATGCATAAAAGGAATCAGACAAAATGCAAAAAATTCTAAATATAAAAATAAGATTACATAACCTAAATAAACATACATATATAATATAAATAATAATACATAAACATACATATATATAATACAAATAATAATACATAAACATAAATATACTAAATAGATCAAGATAAATCACACATAGTAAACGTCAAAGCAAATTAGAGAGATAGGAAATGAGATTTTACCTGCCTCTTGAACGAGGCAAGAGATTGCGCTGATCTAATAGAAAGAGGTAAGGAGTTCCAGAGACGGATAGCTTTTATAGTGAAAGAATAGGAATAGAATTTAGAAGAATGAATAGGAGTTACTAAACGAAGGGATGTCGCGCTGCGCAATGTACTACCCTGAGAATCGACATGAAACTCAAAGCACATTTTGAGGTAATCGGGAGTTGAAGGATGAAAAAGAATAGTGTAAAGAAGAGATAGGATGTGCCAGTTCCTGCGAAGGCGAATTGGAAGCCACTTGAGTTGATTGCGGAAATCAGAAATGTGGTCATATTTGCGAAGATTAAATATAAACCGTATACATATGTTATGAAGTCGCTCAAGTTTATTTAATTGATCTTCTGTAAGATTAACATAACAGGAATCAGCGTAATCTAGAATAGAAAGTAGTAGACAGTGTGCCAATGCAGTCTTGGTACCGACTGGTAGAAAGTTTCGCAGCCGATTGAGACTACCTATTGAAGCAAATATTTTACGGCTTAACTGAGATATTTGATAAGACCAGGTCAGTGTTTGATCAAAATGTATTCCGAGATTTTTCACACTAGTACTATATTTAATTACTTGACCGTTAAAAACTACTGGTGGAAGATTAATTGAATTTAATTTAGATATATAATGAGGGCTACCGATAATAATACATTGCGTTTTTGATGGATTTACGGTGAGGCCGTAAGCTTTGCTCCAGTCTGATATACGGGAAAGGTCTTCATTAATGATACAAATTGCATCAGTGATATTACTAAAACTGGCTTGAGAGTAAATTTGGAGATCGTCTGCATAGAGATGGTAGGAAGATCGAAGATTATGTGTAATGGAATTGATAAATAATGCGAAAAGAAGAGGAGATAATACGCCACCCTGAGGAACGCCAGCAGTCGTGTTGCACCAAGAAGAGTTAATATCCTCAATACGAATACGCTGCCGACGCCCAGACAGGTAAGAACGAAACCAATCAATAGCCGTTGGAGATATGTTAAGAGAACGTAAAATGGCGAGTAAAATGTCAAAATCCACGGTGTTGAAGGCATTACTAAAATCCAGTAATGTCAACACCGTCAATTGCGACTTGTCCATGCCAAGCCGAATGTCATCAGATATTTTGATGAGAGCGGTAGTCGTACTATGACCTGGGCGAAAACCTGATTGAAAAGGATTTAGGAGACAATTTCGCAAAAGAAAGGTATAAATCTGATGATGCACAAGGCGTTCTAAAACTTTGGACAGAAAAGGGAGTATAGAAATAGGGCGATAGTCAGAGAAAGTCAATGGTTTATTATTTTTGGAGAGAGGTATTACATTAGCATCTTTCCATACAGTAGGAAAGACACTACAGGAAACAGAATTATTAAGGAGGGAAGTAATAGTGGGAAGGATAATATCAAGGATAGGGATAATCATGTTACGACTAACGCTGTCATTTCCAGTGGCATTCGACGTAATAGCCAGTATGTTTCTCCTAACATCACAATCGGAAAATTGATTAAATGAAAAAGGAGTTATATTAGGAGTTGGAAAAGATGAAAGAGAATTTAATGTACTAGTTTTGTCTTTGATATTGAAATCGACAGAAGAGCAGAAATGTCTATTAAGACTTTCAATGTCAGTATTATTATTATGAGAGCTTTGAGTTTTTCCAACTCCAAGTGATTTGAGAAACCTCCAGACTTTAGCTGGGTCTTCGTTTTCGACAGATGTATGGATGTGGCGACGTTGAGCCTCCCTACATGCTCTATTACAGAGATTCCTAGCTCTAATGTAATGGTCGCGATATTTATCAGGGTTTAATTTAAATTTCGTTTTTGCCTTGTTTTTTTTAGCCTGAAGAGCTTTAATATCATCAGTTAGCCAGGGAGCAGGAATATGCTTGAGACGCACAGGACGAACAGGAGCATGACGATCGTATAACTCTAGGAGAAAGGAGTTGAACAATTTGACTTGCTCATCAACTGAGTTCTGGCTACCAATCGTTGACCAGTTGCATGCGGCAGCATCAGTTCGCAACTGCTCCAAGTTCATGGTACCAAAACTGCGCTGCATTACCACTCTACGCTTAGGTTTAGGCGGGCGAATTTTGTAAGAAAGGTAAATTAAATTGTGGTATGAAAAGGCATCTGCAGGACACTGACCATGCCTAGCGACAAGATCAGAGGACGAAACAAACATAAGATCTAACAGGGAAGGATTACTATTGGGGAAAAAGTGCGTTGGCTGAAGAGGTAGGATATGGAGGTTACAAGAGACAGCAAGAGAGGTGAGACGTTTTGCGCGGAAGTCATCTTTCAGGAGACATGTGTTAAAATCACCCATAATAATGGTGTGATTATAGGATGGAATTAAGTTTTCTAGGGTATTTTCAAGAGAATCAAAATAATCGATAGAAGAGGAAGGACTATAAAATACGCCAAGAAGAACTTTAGAATGTGAAAGATTGACATCGATAAATAGGAATTCAGGTTCATAAGAAGGATTGGAATTATTAGAACAATTTATAATCTTGTAAGCAAAATTAACGCGAAGATAAATTGCGACTCCACCGCCACCTGCCAATGCTCGGTCATTACGAATAAGATTAAAACCAGGCAAATCGTATGAGGCAGATGACAGACATGGTTTCAGCCAGGATTCCGAGACTAGAATAGCATGTACATTATTGACGTCAAAAGATGCAAGTAGATCCGGGTAGTGGGCTGGAATACTTTGTGCGTTAATATGAACTATATTGAAGTTCTTATGTGTGCTGTCAAAATTCCATTTTAAAATCTCATTTAGAGGGATAGGGTCACTGAAAGTAGAATCATAACTAGATGACGATAAACAAGAAGAAAAAGAGCAATTACCTTGATCAAACATATAAATAAGATATTATAAAATTAAATAATAATTAATAATATTTATAGGTGTATAAATTTAAATAATCCTTTTAATTCTGATATCTACCTGCCAGTATAATAGCTTATTAAGTTTAAAATTCATATGTAAATAAAACATGGATCCAATCTAAAAAGAAACTAAGATATAAAAAAAAAAGAATAGTAATAATATTAATGTCTGCATTGATAACAACAAGCCATTTAACTGTATACATATGATCACATACACACATACACACACACACACACATACATACATATGTACACACACACACATATATATGTACACATCATACATATACTGTAATAAACAGCAATGAACGTAAGGGAAATTGTGAACAATAGTAGTATAATATAAGAGCGAAGATATCTAATTACAAAAATATCAGACATGGCTATATGATTATAAAATGGTAGCAAAAATTAATGTATAAAAAAAAGAAAAAGAAATATAGATATGAAGGAGAAATAAAAATTAATAATAAAAATTAAATATACTACAGTCGACTGTATGGGTATGGATTTTTGTCTGCTCTTAATAAGTATAAAATGTAATAACTCTTAATTACAGCTTAATGCTTTGCGTTTAGCAAATACACAAGATGCGAAGTCACTATAAAAAAGATCCTACAAAGAAATATAACAAAACTGTCATTTACAATACACGTGATGATAGAATGAAATGACAATACAGTAATAACAATTGTAAACAAGAAATTTTGATCTACCATCCTTTACAATAAAATGACATCACAAAATAAAATAACACAAACGTGGGTAGAACACTTATTAAACAATTTAAAGTAGGTACTCTGTAAGGCAAGATCTGTTTTCAAGTGCATAATTTAATTGTAACTAATAACGCAAAGCAGTAATGTAGGTAAAGTTTGTAAATTATGCTTGAGCAATCACTACTTTTTTACGCGCTTTGCTCGAGACGCAGGAACCGTGGAACATGTGGATGTACTCTGGTTTGATGAAGCTTCTGCAGCCAAACTTTGCGACGAGTTCACTAGTTTATTTATCTCACTCATAGAAGTTATGCGATGCCTCGTTCCATCTGTACCAGTGATGATAACAACTCCATCATGAGTCCAGCATTTTTTTATGCCGAAGTGTTGTCTAGCAGCTAAAAAGGCTTCGTGTCTCACTGCCGTTAAGAATTCCGACACAGTGATGCCACAACCCTTGAGCTTCGTTTTAGAATACCACACTTCATTCCTCATCTCCAAGTCTCTAAATTTTACTAAGATAGGT
Organism: Galleria mellonella; assembly: GCF_026898425.1. Taxonomy (NCBI): domain Eukaryota; kingdom Metazoa; phylum Arthropoda; class Insecta; order Lepidoptera; family Pyralidae; genus Galleria; species Galleria mellonella. The sequence continues at coordinate 4,705,864 of NW_026441966.1, forward strand.
CGTGATTTTTCTTTTTTAAAAAGACCTAATCGACGAGATTGGCCAATTTGGTCAGCAGAGAAGTCACTGATGTCAAGTTTCTCCACAATGATCTTTGATATCACTTGAGAAACAGATTCTCTTTGAGACTCAGGAATACCATGGAATAACAGCATTTTACGTCGACTACGCATCTCCATCTGATCTTGTTGGCGAGTAAGCAATTCCATCTGCTGCTGGAGGCTAGTAAGTGCAATGTTGACAAACTTTTGGAATACCTTAAAATTAGATTCCAGTGAAGAAATAGTGGTAGGAGTGGTACTTTCCTTTTGAGTTTGCAGTTCATTTTGAAACTCGGCCATTTTCTTATTGAAATGCTCCATCAATGCTGCCATTGTAGTGTGTAGTGCTTCCATAATAATAAAATCAGTGCAGAAACGAGAGGAGATAATAGATCAGCAGGTAGATATCACAGTCCGATTATAAATTCATATGAAAACTTATGAAACAAATAGTTGATATTAATTATAATAATAATTATTATTAAAAGTGAGACGCGTATTTTTTCGTGTTAGGCGTTGCGTAGCTACCCGCTAAAAAAAAAAAAGTATATATATATATATATATATATATATATATATATATATATATATATATATATATATATATATATATATATATATTTGGATTAACATTTATTGAAAAAAGTACAAGATTGTTTAAAAATACCGTTATTTTGATCGTTTCCTTTCCGAAGTCACTTAAAACGGTAGTCATAATAACCCACCAACTGCTGAGCACGGGTCTTTATTTACCCTACTATTATATGCTATCATGCTGCCCAAGGTGTATGGTGTGCAAAAAGTAAATAAAAAAAATTATGTCAAATATGTATATAGTACTCTCATATATTTTACATTACTTTCATATTTATAGTTAAAAAAACTTATAGTTTAACATTCTTAACGCAAATAAAGAATTTTAACTCGTTATACCTATTTGCCTTGCTCTCTTTCTAATGGATTTATGTAAATAAATTCAGTATTATTTTACATATATATATCAACAAAATAATTAACTACAATTTATTTATTTATATAATTCATTTATATTATTATTTTATTCATTGGTTTATATGTAGATTAAAAAATGCAAATAAAATTGCATCTAACATGTTTTTTCATTATTACTTCATAAGATACACAGTACTGTACATATATTATTTCCATTTCTCAGTAGCCCTTGACCATTAATCTTCATTATATGAATGTCCAAATTTATCCCACGGTACAAGTAACTTCCCAATAAAGATGTCTTCGGTAAGCCACCACCAACTCATTCACAAACTTATACTCAGAAATGCTAATGCCAATTTATGAAGTTTGGGGGTTATTTTGTCAGTTATGTAAAGTGATACAAAGTTCTTTGAACCACCTTTAATATTATATTATTCAAGCTTAATACATAAATATCTAATTATAATTTATGCCGATACTAGTTGTGCGCGCGACATTGTCTAGGTGTCCAGATTAACTGATTTACTGGGATTAAAAGTAATCAATTTCTTTATTTATGTCAAATATTATTAAACGAAATAGTTATGAGCCCAGACGGTCAGAGAAGAGCACTTTATTATAAATAATGAATAGAAAATTACATATGCATCTGAATTGAAGTCGAGTAAGGTCTTTAACGAGTACAATTTAAGAAGCTAAGGTACAAAATCGAATGACAAGTGTAACTGTGTGTATCGAATAAGCAATCGATTTCCGCTATTGGGTTAGTAACATTGACTGCAAGGAGACAGTGATATAAGGAATTCTGACATTAATTCGCACATTTTCTTACTCTTGCGTCTTTCTGGGATATTATTTTGCTGTTAAATATCAAGAAATTTTTATGAAAAATATAATTATGTTATTGTATATTCGTTCATATAACATTGCTTTTACGAGTAATATTATTTTTTACTTTCCATTAGGTGGGCCATTCCTTTGTTTGTTATTACAGGTGCAGAAATTGTATGGAACCATATTTTTTTTAATTACGATTAGTTGAGCCGTTAAGGTGTCAAGCAAAAACACTTTTTTTTATTTATTTTGGTTTTATTTATTTTATAATTATTACTGCAATGTATGAGTCTTGTACGAGTATATTTCAACGATGCCCTTTGCATGCTATAGATCGGATGGGATGAACATAATTCTTATTTTCTATTAACCAAAGTCAAGATTATGATGAATTATTATCACTGCATGGACGAAACATGAGTTATAGGACCTATATATTTTGCACTAGCTGTATCCTGTCAATCCACCTGCATGAATCAGTACATAAAGTATCCTATACGCTATATTAGGATATAACCTATTCGTGTATTAAATTTCATTCAAATCCGTTCTGTAGCTTTTGTGCGAAAGAGCATCCGTCTAACGTTACAAATTTCGCGTGACCAGGATATATATACTGTCCAGCATGAAAAGTACTCTGTAACCTTCTCTATATAGAACGCTTATATCAAATTTCATAGCAATTGGTTAAGCTATTAAGGTGTTATAAGGTAAAAAACAAACTTACATTTACATTTACAATATTGGTAAGGATTAATAGGATTGGTATGCAAGATGTCTGATAGTAATATACTTAGATTTCATATAAATATAATAAATATGAACAGATGTTTGTTATTCTATCATTGTGTAACTGCTGATTGGTTTTAATTAATTTAAATGAAATTTGGTACCAAAGAACAGAACACAGGATATATTTAACTTAATTCAAGAGGGCAAAGTTACAGGATGTAACTAGTAAGAAATAATTGTATTGTTTAAACACTGACATTGTCTAATAAATTAATAGGCACTTATAACTTAATTGCAATAATTGTCAGAGTTGCACTTTAATAGCATTGCAACAATTGTAGGCTGAAGTAACAAGTGCATACATTAAATACGTAAGTACTAGTTAATTTCTTCATATTAAGGTATATAATCCTAATTAAGTAGACTGGGGGGAAAGGGATTGTTAGCAATGGAGTTTGACAGCCCCATTGCTATCAGTATGCCCTATTAGGTCGACCTCTACGTGGTTCCCCCTGGAAACCATCGTGAACAATTCTTGTTGAATTTGTCACGATGGGCTAACTGACTTGCTTCATCCTCACCTATCACCCTTCACCGATACCCCGCCGGTGTATACCGATAGCGCGGGTGGGGTTACCATTCCATTATCACCCATTAAAAAAAAAAAACAAAATATACTAGTCTTTTTTCGTATCTGTATCCATGTTAGTGAGATATATTGTTAAACTCGGACAACTCGGCCTTTCTCTTTTATTCATATAAATTAAAATCATCTACAAACATATCGTAACTATTAGAGTGTTTTATCATTTTCTACGAAATTGGCAATTTAGCAGAAAAAGAAAGAGACAAAACAGTTTAACAGCTAAAATAGATATTTATATATATATAGAGACGTTTGACGTTTTGATGTATAAGTAATTTGCCGTTAGTCTCTCCCTATGCGATTTGTGTATGAATAAATTAATGAATGTGGAGAAAGCAAGAGAGGTCTGTTTGAATTGGAATATTTGGCATTCTATTGTTTCTGCCTATCCCAATGGGTGATAGGCATACCGGATATGTATGTAATGCATGTAATATTAATATAGATAAGGAATGTTACGCTCATGTTTAATGTTTTATTAATAGATGTATTATGCGATTTTTTAACCAATTATGAATCAATTTGGATAAATTTATTGATACTGTCACGACTGAAATTGCTGTTTGGTTTATACGGAGGTCTAAAAATGTATTCGAAATGAGTCTTAAATATTTAGAATATTTATTTATTAGTAACAAATGAATTTGTCGGAGGATACGTTTTCCTTAAGAAAGAGGTAAATATGTATGTAATGTGTACGTTTCTGGGGTAACGTGAGTGATGACAGATGAGGATGAACTCCGTCAATTACATCATCGTGACAAATTCACCAGAAGTTAACCACAATGGTTTATTTTTTATACAACTTAGAATGGCAAACAAGCTAACGGCCCACCTGATAGAAAGTGGTAACCGTCATCTATAGACATCTATGGACATAACAGAGTGTACTGTTTCGCCCATGATACCCCCCATGCGTTGCCATTCCTGAGGACTTAGGTGTTATTCCTCTGTACCCTGTAAATTCACGCCATATCCCATTCTTCAAACCGAAACACAGCCATGTAAACACAACTGCTTCACGGTAGAAACACGAATGGAACAGAGGTACCCAAGCAATAAACTTTTGTACAAAGTCTCCCTCTGGTAAAGGGAGAGCGCGTGGAGATCTATCTGATAGAGCATATTGTTAGCAGTGGGATCGCAGTATTTATTAACAATTCTGTAGAGGCTCTACTAATAGTAGTCAATCCTCAAAATTACTAGTCCTTCGAATACAGTCGTATGCATACAAATGGTAGCCGAATTAAACAAAAAAATCTCTAATCAGCTGACTTGTGATATGGATATCCGTAAAATAAAATGTCGAAATAAAACAATAAAATGTTGCTGTCTTGTTCTATCGCATGCACGCGGTAGCGATAACATGCTTATAGTACAATTCGTTTGCTTATCAGGAGGATAAAGGACAGGAAATTTAAAAAAAATCATGTATATATATATATATATATATATATATATATATATATATATATATGTAATTCTAGAAATTTTGTACTAATAATAATAACCTATGTAACTACAGCAGTAATCTCGTATTTTTCTACACGTGTGGTAAAAAATTAAATAATAAACTTCTAACGAGACCATCATTACATTACCTAGAAACCTACTCACATTCGTTTTGATGTAGTTAATTATTAGGTACAGCTAGTAAAATAAAAATATATAGCAAGCTCAAGATTTATAAATTTAGAGTATGCTAGCTTGTAGTCTGTACTAACAATATTAAGAGGAAATATGTGATTGTTTGTTTATAATGGATACACTCAAAAATTACTCAACTAATTTTAAAAATTTTCTGACATATAGAAAGATTCATTATCAGCGATTAATATAGGAGTATATATTATTTTCGAAAATTCTATCTACGCATATAAGGCGGGTCAGACCTCTAGTGCAAGATGCGATATTTACAGAGCGTTAAGAATCGTGTCACGTCAGTGCTTTCGAAACTGTTTTTTTTATAATATAAAAAAATGCACGACAGAGTATTTCTTACGAAATGGGACAAATCGAAAATCAATGATAATATTCCTGAAGTACTTTTCTTTATATAGTATGAAAACTTAAAATTGCATGTCGAAGTAATTATCAAAATATTTTTGTAGAAATTGACATAAAGCGCTCATGACGTGGTTGATAGATACGATGAAAATCATGAAAGTTGTAAAAATTGTTTAAAGAAACTTCACAAATTAGTTTTATATTAATTTTATTTTTTTGGAGCATAGTCTTAACATTATATTATTATATTTCGACTATTTTTCATATGAAAGTTATTCTGTTTTATGTATATTATAATCTAGGTTTTGAATTGTACTCTGACCATCACCTTGTTGTATAGTAACCAAGTTTACTGTGACACATAACAAAGTTTCTAGTTGTACTAAAACTGAGGGCAAATGGACTTGCGCGACATTGCGAATTGAATTTACTATGCGATCTGATAGTGAGCCAACTTTGCAACACTATATTCTCCTTCTATATTTGGGGAATATAGAAACTGATGAGGTATAACAGATTATAAGATTGTACAAGTCTTATAATCAATATATATCTTACCAGTTATGTGTCGTGCTATGACCATAATGTCTCATTGGAATTAAGGTAATAGAAATTACATATTGTAAGCCAATTTATTTTATCATAAACTCAGACAATAATGTTTCAATATATGTTATTTTTATTGTTTCATTACTAATCTATCACTAAACAAATAAAGTTTTTAAACATTTCAAATATCGAAAACAATTTTGACATTTGATGGCTAATTTTGTTTACATTGCAATCCGATGGCGCCACCTACGCTTAGCTTTGTACAATGTTGTGACAGGGAGAATCGACAGTGACGTCAGTTTCTATTGCACTTCGTAACAAAATAATGTATGTAATCTACATAATATACATGAATATTCATACATTTAATCAGTTCAATTTCAACATATACAATTGACATTACCGGCTTTTTATTTGCGAGAGGCAATGCTACATTTATTTTGTATGTGGTACTTATGATTCCCATAATAGTAAAAATTATGAATCACAATACATATTGTATATCATCATCATCATCATCATATTAGTCTTTAACTGTCCACTGCTGAACATAAGCCTCCTTTTTTAAGGGATTTTGACAGTAGTTTTTACGCTTGGCAGGCGGATCGACAACCGCAGTTAAGCTTTGTATATGTTTTAAGAGGGACGCTGCTGCCCATGCTTTGACCTCTCGTAGTCGTCTCTTACGACACCCACGGGAAAGGAAGAGGTGGCCTATTCTATGCCGGGACCACACGGCGAGGTCACATATTATATACAATGTATGTTTATTAGAAACGCGGTTCGCTACACATCATTATTATATATTTAACATTAATTTTATTTTTACTGTAACTAATAAGAGGATGAATCGAGCTTTTTCAAGGTAAAGAATACCGTTAAATACGGATGCGGGAAATTCCTAATCGAGACGTGACAAATAGACTTCTATCATGAATACAATGGTTCCATAAAATTAAATGTGGGAATAAAAAGTGCTAATGTACCTCGACGCGGATTCGAGTGTTCTTAGAAATCCCAGGCGATTGTCGGATTTAAATTAGATTAGAGTGATAGGAGGCAGTGACCTCGAGAGGTGAAATATTTAGGTACTGTAGATAAATGGACGTATGCTGTGTTTTGATTAATCTGACAGTAATGTAACTTTTTATTTACATTCATTCAATTAATACTTAAATGACTGTAAATCAAATACTATTTTAGACTAATTTATACTATTTTAAACTAGCGTTAGTCCACAGTTTTGTCTCTTGAATCAGTATATAAAATATCCTATATTCTATGTTAGGAATTACCCTATCTATGTTATAAAATCCATTCAAATTCATCTAGTAGTTTTGGCGTGAAAGAGTAACAAACATCCATTAATTCTTACAAATTTTCGTATTTATTTATGAAATAGGATTGATCAATTAGTGTCAGTAATTAACTGTCCACTGTTGAACTTAGACTTCCCTCATAAGGGATGTTTTGCCAGTAGTTGTCACGCTTGGCAAGCGGTTTGGCAATCACAATTAAACTGGTGATGTTTTAAGAGAGACGCTGCTGACTATCCCTTGGCTATTAAGTTCCCTTAATCGCCTCTTACGAAACTTACGGGAAAGAAAGGACTGGCCCATTCTACGCCGGGATTCATAATATTGAAAGTTAATTATAAAACGACCTTAACTATTACACTAAATAATTTATTTTCGTAGTAACTATAATTAATCTATATTATATACTAATATTACATAAAAAATTTGATTATTTATTTGTTTATAATGAACACAAAAATTAATTATCCGATTTTGACTTCTTTTTTCTCCTTTAGAAAGCTACATTATCAAAGAAACCTAGGCTATATATTATATTAATAAAAAAATGTTAGCATTGTTTTGTGTAACTTTCATTTATTTCAAATTATTTTTAAAGTAAACAAGATAATAGCAAATTCTATTTTAAAATTTTTCCCTGCTATGTGCGATACCGCGCATACTGCTCATAAATTACTGCTGTTTCACGTTAATTGGTCTTATCGTATGTGGTCATAATATGTACACGAGCGAGTGTGACACGATGCCGCGATGTGTCAACAAAAATACACATATGACAAAAAGCTTTTACTGAACTTAGATTAGACAGATAATGACAATGTCATGTTGGTTTGTGTAAAACGTTAGACAAATAAACCTAGGAATTGTAGTTTTACCCCTTATTCATAAAAAAAAAAAACATTAAACTTTTAATAAATCTATTTTAGCTATTGAATTATTTTAGGCTAAATTCCCAATTTGAAAGAGACTAAATCTCTAATAATTAAAACAGGTTTGTAAAAGATTTTATTTTTGATGAATAACGTTATTATATTCTGTACAAGAAATTGATATTTCTAGAATAATGTCGGTAATTATGGTTAGCGTTTGTTTTTCTTATGCAGGGTCCAACACGCTGATGGACCCATTAGCGTGTTGGACCCCTCAGCGTTCATCCAAACATCCAATTATCTAAACCTGATGGAAGTTTGTAACTGTTGTTTATAGACATAAACAGTACCACCGATATCACAGAGTATACAGTGTTATCCACGATACCGTTCATGCGTTGCTATTTTTGAGAACTAAGGTGTTATGTCTCCGTACCCTGTAATTTGACTGTGGCTATATGTCCACCCTTCAAACCAAAATACAGCTATGCAAACATAATTACTGATATCGTATTTACTGATATTGCTCACAACTTAGGTTACATGTATATTTCTATTACTAATAACGCAACTTTTAAAATATTTGTAGTCTAGTGTTATTTAATTCATTATAATTGTTACTTCATTTTCTCGCACTGTATAACTATGTTAAAGTAAATGTTGTGAATACCTAATAAAAGGCATGCGCATTAATATTGCATTATATTTAATGTTTGTTGTATATATTATAATGCAATATGCTGTTGGTGTTCCTTTAAATAAATAAATAAAATAATTGTTTCACATCAGAAACACTAATGGGGCAGAGGTACCTAAGATGATGACTTTTGTACAAAGTCTTCCTCTAGTTTGTTTTTTCAATTATTTCCAATACGTTAGTTAATGGTTAGGATTATCAATATAATATAAACTGTAAATGTTTATTAATTAATCACGTTTGGATAAATTAGAATGAAATGTGAATTAAAGAAATATCATATTCTATATTAAAATATACTTTTTATTTTATTTCACAATCATATAACACCCATTTCTAACTTACTCTGGTAAAAATGATTTTTCGATATAACTAAAATGCTTTACTATATCTTTTGCTTAATTATAGTTTAGAACTAAATGAGAACCTAAAATGAAACCGAAAACTGCACAGAGGAACTCGTCGTTGATTCGCACGTATTCGTGTAAGTATATAATACAAATCAATGGACAAAAAGTACGTCAAGGATTTTTTTTGATGGGTGGATATGGTAACCCCGCTTGCGCTAACGGGATACGCTGACGGAGCACCAGTGAAGGGTGATAGATGAGAATGAAAACAGGCCAGGTAGCCCATTATGATGAATTCATCAGGAATTAACCATGATAGTTTCCAGGGAGAACCGCGAGGAGGTCGACCTGGTTGGGTATATTACTAGCAATGGGATTCTCAGTCTCCCTTACTAACAATCTCTTTCCCCTCTACGTCAGGGATTATCCCTGTCTAATATTTCTACATAAATTAAAAAACCAACTTCTTAGCACATATTTAATAGTATAGAGACTCCTTTACACAGGGCTATATGATGTATTGACTCCAACTATTAACATCGCATCATCGTACATAACAACGACGAATAAAATATTTACCTGACTTAACATTGAACTATTCTGTATCGTTAGCTAACAAAAAGTACCGATGACATCAACTAGAGGAATAGTACATTTTTTGTGGCTGTTAAATGGACACCTATTCATATTATGACACATCATTATGTGGGTTAGGTAATCATTGAATCTATATCAAAATAAACGAGAACAATCGGACTTATATTTTTTTATACATTTTAGAATGGTAAACAAGCTGATGGCTTACCTGATGGAAAGTGGTAACCGTCGCCTATAGACATGAGCAGTACCATGGACATAACAGTGTATATTGTTTCGCCCATGATACCCCCCATGCGTTGCCATTCCTGAGGATTCAGGTGTTATTCCTCTGTACCCTATAAATTCACGCCATATCTCACCTTTCAAACTGAAACACAGCCATGCAGACACAACTGTTTTACGGTTGAAACACGAATGGGACAGAGGTATCCAAGCAAACGACTTTTGTACAAAGTCTCCTTCTAGTGAGGGGATTTTTAATTTAATTCCTATTTTAGGAATCAAATCACTTGCATAACTTTGGTGATTTGAGAATTTTACATTCAAATATCATATACTAGCTTTTATCTGCGACTTCGTCCACATGATTGAAATATGTTTACAGATCGGGACATAAAGTAGTCTATAATACCTTTTCCATTCCATATAGTATGTGCACACCAAATTTTATAGTGATTGGTAAAGCCCATAAGGTGCTTTAAGGTAATAAACAAACAAACTCACTTGCATATTTATAATACGAGCATCAGCTGCAACACGAAAAATGTCATCTTAAATTATTTTATTGATAAGGTTGACTGGATTAGAATGCTATATAGCATTAAGTGCGCCTTTTGTACCAAACACTTTTTTTTAAGTGAACAATAAAAAATAAATAATAATAAAATAAAAATATATGTATTATTTTATTAGAATCTATTAAATAATCAAAAATATATCCAGTTGTAGTTTGTTAATTTTTATACACCACTTATACAGTTTTGTTATATTTATTTAAATTGTTTAAATAAAAACTGGACTACTTTAAATAATTATTTAACTTTTTAATACATAAGTACTCAGATATATCAGGAGAAAGCATCAGGGACGAATTTCAAACTCATCACAAGCATCAATCTCGTTGATAAGATTGGATTTTTCAAGGATAATTAATTCCAGTCCTAAGTATAAATAAACATTGCTACTTCCAGATTTCGGTCCTGTGGGAATCGTATTCAACTAGAGAGAGCTGATACTAAGTTCAAGAAGCTTAATTAGGATTCCGTACTGAAATGGTGCATCGATCTAATGATGCTATCGATTTGTAAATTGAGAGATGATACATGAGAATGAAGCAGGTCAGTTAGCCCATCTTGACGAATTCAACAAGAATTGTTCACGATGGTTTCCAGGGGGAACCACGTGGAGGTCGACCTGATAGGGTGTATTGCTAACAATGGGCTCATTAGACCCCATTAGTAACAATCCCTTTCCCCCCTGCCTAACTATTGTTATTAACAATTCAGAAAAGGTGATATGTATGGAATGAAATAGTAATTTTCTATTAGCATTGTATCACCAACAGTAATAAAAATATGCGGAAGTTAATATCACTGGTGTGGTTACTTGATTAGACTTAATAACAGCTTACGAGATTGATGACTGATGGAGGGAAGGTCATAGAGCTTCTACAGGTGGTCAGTCCTCCGCACCAAATGTTGGCAATCCCACGCATACAAATGTTAACGATAATACTGATCAAGTAATCAGTAATATTATTTATAATAACGAATTTAAAGTAAATATTATACAAGTAGTTATTGACAAATTCATGCTTTTACATTTATTCTTTATTCAATGGTCATGTAAATAAAATTCATACTATAACTACATTAGCTGTATCTAGCAGCTTTGCCCGCGTGATACAGTATATAAAATAATTTATAACATATGTGTTTACCAGAGGGAGACTTTGTACAAAAGTCGATTGCTTGGGTACCTCTGTCCCATTCGTGTTTCAACCGTGTGTTTGCATGGCTGTGTTTCGGTTTGAAGGGATATGGCGTGAATTTACTGGGTACAGAGGAATAACATCTGAGTCCTCAGGAATGGCAACGCTTGGGGGGTATCATGGGTGAAACAGTATATTCTGTTATGTCCATTGTACTGCTCATGTCTATAGGCGACGGTTACCACTTTCCATCAGGTGGGTCGTCAGCTTGTTTGCCATTCTAAGTTGTATAAAAAAAAGTCAAGATATAGTCTACCTGTGTACCAAAGATTCAAATCCGTTCAGCAACTTAAGCGTGATTTACAATCATCTATTCAAATTTTCACATTCATAATTTTAGTAAGAATGTTGTGACAGATTCTGATTGATGTGATGTTACTTTATAAACACGATAGATTAACATTACTATTTATAATATCTTTCTAATTTACAAATATTTATACTGAGTCATTCTCATATGGCTGAATACATTTGATTGCAATTTGGTGCAAAGATGGACCATATTCAAGACTGTGCAACTTCACTTTTTCTATGTATTAAATACAGGATATTTTTTATTTTAATTATAGCAGAACCTTATGTCAAAGCTAATAGATACTAACCTCTATATAGTGTCTCTATTTACTAAGCATTTCAAATACTCGTACTAGATGCCATTTGACAGAATATCAAAGGACTTGAGATAGATAGACAATAAAGCTCTAATTGACTTATATACATCTCTCAACTCGTCTCTGTTATAAATAATTGGTTATCGAATATAAGGTATATATTATATAATCCGAAATTAGGCTATTTACCTAAATCCTAAGAATCCTATGCCATAAATTAATATTCATTTATAGATAGAAGTATTTTTTTATAAAATTATATATTAGCATTCTGTGACCATTTATCTGCCATTGACCAAAAAATTACTTAGCTTTTTTTTAGACAAACGGCAGATACATTCGTCAATTTAATTTAATTAAATAATCATCAAGTTCATAGAACTTATAAAATTTTCTATCCTGTTAGATGTGTTATTACAAAACTACGAAAACAACTACAAATCTATTAACCGAATGAAATAAATAAAAAGAGAATGGTGATGATTTGATTTAAATTCAATAAACTCATCAAAGAGATTTTTTACGTCAGCGCTGTGACGTCTGTGATTCTAAAATTATCTTATTAATTAATCAATTTAGAGTTGCGGTCCAAAAATGACCAAAGAGTCACATCGTTAGAGTTTGAAACTTTTTTTTTGTTAAATTTCAAACATCGTCTCTCTCTGGATATATGTAAAAAAATAATAATAATAATATATGTAAAAGAATATAGTTAGTTTAAAGATAAAATATCCTGCTATTTTTGAATATTTATCAAAACATAAGTGCTATAAAACCAAAAATGATCTAACATTTTTTGTTTTTATTATTTTTCAGCCTCCCCTATATTTTAGGAGTAGATATTATTGAAAATGGTTCCTGTTCCGTTTTCAAATTGTAGCTAGACTACTGTACCTACAAGGTCGAGTGCTGGAGTTGTTTATTAAGGAAAAAAAAATGCCAATTAATTTTATTTGTACTTTCTTTTTCTTAAGAATCTTTTCTCCGTTTCTGTCTATTTCACAAACAGTCCAAATTGAATAGGTAATTTAAATAAAGAACGTGACTACACTTGTACTTAACCGAAAACCTATCGATCACAAATTGTGGAATTCGGTACAGAATTAGCAATGTAATCATGTAACGTAATCGGACAAATATTCAGACGAATTTAGAAACTTATTACTTAAGAAAAGCGCTTACTGCACTAGCTTCATTACCTAAGATTTTGTTGTTTGCTGCGAACTTTATGTCTTATTAACGTCATTCGAAAAGGTTCTTATAGTGCACTAATTTGCAACTGCGAATAATTTTACTTTTTTGTTAGAAACATTAAGTACAGAGAGAGAGAGAGAGAGAAAGAGAGAGAGAGAAAGAGAGAGAGAGAAAGAGAGAGAGAGAGACATAATACCATAGTCCTCAGGAATAGTAACGTATGAGTACCATGAATATTACAGTATATTAATCATACAAAGTAGGTACTTTATTTTACGTAAATAAGGTCCCGGATCCAGTTCTTAGTATTATTTTATTTCGTATTACTATTTGATATATTTATTTTATTTATTATTAGTAGAGATCAGATGTTAAAACCGTCTGGTATAATATTTACTAGTCATCATTAATTATAGGCTGATGTAATCTGTCGGTAGAGTTAATATTAAAGTAAAACTACGATACTGCACTATGATTATATCTATTTAATTGTTCTGGTGTTGAATGAATTTTAACATCATTTTTTGTATATTATATGATTAAGTTAGGTTTTCTCCTTCTTACTTACGTTGGTTTTAATATTTGTTTCATCATATATTCTCTATTGATAGTTTTTTTTTTATGTCTTCTCCTATGTTGCCTTCTCTTTTATTGAGTGTTTACTTAATTTGTGAATAGTTGTGTGTTCGGTGTATGAATTGGATGATGAAGAAAGATGTTCAGGTATACTTCACAGCATAGTTAAATTTTTTCTTCTATTATTTTTTGTACTAATTACATATTAAGGCTTAATTATGGTATATGGATTTAAATAGATGACCGCGACTACATCTATACATCTATTTTGATTGTTAATATTTGTTCTTAAGTTAGACTCAATAACTTCGATTCTTGGTAAATTTCGATTTGTGTTACGGACTTCCGATTACGATTTTCTCCAAAAAGGTTTAGTGGTAATGATGGGAAGGGGACGATTGATATTAATAAATATAAAAAAAATAAATAAATAAATAGGTGTAAAAACCTCTTTGAAGTTCCAGACTAATTTTGATACCTTTTGCTAACAAAGAATAACAGCACCGGTTTTATGTCAAAGACATAAACTGAAAATTCAAAAACGGTACATAATCAATTCCGTGGTATAATAATATCCGAATATGAATATATTGTGTAGATAAAATATAAAAAAAAGATAAGTAAATAAATATAAGCACATCACTTCACACTGGCCTTAGGATTTTGTATATCTTAGGATATTGATATGTATCTGACTTTCAAATTAAAAACTTATACAATAAAAAATAAAATTATATTTGAATTTGGAACACATTCAAAATTTCATTTTGGCGCCAACCTGATCTACTGATATTGGTAATGTCAAAATATTATTATAATAAAATGGGGTAACAAATCAATATTTTGTCAATTAACTTACAATTATGACAAGTTTGCAAACTTTTTTATTTCATTTCTTCACAGAACACAAAATGCTCGGAAAAAGTGTGTCAGGCGAGTATAATGGATATCCCGAACCGTGGCGATACTCCAAGGACAGTGGAAGAGGTATTCAAGGATGCCGAATCTTTTCTCAAACAGTACTACGCATCTATACGAAGGTAAGTCAAACTAGTAAACAAAATAATAATAACAATAACAGTTTTCATTGTAAACTAGCCATTCGACCCCACTATGCACTGGTAGAGAGTATTTTCGAAAATAATACATAGATTATATTACTCGTTGATAAGGTAACATTCTGTACGTGAAAGAATTTTTAAAATTTGTTAACTAGTTTTGAGTTTGTTTATTACCCATTAAATAAACAATCAAATCCTACCTCTTTATTAATATCAGTATAGATATTGCTTGAAAAAGTCACAAAATGAGCTGAATCAATACGGGACTAATCCTTGATTGCAAAAATAATTATAAAAATAGGTTTATAATTAATTAATAACATAACAGAACTATAATTGTAGTCGAATTGAGAATATCTTGTTTAAATTTGTATATACATATAATTTAAAATGTCACAATTGTAAAAATTATTTATGGCTTAACATAAATGTCATTTAACTATGGATTGATTGAATCATACTGTATGATTTCCTCAAAATAAATAAATTTATAATATTTTTCCATAAAAAAAAAACAACATTAATCTTAACGATAGTAATATGAAACCATTACGGGAGTAAACTCTATTGTTTGCAAAAAATCATTAATGTCCGTTTATATTTGGCAAAGATATCATATAACACACACACATACACACACACACACACACACACACATAAAATACACTTGAAACGACGTTCTTTTTACAAGTCACTTAAAAATTTATTAATTTTTTTTCTCAGAGAAAATTCCGAAGCGCACACAGGAAGGCTGGAGGAGGTGAAGCGGGAGTTAAATGAAAAAGGAACCTACCAGTTGAAAACTTCCGAATTAGTGTTCGGAGCTAAGTTGGCATGGCGGAACGCTAACAGATGCATCGGTCGGATACAGTGGAAAAAGTTACAAGTGAGTTATTTAGAAATCCCAAATTTGCCCACATTCATTATTTTACCTTTTTTTATACAACTTAGAATGGCAAACAAGCTGACGGCCCACTTGATGGATAGTAGTATCTGTCGCCTATGGACGTGAACAGTACTATAACATATATTGTATATAACAGAGTATACTGTTTTGCTCATAATACTCCCATGTGTTGCCATTCCTGAGGACTAAGGTATTATTAATTCCTATTAAAATACTTATACTATTTTTAAATATTAACTATAGATATGAGCTATCGTTACGCCGCTAAGTTGTATTAAAATCTGTCCAATTTTATAAGGGTAATGTGTGTGAATGAACAATCGCTTCCTACAATTTTATTATATTATTCTTCGGTTAAATTATAAAATATTTAGTTACATTAGTTCAATTAAATAGTTTTATTATTTGATTGCGACTGTATTATAGTGTCGATGTGCAAACGCTGCGATCGACAGCGTAGTGAGCGAGAAGGGTCGCGACCCGCGCAATACTAACATTTATAAGCAGTTATCTCATATGTCTAGTAAAATAGTAAAGAAATTCTTTCGTATAACTATGTTAATTATAATAATATACCTAGAAGTATCAATTGCATATAACACGATCTTTTTAAATTAAGTGTACAGGTATGTCTACGAAAAATCTCAATTTTTTTCTCTTAATAATTTCTTTTGTTTCTTTTTTCTCAATTTTATTTTCTTTGTTAAGAAATATTTTTGTGGTTATAATTAAACATAATCAAGACTCAGCAAACGTAATCAACAGCGAAAAACTCATTTTGTTACAATATGCAAAAAAATCTCAACGTAGGTAATAGATGAACCTGGTAATACTGTGGTGAGACGCCAAAATAAGTCTAGAAATGGAAATGGCTCACGGCAAGAAATACTTATATAGAGCTGGATACAACCTCCTGAAATATATAATTTAGATTTTTTTATTTACTTATGTAGTTATACATAGTAGTTTATTTAGAATAATTTAATTAATAAGATTAATGCATATTACAACGGAACTAGTTATATGTTTTTAATTTCATCAACATCAGTTTCATATATGAAGCATTAATTTTGTAAAGAATATTTAATAAATACTAACTAACATTGCAAATGCCGTTTTGTCCCTACCACCACCTATATTTATAATTTTTTTAGTATTGGGAAAAAACTATTCTATCTCTCAAATTGAACCGAACATCCATGTTCAAAATTAAAATCGGTTAATGTTTTTGGAGATTCAGAGATTAATGTTAACAAGTATCATCACACTAGATTTTTGTATATTAATATTTAACTGACTTTAAAAAAAAGAAAAGACTAAATTTTTTTTGCATATATATTTTTTATGTATGTCCACCGATTTCTCTATCAATGGTGGACCGATATAAATTCTTTTTTATTAGAAGGTAGTCCTTTTGCACCAACTTGATAAAAGGAACCCAAAACAATCGAGGAATTATATAGGCACATATATGATGTTTCATATTTTTTAAAACTAATATTATTGTATAAAAATTTTGATGCTACATCAATGATACTATATTATTACGGACTATGGAAAATTGTTTCATAAAATTAATTTCAATATCTATAAAGTTAGTCTCTTAAAATAAATTCAGCTTTAACATGAATAGAATAAACACTATTTTTATTCGAAAAGTGCGATAAATAGTCTGAACTTCGCAGAATATACCCTTCAAAATTATTGTTATACATATGTATATCAAGATAATATATATTTTGATTACCTCTAATTATTATAAATGATTCGGAATTATATGAATGAACTGAACACTTAATATGAAGACAAATACGTTGCCACTAATAATAGAATGGATTAGTTTTTCTGAAATAGGGAGTATACTTACTGAGTGACTTGCGGTATCCGTTTCCGTTTGGGATTCTACTGAAAAAAAGACGTTAAAGGATGTAGGCACATCGCTGTTGTTGCTCAGAAGTACAAGATGACCTATCGATTTAGGACCTCGTGTGGAAAAGCTTATAATGTAATGACTATATGGTATTATTGGATATTAAAGATCGTTTGCGGCATACCTGACCAAAAATTTGTAATAATTATTAACTCGTATAAGCAAACTCAAAACTCATAAACGGCACTGTCGGTAAATTACTACATTCATTAAAACAAGGAGACAGTCAGTTCGTCTGATTTTTTGTGACTATATTAAGCTACTATTTCGCCTATTCTTAATTGATTTTTACAATTCACTTTTCAATCGATACGGTGTACTTCCGCATTGGTTCTATTTTAAATTTGTGATGATAAATATTGTTGCGAAAAAGTTGGTACGAATGTTTACATATTGCATTGTGCAATTCAATTATAAATTATGAACGCCACAGGTATCCAATGAAATTTGATTGTAGGTATGAACGTGTAATTTTCCTTAGCTCGAACACGAAGTTTTTATCGCGACATCACGACTCGATTCATCGTCCAGTAATATGGCCGTACTATGACATGATGATAGATATTATCAAATAAAAGTATCATTAAAATATGTCGCTATTGAAGTGTTTAATGGTAAAGGATTATATTATTACAGTTTGTCAGTTGATTTGACTTTCAACTATAAGGTATATTTCTTTATATATTGGTGCGAGATGTGGTCAAAATTGGTCATTTAAATAAACATAGTTTAGACACTAATATATTATTCAGTATTACAAAAACGTTTATGTCCATTTTAGCTATTTGTTTATTTTATACACTGTTATTTCGGTAATAAAAAAATCATGAAGATATGTGTATTGAATATGTCAAGTATAAAATGATGGATTAATTGGTAATTTTGTAAATCCCCACAAATGGGAATCTACATACTCTCTTTGTCAGATCATTACGAGTACTTAGACATTCATGTTGTCAATATCGCTCTTAATATCTTCCAAGCAATCGACTTTGTACAAAAGTCGATTGCTTGGGTACCTCTGTCCATTCGTGTTTCAATCGTGAAGCAGTTGTGTTTGCATGGCTGTGTTTCGGTTTGAAGGGTGGGATATGGCGTGAATTTACTGGGTACAGAGGAATAACACCTGAGTCCTCAGGAATGGCAACGCATGGAGGGGTATCATGAGCGAAACAGTATACTCTGTTATGTCCATGGTACTGCTCATATCTATAGGCGACGGTTACCACTTTCCATCAGGTGGGCCGTCAGCTTGTTTACCATTCAAAGTTGAATAAAAAAAAATAATTAAAGGGCACTACAAATTTTCTCTTCTCAACCATTAAAAGATATTATGTTACAATCTACATTATTGATATTATGACTATTATTACGATCTCTTATGATTACTCAATAAAAAGCCCCGTGTCCATTCATAAATATAATACTAACAGCTAATCGTGACTCAGACTTGAAATTTCGTGACTTCAATACTGTAGGTACATAATTAGCTTTAATTAGTTAACATATTTCATTATTTATATACTAATATCAGTAAATTTAAATAGTCCTAAATAATTTATTATTATATTTTTTTATTCACATGGCATTGATATTGAAGTTTTAATGCCCTTTTTAAAGAACTACATGTTATTTCATATGAAACTCATTATATAAGTATATTACATTAGGTAAGTACGTACAACTATATAAGTTTCCAATGCAACTATAATCCAATTTTATCGTTTTTTTTTTAGTACAAACATTCTTGCTTATTTATAATAATTGTAATGTAACAATTCAACTACTGAAATAGAAAATTACACAACATACCGACAAAGTTCACACAGTCATTTGTTGACCTATCAAAAGTCTGCGAACAACCGACTGCGGACCGCTTAAGGGTGAAGGGTTTATTTAATTTTTGGCATGTGTAATTTATACCTGACATCCACTGTTCGATAAAAAAAAAACTTAGCAAATTATTACGAGACATCAAAATACCTAATTAATGTTTCGCTTTTTAAAAATCTTTGTATTGCATAGTATAGATAACTATTTGAAATGTAGTTGACAGGTTCTCGATTTGCTTTTAATTTTGTATATAAGGTAATAAATACCTTAGTTATTTGTAACCAGATTTCAATAGTTATATTTTAAATGTATAGGATTTATTCTCCTTTTAAATGCGATACGGTGATTATAGTCATTATTTTCACATGGCAATATAAGAGAATATGAATAAGAAAAAATATTTAGTTTAAAATATGTCATATAAAATATCTCATAGCTTGCCAATCACTGTACATCGGACGTAACGAACTTGTTTAGGATATTTCTTACCGCAAAGAGTCGCATATAAAGTTTTAATTAGGGTTACAAAGCTACATTTTCCAAGTTTATAACGAGACATAAACGGGTTGGCATTAAGCCTGTATCATAATGTATTTATAATATCTAATTAGCTAAGAATATTTACCAATAAAATGTTTTCAATATCTGGTAATACTGGATTATCTATTTTAGTGTATCAAGTTATGTAAATAAAACTAAGTTCCAGGCTTTAGTCCTTACATGTATCTTTTTGAATCTAATAAAGCAACTAAATTTGAGTAAAGATAGATTGAATAAACTATATAGGTGATTTAAAAAATAATACACAGCTATAACGTAGTAAATGTATGTTAATATGCTATCACTTCTTTTTGATCCCTTATTCAATTCGTGAGAATTCAATTCGTAAGAATTGAATAAGGGATTTCGACAATACAATGCAAGAGAAGGAAAATTCGAAACGAAACCCTATACCAAACCATCTGGTCCCTGTAGTAATAGTAGGGTAACATTCTTTTTTTATAAGGGGGTGGGGGAACCTTTGTATAGCTTGTGAAAATACTTGCTTACCTTACAAAGATTATAAATGTGAAACAAAATTTGAAGTAAGCTGTTAAGGCACTAAGAACAAATAATGTTCTTAATGTCTTATAGTGCCTTAATGTCTTAACTAATCACTATGAAGAATATATTGACTGTTTTTCATTTCAGCCACGTGGACTAATTTGCGGATAAAAGATTATTATGAATACTTATTTATGTTTTAATATAATATATAAAAATTCTTTTTATCGAGATTGTAATGAAATTTTGTAAATTTGTCTTAAAATGTAACTTATATAGATGGATCATATAGATTATGTCCTAAATCAATGTTGGCCGAGTCAGATAAATAAAAAAAAAAAATCTAAAATCTATAGTTTTTAATGTTCCCTCCCTATTGAGAATGCAAGAAGTGCAGTAAAATACAACTTTAATAGATTGAGTATTGTAATATTTTTGTTTTCTTTTATTAGATATTCGATTGCAGAGAAGTAACCACAGCGAGTGGAATGTTCGAGGCGCTCTGTAATCATATCAAATACGCTACAAATAAAGGAAATATAAGGTAAGAACTAAGTTTCAGCGTGAAGAATAATATTTTTCAAAGACAAATATCATTTACATTTCTAGATATTCTTTATCAACTTATTTGTTAGGAAGTGAACTAGTTATTTTTGTTGTCAATTAACAACAAGGAAGAAAACTTTTTTGTGACAACATTAAAATGATAGTGTTTAGTTCACAGAAGGAAATAAAACACTGTCGATTCCACAAAGAATTATCAAAATCATAAAAATCTATGTATATGTTAAGCTATTTTTTTTTAATGGATGATGATGGAATGGATCACCTGCGCTCAAAGCACCAGTGAAGAATGTTAGGTAAGAATGAATAGACAGGTCAGTTTGTCCATCATGATGAATTCACTTTGAATAGAACACAATAATTTTCGTTTGCTAGCAACGGGGCTACTAATCCCCATTATTAACAATTCCTTACTCCCCCCCCATCCCTATTTTACGCTATTATATCTTTGTCAATATTGATACGATATATAAAGATAGGGTTCATTCTATTGTTTGTTCCATATATTGTCTAAAAAATGCGAGCCAACAGTGTTTTATGCTATGAAAGTTTATAAATATTTATGTCACTAAATCAATTTGAAATCATTCTATCTTATTCCATATTAGCAAATAGAACATTATTTATACTTATTTGTGTGATCTCCGTAATAGACGAAATAGTATTATTTAAAATAATTTAAAAAGAGTTAAGATTAATTTTTTGTAATGTATAAAATCAAGTAATTCTTGAATTCAATTTTAAATATTTTTTCACCTGTCAACAATGTGAAAACTACATTATTAGCGAGAAACATGGGCTGGAACAGTAACTTTAACAGAATTAAAAAAAAGGAGGTTTTCATTTCGGTTATATTTTTTTTTATGTTTGTTACCTCATAATTCCGTTCGTTATAAACTGATACGGATAATTCTTATTTTATCTGAAAGGATATACTTACAGATTAGGCCTATAGAAATGTTATTAAAATCGGTATGCTAATTTACTTTAAAAATCAAAATAACTAGTATTGCCACAATTTAAATCAGTTTTTTTTTGTGAAAAACAATCCTTAGACTTATTGTACAATACATTCGAGAGCCTTACACTATTTGTGCAATAATGTTAGGACGGATGACTATTGTTTAATAAAATTGCCTTAATTCTGAAGTAGAAACGAAGACATCTGTGTTTTGTAAATGTAATTATAATAATGATGTTTTTAATTAAATTCAGGTCAGCAATAACAATATTCCCGCAACGCACAGACGGCAAGCATGACTACAGGATATGGAATCCGCAGCTAATCAGCTATGCTGGTTACTTGGAGCCAGATGGTTCTGTACTGGGAGATCCGGCGCGAGTCGAATTTACTGAGGTATTAAATTTATCATATACATTCATACATACCTACATATAACCTATCCTATATAACATATCCGTTTACTTATTTCACAATATGACTATGAAAGAAAATAAATAACATTATTTAATTTATATCAACAAATTATATGAGGACAGATTATATACAAACATACTGACGGACTGCGTAATGGAAATTGGTAACCTTTACTTTCAAATATGAACAGCATTATAAAGTTCATAGAACATATTATGACATCCAAGGTACCCTCATTCGTCGACGTTCCCAAGGGCTGAGATATTATGCTACTATAACCTATAATTGCACTAATATATTTTATCTATAAAAACCGATACAGCCATGAAAGTATGGCTTTTTGATGACAAACAAAAGTGAGATAAAGGTATGTTTGTAGAATTTTGTACAGTCTCTTTCTTATGCAAAAGTTCGTTTACAGAGACTGACACAAATTTTTCTTTGCAATACGTTTGTACGTTGTCGCTTTATCTCGAGAGAAACTATCATTGTACTTGAATATTCAAGGTTAGCACAAGAGCCTTTTTACCGCATCAGTTACAACTTTCCTTACTTTTGAGTATATCGGTCATTTCATTTTTACTGCGCATAACTTTTTTTCAATCTTAATATTCATCGAATTTTCTATAGTGTATACATACATACATACATACATACATTTGAATAACTAGATATAGTGATAGCTGGTATGTATCTAATTTACAATTTATTAAAACTACACCAACATTCTTGTTACATTGACCATTAATTGACGTTAATTATTTAGCGTCAATGTTACCTATATCTGTACATGAATCTGAGTGGCAGTTTACACAAATGACTAGATGGTCATTTATGTAAACGGCCAATATAATAATTAAAATTAATTATTATGGCATTGTGTCTTTAGATCTGCATTAGACTTGGCTGGAAGCCACCTCGCACTGCATGGGATATATTGCCTCTAGTGCTGTCAGCAGATGGCAAAGATCCCGAGTACTTCGAAATCCCACGGGAAATTATTATGGAAGTGAAAATGGAACACCCCAAGTAAGTTGCTGCTGTATAATATTAATCCTAATCCACTGACACCGCATTCCCATGAAATGTATGTTTATATGTGTGTTATACATGTATGTGTTTATACAAGATGAAATTTAAATAATTAGCGCCCTTCTAAGGGAATGTTCTACTTTTGAATCTGAATATTTGTTCTAAAGTAAAAAAACGAACGATAATTATAACTTTTTGTCACTGTGCAACTCTTTATTTCTTTGTTGAAAGTGTTCTATTTCACTAGTAGAACGAGATATTTGTTTGTTTTTTCTTTAAAATATGAATGTAGATTATTTGGATTACATCTTGCTATTTCTCAAATATATGTAATAAAACAAATACTATAGACAATATTATTTTAATATTAAATGGATATTATTCATTATTAATATAATACAGTTATACGGGGGTTTGAACAGTTTTTTATCAATTTCCTACTTTAGTTACATTCCGATAATAAAAATCATCTTTGTATTTTTCCCCCTAATTTTTATATTTATTTAAGACACGAGGTCTTGGGTGTTTTTTGTTTTCTTAATAGTTTTTTAAATATTTTTTTTTACATATTTTTCTTTGTTATTTTTGTATAAGGTGTTTATTTATTTATGTTTTTGCACACATTCAAATATGTCTACAGGTATGATTGGTTCAAAGAGCTAGGCTTACGCTGGTACGCGTTGCCTGCGGTTTCCAACATGAGACTGGACTGCGGTGGTCTGGAATTTACGGGCACCGCTTTCAATGGCTGGTACATGGGAACAGAGATCGGTTGTCGCAACTTCAGTGACGCCAACCGATTAAATGTTATCGAGGTAAGAATTTTTTATGCAATTAAATGATTGATTGATTGATTATGAAAGTGATTAATTGATCTCTTCCTAATATTATAAATGTAAAAGTTTGTAAGGCATTTTGGATGCTTGGATATTTAGATCTTCGGAAGTTTTTTTTTATTTTAAAGGGATTTGAAAATATTTTTGGAACAGATGAACTATGTCATAGATTAACACACAGGGTACTTTATATAAAATTTCAAGAGGGTAAAACTGTAAAATGCAGCTACTATTGCAAATGTGAAAATTTGTAAATATGTTTATATGTTTAGTACTCAATCATGTCTAAATAGCTAAATGAATATGAATTATATTACCATGGTGACCCTGGATACGTAAAATATTTACTACAGAGACACATCTTACTCTTCAGAATTGGCTACGTTTGAACATGAAGAATACCATGTTACATCACAATGTTTTCTGTAACGTAACATGGTATTCTTCATGTTTATAAGTAACGTTTAAAATTTTTCATTAAGAGGTTTATCCGGTTAAACACCAAAGTTATAAGTTGTATAAAAAAATCTCAAAATCACGAGGGAAAAGTCTGTGGAATACTGTATACTAATATTCTATAAAATTAAAAAACAATTTATTTATTCACAGACAGTAGCAACAAAAATGGGTTTGGATACGAATTCGTATGTGTCTCTCTGGAAGGACAGTGCTCTGGTCGAAGTCAATATAGCAGTACTGCACAGTTTCCACAGAGACAACGTCTCTATAGTGGACCACCATTCCGCTTCTGAGCAATTCATAAAACATTTGGACAATGAAAACAAAAGCAGGTTTGTTTATTTTTAATTATATTTGAATTATTCATAACAATTTAGAACGGTTACTGTCGAAACCAATTCCAAATACTCGATATTGTAATTGTAACGTTTCGCACTCAAAATACTTGTGACATATCAGATTCATTACGCAATTATTATTAAATAAATTAAAGATATATTATTAAATATTTAAAATAAATATTTAAATTTTGTATTGTTTACGTTATTTGGACAGATACATTTTTTTATACCACTAATGTGCCAAACACCTGATGGTAAGCGGTTATTGTAGTCTATGTATGCTTGCATTACCGCGCTCGTTGCTGATCCTGAAGAAACCCCTTTTTACCCCTTTTTTGAAGAACCCCATGCTGTAGTCTCATGGAAAAACCTCGATGTATACATGTTAATTTCAACGTGATTTTGATTCTAACCCAAATTATGTATGTGATGTTTTAAGTATACAGTACAATATTATAATTGCCACTTGATACACAAAGTTATAAATTAATCATAGAATATGGCTTGAATATGGTTTAATTTACAAACTGAATTATAACAGAAAAATATTTGTAAAAATGGGTAAGTAGTACATAAATGGGGAATTAAGTGAGCTTTAAATTTTGCTAAATACATTCCATTTGCAAATTGTTTTTATAAAGTCTAATTAACTGCTCTGAAATATAGAATACAGTAAGAGAAAATAATGAAAAAATATACTTAATTACTTTAATGAAATTATATAAAAAGTTTTTTTCAATGTCGTATGTATTAAAAAAATAATTTAATTTCAAGATTTTGGGATTGTTGCGAAATATTGTATAGTTCACTCTATTTAGACTCTTATAGTGTCTAATGAAGAGTAATCGTAGTTAATTAAAGATTATTAAAATATTATTTGAGTGCCTAAATTTGAAGCAGCACAATATTAATTTAACTCAAGTACCATAAATTATAATAAAAAAAACTAAGACGAGTAAGTCTATTTGTATTATTCTGGCTATTTTCTATATATATGAGTATGTATGTATGTATATATAAAAATATATTTGAATGTCTATCAGTTACAATAAAATGATACTATAAGACTTTACAGTGTCATAATAGTAACAAAACTTTTAACTGTTCATTAAAAATAATAAAAAGGTACCAAAGAAATGTACTTTAAAAAACTAAGGTATATTTTTTCAAATAAAAAAATAATTATTGAATCAGTTTAAAACTTACGGAGTTATAAAGTAACAAACGTTAAAAAATTACAAGCAAATATAGAACTCCCTTTTTTCGAAGTCTGTTGAAAATAATAGCAATTTCTGTTAATAAATGTTTGTTTGTAATTTATTCTAATGGAGAACCAAACTTCCCGGGTTCGGTTAGGGTATTCATTTTTATATAAATCAATATGCTACCTACCATATGGTAGAAAGCCTTAAATATCTATTTCTAAAGGATTTTTTATTTTTTAATTTTAAAATAAAAATATTTGTTTTTATTTTAAAATTTTAAAATAAAAATTTTTATTTAAAAATGTTGAATTGAATTGTTGTCACTTAATATTGGAATAATTTTTAGAGGAGGATGTCCTGCCGATTGGATCTGGATAGTACCGCCAATGTCTTCGTCTTTGACTGCTGTGTTTCATCAGGAAATGGCACTATACAATATGAGACCTTCTTATGATTATCAAGTAAGTAGTCACTGTTATATTATAAATGTTAAAGTGAGCTTGTATTTTAGTTACATCTTGGCGCCTCAGCTCAACTAACCGTCGTAAAATTGGATATATATGTAGTATTTGAGATAAAGAATATAGATTTTGTTTTGTATATTTCACTAGCTATATATCCAGCGAATTCATTCGCGTGAATCAGTGTATAAAGAATCACATGTACTAAATTAGGATGTAACCTACCCGTGTATTAAATTTCATTCAAATTCAATAGTTTTTTCTTGAAAGAGTTACAAATATCCATCCATACATCCATCGTTACAAACTTCCCATTTATTATATTAAAAGAATATCCTATCACATTAATATTATAAATGCAATATATATATATTCTACGTCTACAGTTTTTGTCGCATTCCATAACAGACTAAATTTTATCCCGGTCTATCTATGTACACGTCAACGTCACGTGGACGAAGTTGCGGGTGAACACTAGTAATTATATAATTTTACATCATGATTATACCGTCTATTGTTTTCATTCTCTTGTATTATCTAGTTTCCTTTTACGACATTCTGGAGATGAAAAGGAGTAATGATATATTGTGTTCTTACACCGTCACTATACAGGCACTGAAATAATTGTATTTCGAGCCATAATACGAGTTCTTAATTAAACTATATATATACATATACATATATATAATCTTTTTTTATCTTATAAGGTATTAAGACTTCATATCTTATGTAAAAATGTAAAAAATATTTTTTTTTATAAACTAGGTTTCATTTTATTGAAAGTTCCAAATTTGAAAAGAACCTAATCGATTACGTTTGAGACGAAATTATAAATGTATAATAAAATTTTTATAATTTGCTAATGCAATTTTAAATATTAATATAAAAATTATATTAAAATATATGATGACAACTGTTATCTTTAATAGTATCATCATTATATCAGCCTTTAACTGTCTTCTACTGAACACAGAATTATGAAATTAAGGGGAGACCCTTTACTGTTATCCCTTTAATAATATAATCGATGTAATTGTTAAAGAAGAAAATAGAAAAACAAAATGAATTTTATTTCAATAAATTTTCAAACCAACTCGATAATACTTGAAGGAACCCGCATGGAAGACTCACAAATGGAGCAAGACCGACGGCAACAAGACTGTTCATAGGAAATTCCACTTCAAGCAGATTGCGAGAGCCGTGAAGTTTACTTCCAAATTGTTTGGTCGAGCTCTCTCTAAGCGCATCAAAGCGACCATACTGTACGCCACAGAAACAGGCAAATCTGAACAGTATGCCAAAGAGTTGGGGACTATATTTGGACACGCCTTCAATGCACAGGTAAAATCTTGTACAATAACTTAATTTCAACAATACGACACCGAGGTACTTGTTGGTGAAATACAGCAATGCAAGTATATGGGATATATTTAAGAAAAATTTATATGAGGACTGTCTGTGACTTCTTGGCTCCTAAACGAATGAACTATTTATAATGCGATTTTTTGTTTGAAAGCTGATATAATCGAAATGATTCTTAGTTACAACATGATTAGGTGTTTCAGGGGTTACTTAAATGTTTAATTATTTTAAATTTTATCTGTCTGTTTGTATGTTTATTCCTGTATCACATAAAAACTACTGTACAAAATTGGATTCGATTTTCACAGTAGTATTCGCAGAAATTTAACAAAAACTAGTATATATTTTATCTTGATATGCCATCTAAAAGTGACCGCTTACCATCAGGTGGGCCGTATGTTTGATTGCAACCTCAGTGGTATATAAAATTACCTATTTCAATACTTATCTACTATTTTTGAAATCCATACATATGAATTAGCGGGAAAAATGCTAGTTACAAATAGAAACTGATGTATTTTTATTTTCTACAATCCAATATGTATTAGTTGAGTTAAATGCTTTTTTTACAACATATGATTATTTTGCGAATGAAGCCTTCTATCAAGCTCGAAACTAATCAGACATCCTCGAAGTTTATCATAAGTAATCAGACATCCTCGAAGTTAAATATGTACTGGTAATATACATATAAATAATTCTCTATATCATCCTCATTTAATGATTTTATAAGATTCTTTTGAACTTTTAACCAACTTTTAAAAATCTAAAATAATCCTATGTAACCACTAAATATTGCACATTATTAAAAGTAGTTTTTTTTTTTATGTAAAGAATAACCCCGTTTGCGCAACCAGTATACGCAGGAGGGGCACCAGTGAGGAATGATAAGTGAGGATGAAAAGCCAGTTAGCTCATTGCGATGAATTCATTTGGAGGTGAACATGGTGGTTTCCAGACGAAACTGTGAAGAAGTCGACCTAACATATATATTGCCAGCAATGGGGCTATTAATCCCTATTACTAACAACCTTTTTTCGCTTCAATATTTTTATGTTATACTTTACTAGTTCTACATTATGGTATTATTAAAGATTTACAGATTTCTGGGAATGCCATAAGGGCGTTATTTACGTATATAACGTAGTTATGCACCTAATAATAATAGACCGTTGAGATTGTGAAAAAAACCAGTACTCTAATTACGAACTCAAAATTCCTCCAAATATCAACATTCAGTATTATTTAACCACGATTTTATACATAATTTTCTGATCCTAACAAAAAAGAAAAACAGCCGGGATTAATAACACCAGGAAGAAGAAGAATCTACACAATCATACAACAATATTTCTTTTGCAGGTTCACTGCATGTCAGATTACGATGTGTTCTCTATAGAACACGAAACTCTAGTCTTGATTGTGACGTCGACATTTGGTAACGGCGAACCCCCTGCTAATGGAGAGGTGAGTTTTCCTTTAAAGTGTTCCTTCAAACAAAACACATTATTGCAACGAATATTAAACATGTATTTACTTACAATTATATAAAAGTCATCTGTATGGTTAATTTTCTCCCATACATGTGCTTGCATATAAGTACATGTTTTTATTTGAACTAGGTATTTTATCTTTAGCTGTACGGTTTTTATCCTTGAACATTCTACAGTTTTCTTTTAGCTTCTCAAAAGTTGACTGAAAGAGATCTCTCTGTGGGATAAGTTCGTCATTGTATATAAAATCATTTAATGTGTCTAATGGAAATTATGTACATAAAAAGATTTTACAGTACTATACAATTATGAGTATGTATAGAGATATTACTATAGTCCTCTGAATTAGCAAAGTATTAGGAGTAATATTCATGTCTAAGGCGACGGTTACCATCATGTAGAGAGTATCAGGTTATTTGCCATTTTAATTTCGAACAAAGTTTAGAAATATTATACAAATGTGAAAATTATATTCGAATGATAATTATATATTATGATTATTGAGTAATAAAAAAAAAAAAAAACAAAATGAGCCCGTTTTTGAACCCGCATCATTTACGCTATGGGACTAGTACCTTTACCAGTTAAATTACCGCTTTATTGGTATATAATTTATTGATTTCATTCCATCCGCTTCGAAATTTTCCAATCACACAATAATTAATTGGAATAAGATTTCCATATTTTAATAATATTATTTTTGTAACAATTTGCAATTACTAAAATTACCAAATGTCTAATATATTCGTAAATAAATGTGTTTTATTTTTTAATTAACAGGATTTCGCTAAACATCTTTTCCAAATGTTGTATAATGAGAGGAAAAGTCAAGAGGATGGGCATGACGCGTATAATCCTGGGTAAGCGTTTGGGATTCATTTAATTATATTAATCTGTGTATAATTACAATTAAAATTTGGATTTTATGCTTTAATACCTTTGGGTATAATTTTTATTTTTTAATTCGCTATCTTTATGCCAGATTCATTATATTTTGTTTTAGTATTATTTTAATGTTTTTTTTTTTTGCAGTAATTATAAACTACCAACACCAAAGTCTTTAATGCGTACAAACAGTTTAATGGCACCTAATATTGATTATAAGAAACAGTTGTCGCGTTTGGAATCGAACAAAAGTGAGTATAGTGTTATTAATTAAACATATAAATTTCAAATAGAAATATATTTTATAATAACTTTTGCATGTGGTTTTATCTATTTTGTAGAAAAATGTCGTCGCAAAAACATATTATATTATAACATTTGTTTAGGTACATTTTTATATTCAAAAAGTTTTTTATTTTTATCATTCAGGTTTCAGTCAACTAAAACTTGATTAATAAAAATAAACAACTTTAATTTACAAATTTACTTCTTTATTAATTTTAGTATTTACTTTTTTTAAATATTTATTAATTTTACTTTTTTTTACAAATGTGAAATATTATTAAATGTGAAAGTTTGTAAAGATTTTTGGATGTTTGTTACTTGTTTGAACGTCTGAACATTTTAATGAATCACTCTCCCTTAGTTAACATATAAAATACTTTATATAATGATATATGCAAGAAAAGCTACAAGAAATAACCACTTTGTTACAATATTATAATATTTACCTTAATTTAATTTGTTACAATTTTAACTCCCTTATAATTTTACTTCATTATCTGTTGGTCTGTCTATTACAAGATGCCAGAGCCAAACGGCTTGAGATTTGGCAGAGGTCGAGCTAGAAATTTGGCAAGTACAGGCGTACTAAGGCTCTGAATTATGTTATGGATAAAGATCTTATTAATTACTAAGTAATATAAGTCGAGAGATGTAATTTAGCAAAAAAACTCACAATTTGTGTAAGGTTGATAGAAAATTATGAAATTAAAGAAAGGAAAACAGCAAAATTTACTTTCTATACATTGTCTTATTTAAAAAATGCACATTTATATATTCGTTGATTTCTAGCAATATACTTATAGTATAATTTTTTTTATACCACTGAGGTGGCAAACAACCATACGGCCCACCTGATGGTAAGCGGATTTTGTAGCTTATGAACGCCTGCAATACCAGGGGTATTACACGCGTGTTGCCGACCCTGTAGAGACCTCTTTCTCCCCCTTTTGAAATACCCCATGCTGCAGTCTCTTAGAAAAACTTCGACAGGAAGCTCATTTCATAACTTGAGTGTTCATGGGAGAAAACATCTCTGTAACTATAGGGAAAATATAAAAATATAGTGCAAGTATTATATGTAATATAGAGTGAGTGGAAGCAGGGCAGATCTTTATGGCAGTCAATATGGAGGGTCTATGTTCTACAATGGACAGGTAAAGGCTCACATAATGTCGATGATTATAGTACAATATATAGTAAATATTATTATTATAGTAGTAAACTTATAGTGTCATACTTGTATTTTGTTACCAGGTAGCATAGCAGGATCGTCGACAGTAGAACAAATAGGACCACTCAGTAATGTATGCTTTGCAGTATTTGCATTAGGATCTAGCACCTATCCGAAGTTCTGTAACTTTGGGAAGAATATAGACAAAATACTAGGCGATCTTGGAGGCGAAAGAATTTTAGAATTGGCATGTGGAGATGAAATGTATGGACAGGAACAACAGTTTCGAAATTGGTCATCGAATATTTTCCACGTAAGTTAAAAACCATAAGCAGAAATTAAAAGACAGCTGTAGTTATTGAATAAATCCTTACTAATATAAAATTTGTAAAAATGAGTGTGTTTGTTGCCTTATAGCGCTTTAATGGCTTAACCAGTCACAAAAATGGAATGGAAAAGGATATTGGCTACTTTTTATCCCGATCCATAAACATATCCCAATCACGTGGACAAAGTCGTGGGTAATAGATAGTTAATAATATAAAATTAATAATATAGTATTTAATACGCAGGTTGCTTGCGAAACGTTCTGTTTGGACGAAAGTGATATGATAAAAGATGCAAAGAAAGCTTTAACTACACTACCTCTAGCTGAAGAGACTGTGCGATTTGGAAAACCTATACCTGATATATCAATAAAATGTGCACTTGAATCAAGCTTTAGAAAACAGTTGATTGCTTGTAAAATCAAGCATAATAAATTGTTAGGTGACTGTACTGCAGATCGTGCAACAATTTTTATTGATATGGAACCAGAGGTAGGTGGAAACACTAATATATAGCATATTTTTTAAAGTAATGATTAAACGATTGTACTTCTATTTACATTATATAATATAGGAAATAAAAGAACACAAGCAAAAGATACATTTGTATAAATACAAGAAGGTAGTCTTATTACTGAAAAAAATGTCTTAAAGTAATGAATGCATTTATTATATAGAAAATAAAAATACTATTTGAATTTGATTTACAGATTGAATTAAAATACGAACCTGGAGACCATGTTGGTATAATGGCGTGTAATAGAAAAGAAATAGTAGATGCTGTACTAGAAAGACTAAAGGATATCGATGATTATGATAAACCTTTACAATTGCAAGTTATGAAGGAAACACTTACACCTACTGGTAAATTGTCAAGTTTATTATTTAGTAATCTGTTTTAAATTTTAAATAATGAAAATAAATAAAATATGTCAGTTGTATGTACTAAGAGTCGTATAAATTTTACAAATATATTTAACGAGAATAGTTTTAATATTGAGGTAAACTTTAAGGATCATTTAAGTTTATTACATAAGTACAATAAGTTACAAGAGTTTTTGTAAATTTATAGTAAGTAATCTATGTAAGCTACATAAAAAATAGTCGTAAAGGCGGTTACAAGTGACTTTCATTTGTTAAATATAAGATTTCATATATATATCTAAATTAAATATTAATTCAGGTGCAATCAAAACATGGGAACGACATGAACGTATATCGACGGCTACAGTAAGAGATATATTCACTCGGTTTTTGGACATCACTACACCACCGTCAACAACAGTGCTGAAGTACCTTGCAAACTGTTGCAGCAATAAATCTGAAGCTGAGAAGATTAGAAAATTAGCTACGGTAAAAAACATATTTTATTTACAAAGTATATGCATTACAAATCATTCCTTTCCTTCTTAGAGTTATGTATATATGTAGTACTATACTGAATATATCCTCATTAATATTTAAACAGTTATTTTTAATTTTGAATGTTAACAACAATAAACCATAATTTTTGTACTAAATATTTGAGTTACACTAAAATGATTTTATAAACTTATTTTTTAACAGTGTTAAAAAAATAAATTTTGGTTCTAAGTTGTTATAAAATCCCATAAGTTCTAGTCGAGCCCTCATAATAATTTAATGAGTCAATGCAATATCAAATTTAATTTCAGGATTCAGTTGCGTATGATGATTGGAGACATTTCTATTACCCTCATTTGGCAGAAGTTTTGGCAGACTATCCGTCATGTAGACCTCAAGCTTCATTATTAGCGGCATTGTTACCACCGCTGCAACCTAGATTTTATTCGATATCATCATCACCTTTAGCACATCATTCGAGAATTCATATTACTGTTGCAATAGTTGTCTACAAAAGTCAAAGTAAGTGTATTACTACCAATATTTTTTGCATATTTATTATTTTAGTATGTTCCATCATTGAAATAAAGTTATCACTATATTATCCCATGATTTAGTACCTATATGATTATAGTCATCTGTTTTTTATATTTTACATAAGCAATTGCATATACATGAAACATCCACGAAGTCCAAATTTTCTATTAAAGTTGCTTTTATATTTTTTATCTTTTTCAGATGGCAAAGGACCTACACATTACGGAGTATGTTCTACTTATTTAAAAAATTTGAAACCAGGTGACCAAGTATTTGTTTTTATTAGACGGTAAGTTAATTAATTAATTATTTTTTACGAAACAAGCTTAAATCTAACATCATGTAATTTATTATAAATTTCAAACATCATTTCTTTTACAGCGCTCCTAATTTCCACATGCCTAAAGATTTGTCTGCTCCGCTTATATTGGTTGGACCTGGATCAGGCATTGCACCATTTAGAGGTTTCTGGCATCATCGCAGAGAAGAGAGAAAGAATGTCAAGGAAAGAGAGCAGGAAAAAGAATTCGGTCCTATTTTATTATTTTTTGGCTGTAGAAATCAAAGAATGGATTTGTATACAGAAGAAAAGAAGCAAGCTTTACAAGAAGGCGTCTTGAGCAAAGCAATGGTAGCGCTGTCGAGAGAACATGGTGCAGATAAAGTGAGTAACATAAATAAAATAGATATAATATTATATAATGAAAATTGTTTTAAATTAAGTTTTTCCTGAATTTACTTTCTAAATCTATCAACCTTTACAATAACTTCCTTGTAAGTTATGCAGAGAGAACTGAATACCAAAGATGTCTATTATTACATTTTTTGCTTCTTGTACTTAAATAATTGCGCTCCTATTTCTTAGAAAAGGCTAATTTATAAACTCCATTCCTTTTTTCTCATTTTTCCTTTAATCTTGCTAGTTACTCTGTTTGAGTCATAGTTTTTCTAATACAGTTAATTGTTTGTTATAGTAATATTTATGTATTTATTTCTATATGTTTATATTAGTTTAATTATTATGTTTATAATATATTAATTACTGCTTTTTATATTTCCTCAATTTGATAATGCACCGCTTACTTATTGCTCAGTTTGCTCAATGGTTGACTAGTAGAGTACAGCGTCCAGTGTTAAGTCCGCCATATGTACATAGTTTTAATGCGTATTAAAGTTTAAATAAATAAATAATACGTCTCAAGCATGCATGCCAGAATCGGAGTCTCCTAACTTCTCTTCAGACAAAATACGTTGTATCAAAACTTCTAAATTTAATATTAATAATACTGAATATTTACAGAAACATGTTCAAGAACTATTAGAAGATGAAGGTGCTGAAGTCACAAGGTTATTATTAGATAAAGATGGACACTTTTATGTTTGTGGCGATTGTAAAATGGCAGAAGAAGTCCAACAGAAACTGAAGTCAATTATTAAGAAGCAAGCTAAAATGTCGGACGAGGAAGTAGATGATTTCATGTTAGAGTTAATGGTAAGTAGATTAATAGATAAAATAATCTTCTAAATATAGCAGTTTTTAATGCTGCTTTGAATCTATTTAAAAATTGATATCTTGAAACTTTTTAATATTTCACTAATGCACTAATCTCAAATTGAATTTAAATTTGTATTTTTTGATATTTTAGAAGTTAGCGAATGACGAATCAGTTATGAAAGTAAAATGACAGAAATAACTAAAATATAACAAATAAAGATTTTTAGTGAAAAGACAGACTTTAGAAATTACATCTAGTTACTTTTTTCTATCTTATTCGTGTATCTACCGTGACAGCTATATTTCCATAGCTGTGTTTTGCTTTAAAGTCTGGGTGTATGACAGTGAAATTATAGGAAATGGAAGCACCTCAATTTTCAGTTCTAGTAGTAACGACATAGCGTATTCTAAGAAGTTAATGATGCTGTACATTGTCTGTAGGTGACGGTTACCGTTTTCTATCAGATTCGTTGTCAACTTTTTCGCCATCTCAAATTCTTTACTAACTAAAAGAAAATTTTGAACAAAAATTTAATTTATTACTTAATAAGTTACAAAATTAAGAATATTTATATTGATATAGTATAATTCTTTTTACTTTCAGGATGAAAACAGATATCACGAAGACATATTTGGCATAACACTTAGAACCGCTCAAGTGCAAAGTGCATCGCGAGACATTGCTAAGCGAACTCGTCAGGAGTCCATCCAATCTCAATCGTAAAAAACAATAATAATTTTTTGCAGATATTGACTGATTTTGAATGTGAAATATACCAAATTTTAATTCTGTAGAGCATCCAGAATAATGTTGTTTAGACCGTAAGGCTATAATTATTATAAATTCATTTTAGAGTTATGATCATTTTTATTAAAAATATATCAAACGTCTAATTTCTTAGAAAAAGTGAATATTGCATAATATTATTTATTTTTACTTCTTATAATTATTATATTATTGTAAGAATGCTTTAATATTTTTAATAAAAGTAGCTTCTATTTTTAAATAGAATATTATTATGAGTTGTATTAAATAAATAAAAAGTTGTAAAAAACTTTAAGAAAAAAAAATGCTTAAAAAACAATATACTTATACTTTTATCAGACTTTTTTATTACATTTTCTTTGATATTAAGTGAATATGTAGTAATCTCTGTTAAAATAGTCACTAAAATTCTTCAACAACCGTTCGTGTTTGTACAATAATTTTATCAATATTGTAGTCGGTTTATCTTAAATAGAAAAACCTTGAGGAGTTCTTACTTAAATACCTACAATGTAGAATTAAAAATAAAAATAATAATTAAACGAATCAACACGCAGTACTTGGTCATTAATCATGTACCCAGTGCTACTCACAGCTGCAAGATGAGCCGAATACCTCATTTGTCAAAATCGGTCAGCAGTTCCTAGTTACTATGAAGTTACGTAGCGTAATGTTTACGTTATATATTTGCCGAATATTCAATTGCCATTTTTAATGGTCGCAAACCAATTGGCAATCTTTTTAAATGGAATTCAATATGACAACGAACATCAGAATAAGTATTTAGTATATAAATAGTTGTAACTTAACTAATGTAATAAGAATTTCTTTAATAAAAGACATTTTGTAATTACGCTTTATGTTTTCTTTTCTTGCGATCCCGAAATACAATATTTTGCAAATAAAATATTTCAAAATATTAAAATTAGAACACAAATTTGCAAGTCCAATTCTTATAACAGATTCACAATTTTAAGAGCAAATTTCACATTTATTACATTAAAGTATAATTTTAACAATTTAATGTGTCTACAGTTCGACTCACAGACTTTGTATATCTAACTCTTTCTTCTTACAACGTGATCGTAAATTTCTATTTGTGTGTACCTTGGCGAATAAATTCTCTGTTTGGTGGTATTTTGACCGGGATCCTGTTGCGGGTCTGGGCAAATTATTTTATGATCGTGACGATTTTGAAAAAGGAGTCCTTTGTCGGGATCCATCAATGGCTAAAATTGAAAAAATGTAATCGTAAAAAAAGTATAAATTTAATATTTTTGAGTCCATGTATACGTGAAAAAAATTATGTAGTACTTTTTTCCAAAAGTATTACTCTACAATTACGAGCAAGTCTGCAGTTGACAGAGTTGAAAAATTTTCCTCTGAGGATATGCGGTGACTTTAAAGATTTAAAAAATATGAACACATAAGTTAAAAAATGCTTGATAAACAAATAATAGCGAAGTTATTTATTTATTACTTTCAGGTACGTCAAATTGTGAATTGTACCTAGTCATGAAAAAAGAGAAGAGAGAAAAGATTTGATTGTTTGTAATAGATAAACTTAATAAATACTCAACGGATTTTAAGACTTTAACAGCAAACATTATTTTCAAAATTTAATGTATCAGTACGAAGCCAGGCTTGATTGCTAGTTGATTATTAAGTACGGTAATTATACTTAAAAAAAAAATATATAACAACCACGACAATTTAATTTTTAGATGTAATGTAAAAAGCAAATAAGGGTGCACTAGCCAATAGTGGATGGTGATTTTCATTTCTTATGATTTTCATGGTTTATGGAAGATAATAATTTTCCATTAAGTGTATTGTTAGCTTATTTATCTTTCTCAATAATATAAATTTCAAATGCCTACTATTGAAAGTACTATTAAAATTGTAATAAGATTTCATGGAAACAGTAGAGAGCTATGCAAGAATTCACTCGAAACTTTTGGATTCTCGTTATCGACATTGTTGCCAAATAAATCGGTCCGAGTGAAGCGTACGAGTTTGTCACTGCATATTAAATATTTCAACACCACAAGTATGGAATAAAATATTCTTTATATCGAACTATAGATGGAATACATTGTTTACAGTGTTTTAGTGTTTTGAACCGACTTCAAAAAGAAGGAGGTTCTCAATTCGGTTGTATTTTTTTTATATTTGTTACCTCATAACTCCGTCAATTCTAAACTGATTCAGAAAAATCTTTTTTTTTATCTTAAAGGATGTATTTACCGATTGGTCTCATATAAACTTTATTTAGGTCAATTTAGTAATATAGTTTATAGACCAAAATAACTGGTTTTGTCACTACTGAAGTTTTTTTTTTTTTTTTGTGGAACAATCTTTAATTACTTTTCTATTTATATATTATATAATATCTATTTCATTACTAGTTTTTACTCATAACTTCGTTAGCATGATCCAGATATTTTGATTGATTGAAACAAAAAATAGCCTATGAATCATTCTCAATCTTAAAAACTACGTGTTCATTATGGCGCTAAGAGTACCATCCATAAATATATAAATATAAAGAGAAAGTGACCTTTATTACATTTCTTATGCAAAATAGACACCTAATAGTTATTATTATTGATACTACAATTCGTAATTTCTTATTTTGGGTCATTATTATGTCCACTGCTAGACATAAGCCTTCCCCACATTTTGCCTGTAGTTGCCACGCTTGGCAGGCTGATTGGCAACCGCAGTTAGGCTTTTAGAGATATTTTAAGAAGGACGTTGCGGCCCATCGCTCACCCTCCCTTAGCACCCTCCTACGTTAGCCACGGGAAAGGAAGGGGTAGCCCATTGCTGGGGCACACTCGGCGGGCACACACATTTTGGGTCATAATTGTGGTTAAAAACTGGTCATACATAACTTTGTTTTTAGAGGTTTTTTGATAATTTCTAATTTCAGTTTGTTTATCCTTCGGTTTCGTCACTATGATTGTTCTACGGATATCCTCATTTCGGATTTTATGATGCAAAGAAACTCCGAGCATAGTCTTCTCTATTACATCTTTAAATTTAAATAGAGATAAGTTTTTACCTTATAATTCCTACTCATGTTACTTCTTACAGTCCCGTGGCGCCAGTGGTAGTATCCTAGATCGTTGTCTTTAGGCCATAATGTTTTGTTGGATTTAAAGAATACGGTCCAGTTTTCTGATATTAGCTTATGAGCATAATCTATGTAACCAGATATTTCGAAGCCACCTTTTGTGAAATGTCTGATAAATATTATTGACTGGAATAATAAAAGAAGGTTGTATTGCATGCCATTTTAAAATAAATTATCCGAGTTTGACTTCAAAGTATAGTTAATATATAAATTAACATTTGTTCAAAATACTATTCCGCCATTCTAGATTACTATCTATATTTATTGTGTTTTTTTTAAAGTATCTACAATACAGTGTGCGTATAGTATATAGTACGGTTTAGACATTCATATTATGAATTTTTTACACAGAAATTTAATTCAATTAGGAAACTGCAGAACGATTTTTAATATTTTCTTATATAAAAAGATTTAATAAAAAAAAATATGGTCTGTTCCGTTTTTGTCCTTTTTATTTTTAGTGTCTTAAATTTATGTATTATGGATTGATATAATACAAAAATCTTATTGTTCCAATAATGCATTCTCAAAGCAAAACCGCGAGTAGCAACAAGGCTAGCAACTCTATTTTCTTACCTGTAAAATTCCTAATCTATTAGCTCTTTCTCGCACTGCCAGTTCCCTATTGAATGGATCTTCAAGATTGGCTCCTTCGCTGGCCAATGTGTAAGATTTAACGACAGGGTAAACAATGCCATGTATAACAGCACGACGAGTATAAAACTCTTTTTCGCTTAATGTGTCACCATTCGTTCTAGAAATCGACAATGAAGGACAAATTTTTAAGTTTATTAAAAAATATAATGAAATCTTGCAAGATATAATTTCTGATTTTTGATTTGTCGAAATATGTTTAAGGCAAATATTAATATAATAACAATTTGTAGCTACTTGTGGGACCATGGAACCAGCTTCATCTTCAACCTCACCGTTTCCCATTTTTCACGCGAGATCGAGGTCAATCGTAACTAATTTACAATTTCTAAAAACGGTGAGCCAACTATTGGCTGATAGCTATTTTTTTTAAACAAAACATGTTTTAGTGACACAAGTAATAACTTTAAAATGTATTTTGATATCTCAATTCATTCCTATAATAATAAATCATAAGTTTAAAGTCTAGGTAGTTATCTACCAGATTTCCTTCAATTCCACATAGCCATTTAATAAGCAAATATCTTCACATTCGTGTTTATATTGTATATTAGTAGGGGTAGAAGATAGGGTATAGATGAAACATACCTATAACCAAGAGCAGCTATTGTCCTTGCCGAAATAATGCTTCTGATATTACGCAGATCGGCAATTTCAATAAGCGAATCTAAATAATCTTCCCAGGTGTCGAAAGGCAACAGCCTCCGATCCGCCTCGACCCCTGGCGGGTACTCGTTTTTCTTTTCAGCCATCGCCATATTTCATTAAAGCTTTTATACAAAATAAAAATAGAAAAAATATATTAAATATTTAAAAACACATGATAGGTATATAATGGCAGATGTTGTAAACTTCAAATTTGACGCGTTTGTCATTGGGCCAAATGATTAAATGTAAAAATGAGTTCCATTATTTTGCAGCCTTGTTCTTAGGTAATTTGCATTTGATTTTAATTTATAAGACACATAGTACGAATTTCAAAGAATATAATCTAAACTTTAGAGACACATATATTTATTAAAATAATCAAGTTTATGTTTGCGTTATCTGTGAAATTATATATTATATTTATGAAATTTTTTAAACAAATAATATCTTCAAATAAATTTTAATTAAATTTATAATATATAATATTTTCGTGACGCTATCAGTTTAATAAAATTCATTAAAATTAAAATAAATTTTAATAATAGACTTTCTAATTTCCTTTATAGTTATTTGTTTGAACGCGATATACAAAAAAAATTTTGTCTGAATATGAATTCGGTATTTTATATTTTCTTGAATTATTTTCATAAATAAAATAATTCCTGTTATGTCATTAATAAACCGAGTCAGTTTGATTTGCGTAAGCGGAAGTATATATCTACCAAAACTATGGCGCCGCATCCGTGACAACATAAAATGCAAATTTGAGAATAGGATATAAACCGGCATATATGAAGATGCAATTGTGAGTTATCTGTGTTTTCTGACAGTTTTATGACGAAAAATTGTTCGTATAAAATGATTTTATTAGATAGAAGAAGTAAATATTCTAAACAGGTATTCGTATGTATTCGGCATTCTTTATCATAATGGTAATAATTTTAGTATATCTATTTTTCTTTATTATCATCATTGTTATCATATTAGCTATTAAACATTGGAACACACTCTTACTTGACATAACATCTACCCTAAACAAGCTAGCTTTTAAACACATATTGCGCAACTATTTCTTAGAAAAATCACTTTCCTTTAAGCTTCTCCTGCTGTTTGAGTCATAGATTACTTGGTCATGGCTGGAAAGAAGCCATATAGTATATTTAAAAAAAGAATAAGAATGATTTGAAATTTTAGCATACCATTCTTGTATCTCTGTGTGTAATGTCTTATAACTATAATTTTGTTATGCTAGTGGAACTATAAAAGTGGTATCATTTTGGAGTAAATCGTCTATATTTTGGTCCATCGAGTCGGAGTATCGAGGATTAACGACAAATTTAAATCGCATTTTTGTACGAAGTCGGCGAGCGTCAATTGTTGTTGTTGAACATTGTATCGTCATATTGCAGCCGTAAGGACATCGAAGAAGAACTAAACATAGTGTTGTAAGTGATAAGTGCTGGTGAACTGTGAGTACATTTTATTTATCTAATTACAGAAGACTAAGGAATTTACTCTAAACATTTCATATAAATATTTACTTGTAAAAACTTTGGATATTATTGAAACTTTAAAATTAAACTTATACAATGGATTCATATATAAAAGTACAGCTTGATTTAAGTGAAAGAATTAGTAGAGCAAAATCCAACTTTATTTTCGTTCTATAGATTATATTAGTATTAGATTAGAAGCTTTAGAAGAATTAATCATAGTTCGACACATACACAACTTATTCAAAATCTACAAAGATTTGAATACTAGTTCCTACGTATGTAATAACGTCTATGATTCTACTGAAGAGTTATATATTACAAATTTCAACTGAAGGAAACATTGACTAGTTTAAGGCAGTCGTGCAAGTTATACCGAACAAAACAATAGTAATAGATCCCCGTTCTCAGGCAAATATTCAGAATGGAGTATCATTGGTACATAATAATAAACATTTAGATGACGTGATTATTAGTTGGGGAAGCGGAGCAATTACTACGTCATGTACCGATTACACATGTATATATTTATTGGAGAGAAGATATTAATAAAAAATATATTATGTGAATCAAAAAAATTTATCAAATATTGCTAGATTTATTTTTTCTCTATTCAAATGCTTGTCCAAGTCAAAAATGTTTGCCCAATGGTCGACTGGTAGAGCAGTTCCAAGACTGTCCTAGATTTGTTAGAGTTTATTGATCCAAAATTGTGTGTACATAAAAGTAATGTTATTAATTACTGTGCATTGAAGTTTAAATAAGCATCATTCTCTACTCCAAAATAAATATTAGCCATTAACAGTTCACTGCTGAACTCCCCCATAACGGGGTTTTACCAGTAGTTGCCCCGCTTGGCAGGAACCGCAGTTATTCTTTGATGATATTTTAAGAGGGACGCTTCTGCCTATACCTCTATCATTAAATTCTCTTAGTCGCCTTATGATTTTCTATTATACTTAGAATTACCATAATATACAAGGAAGAAAAAGTTTATTGTAACATAAATGTTATTATTAAAATTAGACTTTAGTATACATAATTTAAGCATTTTCTGTTAACTACTGTTAATACGTGATAACTTTGTCCGCGTGAAATCAATAGGTATTTTCACACTGATTTAAAATAGAACCACTACAAAAGTAAGAGTTGTTTTCGATGCAAGTTGTCAATGGCGTATCTTTAAATCAATACGTTGGCGTCGTTATCCTATATGTCTTGTGTCTGATATAATTAAAATGTATAGACAGATAAAGGTTGAAGAAAGTATTTTCAATGGTATGGCGTGATCATGAAAATTATAACGCAACTTCAATATTAATTTATCGGAAAAGTTCTGGCCTCAAACAACCCTCCAAATAAGATATAGAAATTTTAATGTGTTCGTGAAATATCTAGCGCATCTTGTGCTTGTATAAAAATTTCTATTAAATATTTTTCAGTAAAGCAATATTTTTCCAAGGTCATGAAAGATATATCTGTATGTAAATAATAACATACATAAAATTTTAATGCATAACATATACATGCCGTTTGGCCCCGGCATTAAATAGGCTATCTCTTCCTTTGTGTGTCGTAGGAGGCGACTA
Source organism: Galleria mellonella (assembly GCF_026898425.1). Lineage (NCBI taxonomy): Eukaryota > Metazoa > Arthropoda > Insecta > Lepidoptera > Pyralidae > Galleria > Galleria mellonella. The sequence continues at coordinate 4,750,089 of NW_026441966.1, forward strand.
AGGGAGGCCGAGGTATGGGCAACAGCGTCCCTCTTAAAACATTTCTAAAGCCTAACTGCGGTTACCAACCCGCTTGCCAGGCGTGGTGACCACTGGCAAACCCCCTCAAGGGGGAGGATTATGTTCAGCAGTAGATAGTTAAAGGGTGATATGTCCGCCAAATGTACATAGAATTTTACTGTGCATTGAAGTTTAAATAAATAAATAAATATTAGCCATTAACAGTTCACTGCTGAACTCCCCCATAACGGGGTTTTACCAGTAGTTGCCCCGCTTGGTTATTCTTTGATGATATTTTAAGAACCGCCTATACCTCTATCATTAAATTCTCAGTTATTCTTTGTAACATATAAATATACAGTTAATTTTAGGGCATTGAAGTTTAAATAAATAAATAAATATGATGATGATGATACATATAAATATACAGTCATTACTAATCATTGTGCGCTATTAAATGTATTATTAGACGGAAAATTGTCAAAAAACATCAATTTGAAACGTAAATTACTCGAATCCAATCGTAAGTTAATGGTACACAATATTTTTTCGAGTGTCGTTTGGATTATATTAAGAGCATGTGTGGAATGGGTATGATTGAGGTGAAATAAATAAATTTATTCTTCGTATAAAATTTACATAAAACAAATGAACATTTTAATTTTATTTTATGTAAATGAAATAATTGGAAATAAATTTTAATGTTTAATGAGGTTTTTGCGATGAGGTATCGTATTATTTTTCTACAATTATATTTTTGGCATATTGAAATCGTAGGTATTATTAATTGGTATTAAAATGATTCTAGTTTTTAATTAATTGTTGTGATTTACCTAAACTATAGAAACATGGAAAATTATCAAAAGGCACTTGGTTAAGATCTACTTTAATTCTATTATTATTAACTTAATTTAATTTTATAAATAATAAATTTGCAAACATTTATGTTGCCAATAATTAGAATTTATGTTTCTCAATAGTTTTCGCTTCAGTCGCTATCTTAACAAATTTGTCATACATGTAGCACGGTAAGCTAAAGTACCCACCTGAACGTAATTTGATTTGCTTGTTGAGTTTCAATTTCGTTTAACATTTTCAATGGTGGTCAACATGTTTCCAGGAATTATTATGGTAAATATTGAAGTGACGTCTTACTTTGAATTTTGTTATAACAATTTAAATTATAATAAGAATTGAAAGAATTATTATTTATTACTAACTATATATGAATACTCATTGAATTGATGAAGTTTGATAGAGACATAATATTTGGGATGAATCATAGATTATTTTTTATTTCAGTCAATCAACATAATATCCTCATTATGCAGACGAAGTCGCAGGTAAACACTAGAATTATATACAGGGTAAAATTGAAATCGTTTGAATCCTTTTAATAAAATGTTCTACATTTAAAACATAAATCGAAAAATATCAAATCAATTTGAGCCTTTCATATAGTATGCGAGGCTCAAAATTGTTTGTCGTTTTTGAATTTAGAATTCACACAATTTCTGTACTAATTTATTCTATAACTAATTTTTTGATATCACTGATATGGCAACAAGTATATGGCCTACCAAACAGTTACAGTAGTCTATGAATGTCTGCAATGCCAGGGGCATAACGCGCGTGTAGTCGGCTCTGAAGAAACTTCTTTACACCATTTTTGAAGAACTCCATGCTGTAGTCTGAAGTATTTACTATATTATCTATGATTTTAACGTAATGTTAACGACTACGATCACCCTGTATAAATGATACGCACATTCAACGTATGAATTTGCATGAGAGAATATTATGTGTTTATATACGCTATAGATAGTGATTATATTTAGTGAAATTGACAATAGCGGTATCCGTAGTTTCTCGTAGTACGCTCTACTCAAAGCGCTTTGTATGGTAAATCAATTTTCTTTCTAATGCAAATGTTTAGACATGAGCCCTATTCATGTACTTGTATTGTGGCTTGAAATAATCCCTACATCGCTGGGAGACAAACTGTTTGTATAGAAAGAGACAGGTCTACTCAGCAACATATAAATATTTATTCACAAAAAATATAGAACAATGAATATGGAATAACAATCCATTTGATTCTAATTTATACGAGGATTTTTTTAATGGGTGAAAATGGAATAATATCCTCGCCTGCGCTTTCGGTATACACTGACAGGATACCAGTGAGAGGTGATAGATAAAGATGAAAGCAGGTCAGTTAGCCCATCGTGAAGAATTCCATGAGAATTAACCACGATGGTTTCTATGTGGAACCGCGTGGAGGTCGATCTGATAGGGTACATTGCTAGCAATGGAGCTGTTAGACTCCATTACTAACAATCCCTTTCATATATGAAGGTGGTTGATAATTAAACAGATAAGAAATACTTAATGGCACTGGAATCGAGACTTGTAGTTTTTGTTGATTATTTTGTAATTAAAGGTCATTTAAAGTAAAATTTCTAAATTGGCGAGTAGTTTTTATTATATTTATGTATGAATGTAACGTGACAGATATTATCTGTGATCGCGATCTGTTTCTGAATAAATTATAACTCGCCTAATCGCAATGTTTTTTGTTAGTATGTGTTTATTACAAAGTTGTATAATACAAGAGAATAAAACCTTGGCGAGTAGCTTTATTTATTTTAGAAATTTGGCTTCACATTATCTTTTATTACAAAATAATCAACAAAAACCACAAATCTCGATTCCAGTGCCATTTAATGTTTCATGTCCAATTGTCTAAAAAGTACAAAAAATACATTTAAATTTATAACTATCTCCTTTTATAAATTAGTGAAAACTGACCGTGAAACTTTACTTGTCGCATCTCTCTATAAAAATTTCAACGTTTCATATTATTATAAGTTTAAAATTGCAACGTCTTGTTAGTAGTCAAATAGCATAAGTTTGCTTATTTTCAACGAGAATGCAAACGGACTTTGCGGGAATACAAATCGCACATTCACCTGCTTGAAAGAGTAGGTATTTTATTATAACCTCTTTTCATCTAAATAAAATTGTTTGGTCTAGTGATTGCACTCCTGTGCTCTCATTCTAATGTCTAACTAAAAACAGAATTGTGAATTTCATTCGTCTATCTTTGCATGTTTCTTGCTAACTAGAGTGCAAAAAATACAGCTACAAAGATTAATTGCCAACTCACCTTTTTTTATTTATTTATTTTTTATTTTGGTACAAACAGTCATTAAAAAGATATAGTTAATTTTTTTGTTATATAAAAGTAGACAACGAGTACTGAAACATACAACAGTAGAAGTTTATGTAAATAGTTGACTAATTAAAATTTAATAATATAAGAATAACTAATAGACGGGATTTATATATATATATATAGTTATATATAATACTATTATTAGTATTATATAAAACTGTATAAAGCATGAAATAAAAATACTTTTTCTTTCTTATTTATCATTTTATCTTTGAATGCAACACGTGTATTATTGGGCAGATTTCGCAGAGATACGGTACAATATTACCTTATATAGCTTATCATATTTAAATAAATTTATATTTGATATAAACAAAATGTACGTATGATACGAGTTATTGAAGTTTCATTGAATTTAATTCAGACCTTTGGCACTCTTTTTTCCCTATAGGAATTGATGTAAAGATCAATTAAAACCCATGGATAAATATGATTGAGATTTACCTAATCGACTACGTTGGTGTTGCAGTATAACATTCTAGCTCACGGCGGTTCAATTCCCTTATAATAAAGATTTGTATTCGAAAGTCTGTTTGTATCAAACTAGATGTTTTTTACATATAATATACTAGCCTGATACTTCGTACGTGTAGTTTTCAGTAGCAGGAAATCAATAAAATATACCCTTACTAGATGGCATATCAAGGTAAAATATTTACCAATTTTTAGGTTAAACAATAATGAAAACGGTATTCAATTTGGTGTAGTAGTTTTTATGTGACGCCGGAACAAACACACAGACAAAATTTCTAAAAATTAACACTTACTGCTCGTACTAAAACCTCTTACATCAATTTTTCTTAAATACTTTCCATGAACAGACATTGTCCAGTAATTACCATCATTATTTTATTATATTATCACCATACTAAAGGGAGTCTTTATACAAAAGTCGTTTGCTTGGGTACCTCTGTTCCATTCGTGTTTTAACCGTAAAGCAATTGTGTTTGCATAGCTGTGTTTCGGTTTGAAGGGTGGGATATGGCGTGAATTTACAGGGTACAGACGAATAACACCTGAGTTCGAGAAGAACGAGTGAGAACGGCAACGCATGGGGGGTATCATGGGCGTAACAGTATACTCTGTTATGTCCATGGTATTGCTCATGTCTATAGGTGAGGGTTACCACTTTCCATCAGGTGGGCCGTCAGCTTGTTTGCCATTCTAAGTTGTATATAAAAAACCATATCAACCGTTTACTTGTATACTACTGAACATAGGCCTCGGCCTATTAGGGGATGTGCCACTAGTTGCCATGCTTGGCAGCCGGCCTGTTAACCGTAGTTAGACTTTGGTGGTGTTTTGAGAGGGACGCTGCTGCCCATCTCTCAAGGCAAAAAGAAGAGAAAGATAATGTATTTACAAAAATAAATATTTAGGTACTATTTAAAATTTCTATATATAAACTACTTTGTTAAGCTGATAAATATAATAAAATGCAATAATCACTAAAATGCGAAAACAAAAAAAGACATCTCCCCGACGGGGAATTGAACCCCGGTCTCCCGCGTGACAGGCGGGGATACTGACCACTATACTATCGAGGATAACGTTTCATTTGCTGAAATATATGTTTAGTACATTAATAATATACTTGTACAGTTTCGAGTTTGGTGTTCTTAGAAGAATAAGACCGATTTAGAGGAATAAAGGAAAAAGGTTTTTATATTTTTGTTTGTAATGGATAAACTAAACAAATAATTAACAGATTTTAAAAAAATATTCCACCTATTGAAAGCTAAATTATTAGCGGGTAATGTAGGCTGTATTTTTTTTCGAAAAATCATTCTAAACCAAAGCAGGTCACTGATCCTAATATCCCATTAATTACTAAATATTATCCCATTAAATTATTTAAATATTACTGTTCTATGGTTACATCATGAAGATCGCAGAAAACATTAGTGATGCACAAAGTGTACCTCGTTAAAATATAAGTAGGTATTAGTAGTCATTAGGGGTGGGTAATATACAGCAATATCTATATATTGCAGTTACAATATCTTATATCAATATAAAATATAAGATATGAATACAAAATAAAACAGGCAAATTAAGAAACTCCTTTGTTGAAGTTTCCGTTTAATATATAAGATAACCTCTAGATATTACTTTTTGCATTTGAAAGCAAAACTTTTTGCTAGCTATAAATCATAATTATAAAAATTACCTGGTGGGAGACAGCTACGAGTAAGTCTCTGATTAAAGATGCTTCGATAATTAGCTACTTTTAAAACTGCCTGCGAACAGGTGCTACCGGTGTTTGACGCTAATTAAATATATTTACTGAGAGCTTGCTCAGACCTACGTTGGAAATAAGGCAAGGACTAAGATTAATGGGAAAAAATGGATGTAACTTCAAGTAACTTAAGCAGCTGTAGTTTCATAGGGTTGTATAAATTTTTTGTTTGCTATACCATACCGGTAGTTAATTGTGCACTGCTGAATGGAGGCCTCTCTCTGTAGGGGGTGGGTTGCCATTAGTTGCCACATTTGACAGACAGGTTGGCAACTGCAGGCTTTAGAGATGTTTTAAGAGAGACGCTGCCAATCCCTCATCCTCCCTTAGTCGCCACTTACAAAACCTTCGGGGAACGAAGGGGTGGCCTATTCTATGCTGGGACTATACGGCGAACTTATATACATACTAATAATAAATATATAATATAATAATAATATATTTAATAAATATGTATGTCTATACATAGGCGACAGTTACCACTTTCCATCAGGTAGGCCGTCAGCTTGTTTGCTATTCTGCCAAAATATATATACACATACTCACGCACACAAATAGAAAACTGAACCCCTGTATCGCGAATTGTGGTGGATGTGTGGTGTGCTTCCACGCTGTCTTATACAAAGATTCGATAGTTTATGTACAAGTAAATCGCTCCGCTACGTCCGCGTTGCTGCACCGTAGTATATTAAGTATCTAATAACAAAGAAACCTTATTGTTTTTCAATATCCAAAATTGTATTCAAATCGTTCATAATTTACCATTCATAGCCATAAAGAGGGGTAATATGAAGGCCCAAAATACAAATGCAGTAGCTAAGAACTCGGTGGATGTATAAAGTAGTTCCACTTGCTATTTTCAAAGGCTAGGGTGTGAATAAATATTATATAATATCTACACACCTCGGAGCGTTTACAGGGGGCTTCTAAATATATGCGCATGCATTGTGTACACGTGCGTGAATGTTTTGTTTGTATAATATACGAGAAGGGATATCTGTGAGACGGTATTTTTCTCCTTACTTGAGATATGTATTTACTTATCTCGTAACTATATCTATAGGAACCTATCATTGGACAAACGACATGATGGACTACAAAACATATTATATGGATACAACAATTATTACAACATGTAACGGTATTCACGACTGTAATATCTCATGGAGTAAACAGATTTGTCGATGAAAGTTGCAAGTATAGGGTCTGATAATATACTTAGTAATTTGCTTGATTGTTAAATGTAGATTCTAGTTGGTTCTACAGTTAGTTAGTTAGTTAGTTAGTTAGTTCTACAATGTTAAGGTTATTTTATTTATTTATTTTAAGGGAAAATTTATAAATCAATAGGGAAATTTGCCTGTACGTTTGTGCACGCTAATCTCAAAAATGGCTTAACCGATTTAAATACAGTTTATATGAATCCATTACGGTTTACTCTACTTAAGATACAGTGTTTGTTTTATTTTAATCGGTTCATAAATATAAAAGTTATATCAATCTAAAGAATCACATATAAAATGTTATAAAATAACCGGTCAGTGGAATTACAATATTTTATATTTGATATATTTTTGAGAGCTCTAATTCTAACAGTAACTTTGACATTTGACATTATTGTTATTATATCAGCCGTTAAACGTCCACTGCTGAACATATGCCTTCCTCATAAGGGGGTTTTGCTAGTACACGTAGTTGCAACACTTAGCAGTTCGGTTAGCAACCGCAGTTAGACTTTAGTGATGTTTTAAGAGGGACGCTGCTGCCATCTCTCGACTATTAAGTTCCCTTAGTCGTCTACGATACACACGGGAAAGAAAGGGTTGCTTATTCTATGCCGGGACCACATGGCACTTTATATGTCAAGTATTAATAAAAAAATATTATTTTGATAATTTATATAGATTTAAACTCTAGAAATTTGAATTCATTGGTTAGTTAAAATTTTAACATATTATCTATATTATATGCAATGGAAACAATGACAAATACCTCTGACTACTCCATTAGGAATTATAGTTGTGAGCATATTTATTTTTACTTTATAAACACCGGAAAGGTCCCCTTCGGGACATTTGTTCTGTTTGCATTTGTACCGCTTTTATTTTTAAATAAACAGATAAGAAAGGTGACGTTTATTTTGATTTTCTCTTTCGAATATTTTATCGGAGCCTTGAACACTTTTTCTCAAATACTTTCAATGTTAGGGACATTGAATACGGATATTTTGTTAAAAAGAGTTTTTTAAAAGTAATTCTAAATTGTAAATTATTGGTAAAGTTTTTTTCGATCACTTCCATTGATTATTTATTGGTGTTTTACTTTGGGAACACCAAAGGTTATCTTGAAAACATTGCTTTTAATAGTAACTAGTTATTTCCCGTGGATTTGATCAGGTGTATTTGTATTAAAAGTATGACGTATATCTCAACACACTGTGTACCAAATGTTATTCAAAATGGTTCAATTGTTTAAGTGTAATTAGGTAACAAACATCCAAACATTTTTATCAGTTGTTATATTTGTAACTTTGTATATATTTATATCAGTAGATAGAATAAAAGACTATGCAATAAAAGTAACAGATTTCGCAAATAATTATGGAAATAAAAAGTAGCCTATCTCCTTTACCATCTTAACTATTATACTACTATATACCCAATTTCATAGAAATTGAATGAGCCGTTAAAATGCCATGAGGCAACAAACAAACACACTACCACATTTTATAATTATTAGTAAGGATTGTTAACAAAATCAAACAATGTTTAACTACGACATACTAATAATATTTTTAAGAACAATAAATGATTATTTTGTATCTTCCTCGTTTCTTTCTGATAGAACAAACGACCTGTTGCAATTAAAAAAAAAACAAACAATTTATTGTGAATATAAGGGCACAGGCAAAAATTCAACAACATGAAATCTTTATTATATGTACCTACTTTATATAAACTAGCAGAGGCAGCATTAGCCTACTTGACACTTTAGGCAAATTTTGTGTACAATATCGAAAAAGGTCATCAAATGAACCGATTGGATTGATTTACTTATTGAACAGTTTCTCACAGATCCACCGTTCAGGTAAAAGTATCAACTGTCTGAACGCCTCCTGGCCGATGTTTTTCCACCAATTTTAAAACGAAAGAGGTTTCAAATTCGTCTGCATTTTTGTGCGTATATTTATGTACGTTTATTAAGTACATTAGTAGTTAGTGTAGTGTGTTTCTGTAATGTAAATGTATCCATGCGTGCGCACGAGTGCGTGCGCGTGGGCGTGCATATGTTTGCGTATGCATAAATTAATAATAAATTTTAAATATCGACATAAATTATACAAAAACAACAACTTATAAAAATAGATAAAATAAGAAGTGTTTTTATTTAAAGTTCTTTGTTTCTAGGTTCTCGCTGTTTACCTCGTATAGAACTTAACGTTAAGATAAACGAAAAGGTTTTGTTCTAAGATGGCATTTTAGGTTCGCCTATAGGCATCGCTTTATACCTAAATTTCGACCTCAATTTGTAATACCCAGACATATGCTGACATTGCATTAATATAGGCCAGTGCTGACCCTACAGACATAAGGGTAAGCAAGTAAATCATTTTTATCCTCACTTATATTCCAAAACTAGTATTTTTATGAATGATATATGTTTAGGATTCTCAGATATTTCCATTGTAACTTTATAAGATTTTTTGTTTATTATATAATTACCATATCGGGATATTATTTTTTAAATCCTATTAATATAATAAATGCGGAAATTTATAACGATGAATGGATAGATGGATGGATGTTTCTTACTTTTTTACGCATAAACTACAGAACGGATTTGAATAATTGAATTTGGTATACAGGTAGTTTATATCCTAACTGAGCACATAGGATACTTCATGTTTATTATTTACGTAGGTGAAGCCACGGGATACAGCTACAGTGAAAATAAAGTGATTCGAATATTATTTCTAATAACAGTACAATAGCATCGTGTGTTCTGTAATTTTCACGGTGTCATTCATCTCTATAAGCAACGATTGTCATTTGTTATCAGATAACAATGAAAGAATCGGTGCCACGTTGTATTCTTATTTTCTCACCACATGATATAGGTATATCACCATCATATCAGCTGTTATCTGACTACTTCTGAACACAGGCATTCCCCATAGTCTGTCGTAAGAAACAGTCCCGAGCCACCTGCATCCTTAGACTTCTTGCTTCTTAATGCATTTGAGGTCATCACTTCACCTAGTGGAGAATCGTTTTATACTGCATTTGAGTCGCCACTCAAGAGCCTTTCTTCCCCATTGGTTGCCATCTGCTGTTTATAGTTGAATCAATCATCAGTTTGTTCGCATTTTCAGTAAGTTTTATTAAAGCAAACAAAAATTAATTCTTTAAAACCTAATGTGGGATAACGTTACGTTAACAATGGAACATTCTAAAATAGATTATTATAGAGTATCCGATTCAATGTTACAATTTCGGACTCTCCAAATTGGATAGCTCTGTGGATTAATATTTAATTTAAGCTTTGATTTCGAAGAACTACTTAGTAAAACTCCATTGAAACGAAGTTATTAATAAAATCGGTTAGAGATCAACTTCAACTTTTATATGTAATTTTTTTGGTTTATATGAATACATGCCTACGTGACAGGAAGTCTTTTTTTATAGAACTTAACGGTAAACAGGCTGACCCTCTACCTGATGGAAAGTAACTTAGTGTTTCTAGACATTAACAACACCATAAACGCCATAGAATACGAGTACACTGGGGTCGATTCTGAGGTGCTCTTTCTCTAAACCTATGTTGAAAATTAAAATTTCAATTTGATATCACAGCGAAATCTCTATTTCAAGAACTAATATCAACTAAAATTCTAATAGATTTAAGTCAATTTTATTTTATTTTATAATAGTTGCAATTTTTCCAAATTATTTAATTAAAGTATTATCATCATCATAGCAGCCATTAGCTGTCCACTATTGAATTAAACATAATCCCACCTCTAAGGGGAGTTATGCCAGTAGTTGGCACACTTGGCAGGCGGGTTAGCAACCGCAGTTAGGCTTTTGAGATGTTTTAAGAGGGACGCTGCTGTCCATCCTTCGCCCTCCCTTAGTCGCCTCTTATGACAGCCACGGGAATGGAGAAAAGAAATTAAAGAATATTAAGATATAATAGACTAAGCCCATCGTGGTAAATCCATCTTGAATTCAACACGATAGTTTCTAGGGGGTGGAGGGGGGGGGCATGTGGACACTGACCTGAGGTATATTACTAGGACTGGTAGTCCATATTACTGACAATCCGTCCCCCCATATAATAGGTTAAGGGATAGGTTTAGAGGGAGGTGCCAGTAGGTGTCACGCTTGGTATGCGGGTTGACAACCGCAGTTAGATATTGGAGATGCTTTAAGAGTGATGCTACTGCCTATCCCTCGACCATTAAGTTATTTTAGTCATGTCTTATGGTAATGAATAGAAAAGAAGTGATGGCCTATTCCATGCATGGACCACATGGCCAATGAAGTTATATAAATAAACAATATTATTGTTATTTTTAATATCGCTAATATATATAATAATAATGAATTTGTCTGTTAATATACTAAACAATTTATTATGATATAGTACAAAGTGAATTCTGTATGTCACTGCCAAATATTTATTTTAATGTACTACGTTATGGGTTCCGCAAGCATTTTATTGCGCTACTTGTGTACACTTCAAACACACCCTAAGATTCAAACTCATTGCTATCTCACTTGAGATCACGTGTTGTTAAATCGATTTAACATTCACACCGAAGTTTACTGAATCTAGGCAAACACCAACTTATAAATTTTTTATTTATTTTTTATTGCCTATGTTAAAAAAAATTGTTGGTACAAAAGGTGGACCTAATGCTATATAACATTCCCTCCCAGTCAACTTTTGGGAAAACAGAAATTTAATTATGCAGTAAAAAATTGAAAATTGTTACAGTATTTTAATTATTATTATTATTTTAGCTATTTATAGTTACAGACGTATTCATATTGACTGAACAAATGATTACGTAATTACGGAGTATTTTATTCAGTTTATCTATTTATTTATTTTGATATTTTTCTGTTTCGGCTAGATATACTTTAATGTTTAGAACTAGGCGAAACAGTATACTTTGTTATGTCCATGGTTTTTCTATAGGAGTTACCACTTTCCATCAGGTGGGCCGTCAGCTTGTTTGCCATACGTATTTCTATTAGAACAAATTAGTTTGGACTAGGCTATACTTGTTAATCCTATCGTATAAAGGAAGAACTAGTTTAGCCTAGGCAAAACTAGTTTGTCCTGAAATCAGGTTTGGCCGGTAACATATAAATATATATTTAGGGATATCTGAATATTTTTTAATATTACTGATTGATTAAAATTCGCTCTGGAAATAAAATTCAATAATGGGAAAAAATTGGAATTTTGATGACAAAAATATATTTGAATATATCAGAAGTTATATGTGAAGTAGGTGCTAAATTTTTTGTGGAAATTTATGTGCAACTTATTTTATTATTCACGTTTTATCTTGCTATAATATATAAGATGGTAAAGTGTGAGTTTTATTCCAGTAGTAGCCGAGTTATTGGACGCGGCAAGTACTCTCTGCACCGCAATCACAGTCTATTGTCGCCTGCCAGTTTTAATAATACGTTATACAGCTGGTCTGGGACTCTGGGCTTGCTTCCTTCTCTTATGATATGAATATAATACCAATTGGGTGTCTATATTACTATACTTTGAACAAATAAATAGCATCCACGCCAAGGATATTTTTTAATGTATGATAATGGAATAGTAACCGCGCTGGCGTTAACGGTATACGTTGGCGGGGCACCAGTGAGGGATAATAAGTAAGAATGAAAAGGTAGGTCAGTTAGCCCATAGTGATGATTATACTTGACATTCAAGACGATGGTTTCCATGGAACTGGTAGTTCATATTACTAACGATCCCTCCTCTCCTCTCCTCACCAAAAATATAAGCCGTCACTACTCAGATGACTTTAGCTTATTAACCATGTTTACCGTCATCGAAAAATCAAATCAAATTAACACAACACTTTTAATGTTCCAATTTTTTATATTAAATGTAGGTACGAAATAGACATTTGGGATTTACGAGAGTCGAACCAGATAAGCGCCCAAGTCCATTTATTTAAAATTATAATAAAACATTGTGTTGCTGTGTACATATCCAATTCTTGCTGATTTTTGTTCCTATTTTATATTGTTTTTTTTTACCGACTTCAAAAAGAATGAGGTTCTATGTTCGACTGTATATATTTTTTATTGTTATGCTAGAGATGTAAATAAATCATTTATTTATCTATCTATATTCATAATCAATCAGGTCTACGGAATGGATCCCGTCGATCCAGGGACCCGTTGCAATCATAGGCTTATGGGTATCCTTCTCCATACCAAATGTCATAACGATAAGTTGAGCCGTTAAGGCGGCAAGATTTGTTTGTTTGTTATCAAACAAACAAATAAAATACTATCACATTTATAAAAGCATAAACAATAAGTTCAAAGCAAACGGCCTCAATATTCAATATGCATGCACTCGTTACAGAACTTGTTCGTTGTGAGTAAATGTGTTGTTCAAATATAAACAGTAAACAACATGCCCGATGTGTTCCCGATTCTTTGGCTTTGATTCTTGAAAGGAGGTGTTTCTCAATTCGACTGTACTTTTTGTGTGTACATTACGCAAACTCTGAAATAATATTAATTGTTCTTTTTGCGATTGATACGGATTACTTTCGTATAGGTATTTTTTTTTTATAAATGAATATAATACAGCTTGTATAAATTGAGAATCCGAGCGGTATTAATTTAATATATTTCACAATAATGGACACAATTATTTACTATTTATTAATTAATTATTACGTCTGACTAAAGATATGCTCAAAATATTTATTTATTATTCTGTTAGTGAGCTAATTAAGTAACGATCTTAGAAAACAACCCTCTTCAAAATCGGTTATAAAAAAGTTAAATCCGTTTACATGGTGCGTAAACAGAAGTAAAAGTTTTAAAACACAACAAGTATGAAAAAAGGTAGATACTTTATAAAAATTCACTTGGAAACGTAACTGAGCTGGCGGTGCGGCCGTCGCATAGTTTCCGAGTAAAATATGCAGAAATAATAAAAAATAAAGTGTATAAAAATATACGAAACGTTCAAACTTTGTTCACGAGGCCTCTCCTTTGTCTTTATTAAATTATTTATTATCATTGTAACTTTCCATGTAATGATGGAATAAGAATTTCTATAGTCCGTTTCAATAGAATGTAATGAAAATATAAACAAATTAATTAACCATAAAATCATTTACTAATAATAGTAGAAATAAAAAAAAATACCATTTAAGACTTTATAAAAATCCTTCTTCTTTAGCAAGAAATTTTTTTTTATGTTTGATTTAAAGTAGTATTTTATAAATCTAAGCTTCAAGTTCCATGCCTTAGTTACAGTAGGCACTTAGTTGCAGTTTGAGACTGCGTTAGTGGCCTGTTAGCTTAATGCAGAATCTACGTGCACAGAATGCATTACGTGTGGGCTTTTTGAGAACTGTTGAAATGCTAGTTTATTCGGAACTTGTTTGTGAAGCTTGTAACACTTTTAATTCATTTGTTAACGGGTTATGCCACATTCAGTCCACCATGTGTCGATTATTCGATGAATCCTTCAACTAGTTTTTATATCTCATCATTTATTGTTACTAAATATACCAATTTTTAATTTAGTTTTTATTTATATAAAACTATTTAGAATATTTTTTATTTTTATAATTTATTTATTACAGTACCTTATGTATAGTCTGACAAAGCAGTGGCATTAGATCGAGTAAGAAAATATTTCAGACGTGATAAAAAGGTAAATTAAAAAAAGACATTGTAATAGTTACTTACTGAGGATTTATTTTGTACTCAATGATGACAGACTTTAATGATTTAATGATTCCTTTTTTGACATCCTGAAGATATTTATAATATAAGTAAAAATATGCATTAAAAAAAATATAGTGTGGTGACAAAATAAAAGGTCCCGGCCACAGGCCACTTCTTCTCTCTTTCGTAAGAGGCGACTAAGGGAGATCATGGGATGGACAGCAGCGTCTTCCTTAAAACCTCTCCAAAGTACAAGTCCAAAGTTCAAAACTACGGGTCAAATCTCCCCTAGGGGAAGGGTTATGTTCAGCAGTAGACAGAAGAAGGCTGATATGATGATGATCCAGTTAAAGTAGATTATTGAATGCATAAGAGATTTGACATAACAATAATGAGGGATTCGAGCCATCGGCCATACGCTAACGGATTTACAACAAAGCTTGAATGAAATCCACTGTTTGCGTTAATTAAAATCAAAGTTGCTGTAATAATGAATTCACAGAGATTCGCCGCGCTTACTTTTTGTTAAGGTCTACATATAATGAAGTAGTTATAAATAAATAATTGTGCTTAAAAGAATAGTATTTTCAAAAGGGAACTAACGCACTGATGTATGACGAAATGGTTTCTAGACGCATTATATTGGAAATATGTAATTTTTTTTAATGGATGATAATAAAATGGTAACCTGGCCTGCGCGATATACGTTGGCGGGGCACCAGTGAAGGATGATTGGTGGGGATGAAAAAGCAGATAAGTCAGCCCACAGCGACGAATTCAATGATAAATTTGTCGCGATAGTTTCAAGGTGGAACCGCGTGGAAGTCGACCTGATAGGGTATATAGCAATGGGAATTAACTATAATACTTCCTAATATTAACCTATTCCCCGGAAATATGAATTTGGATTTAGAACATGGAGTTATGTATCTAATAGTAGAATTTGTGGTATCAGCACAAAATCCATATGGTATCAGCACAAAATCAGTATGGTATTAGCACAAAATCCATATGGTATCAGCACAAAATCAGTATGGTATCAGCACAAAATCCATATGGTATTAGCATCACTTTCCTGTTTGTAAAAAAAAAATATAATTTAATAACAACAGTTTTTGTCAAATTTTAAATCTGATGAAAAAATAAATAAAATCTAAATCCAAGAAATCACTAATATTGTTAGATATAATTTAACAAATTTTTGAATACATAAAAACAAATAAAAAAACATAAAAAGACATAATTTTACTTATAATATAACAAAAATAATAAATATAAATATAATAGTTACAAAAGGAAGCCTTATAACTAAGCAAACTTATTTCGTCATTATTTTTAACAAAGTTCAAAATTGACGAAGCCGTCTATTAACTATTTAAATCGAGTTTTATTTACTATATAATATACTTCCATTGATAAATAGATATGAAATAAGAAATATTACAAGAAATTCATACACATTCAGTTTAATACATTCGGTATTAAACCTTTAATACCCCATTCGGTGAGGTTTACAAATAAATTGCTGAAATGATGATGGCGATGCTGCAGCGAGTAATCAACTCCCATCTCACTCAATATTCTGCTCCAATTTCTAGGTCGTTAATGTGAAACACATTATGAATTCGGAACTGGGCCGGTAAATTCCACGATTAATACTTGGAACATTTACAGAATATCTAATCCAAATTCCATCAAAATATGATGCACTAGCTTTTCACGCTTTACTATCTCTGCATGGATTCCAGAAGTAAGGAAAACATTGAAGAGAGCACGTTTCGATGGCGTTAAAATCTTATATCTGATTTTAAATTAGATCTTCAGAAACATAACTGTGAAGATCACACCTAATCATAATAAACAAACGGACAGACATCTTCGACAAATCTAAACTGATTCTGATTGTTATTACCGTGTCGGTTCTGCATAAATTTTGTCACGGTCAAAATTATTATTATAACATATTTTTAATGAACATCAATAAATATATTTCTTATTTTACTAATAATAAAGTCTTATTCTGACATAATCAGTTTTTTTCGTTATATTTTTTTTTATTTTTAATTAATTATAACCAATATCATCATCTTCCCACCCTTATCCCAATTATAATTTAGGGTCGGCGTAATATGTTTTTAACCAAATCACAAAAAAAGGTTTGGCTTATAGTTTTACGACCGGCCGCCTGTCTGACGTCAATCCTTTTTGGGAATGCATTTGTTGGTCGTTTCCGCCACCTACGGTATGGAGGAAAGAATTGAGGAAAAAAGGAAGGGAACCTTGGAAATGCATAAAGGAAATTGATAAATAAGACGAATAAGCGACTTATGTGGGAAAGGAAAAGGAGGGAACACTACAGTTGCGGAAAGGAGTGGGACACTGCAGCAGCTTTGAAGGCCGGAGTCGCATACCCGTTATTCTAGAATCGGACAGATTTCTAGAGAAAGACACTCTTGACGCTATTATTTTATTATAATTACAATATAACCAATATGTTGCATTGAATATTTACATTTAAATATAGTTATGATGGATGTAAAAGCAGTATGATAGTAAACAGTGGAAACATTAGCAGATTGTCCGATTGTAACTGTATATGTGGTTTGCTGGTGCTTACACAAACGTTATTACAATTGAATTGTTTGAGGCACGCTCATTACAAACAGAATCAGTATTCGGTAAATAAAGCAGAGCAGATAAATAAAATAGCTCGAACATGTAGAGGTATGTGTATAAACAATGTATTTGCTTTATTAGGTAAGTAAGTGTCTATGAAAAACAAATTTATTAATATTATAATATTTAAAATATGAAAATTTATTCCGTTTTTTAAATTGTCACGTCAGCACCTTAACGGTTTAACTAATTTTCAATAATATAGACATACATATATACAATTTAGGATGGATATTGGTCGCTTTTTTCACGGTTACGCAGACGAAGTCGCAAGCAGTGCTAGTCAATTATTATATAACTCTAGAGAGGTATAGTAAGCTTTCAAATAAGGCCGTATATGTTAACTTAACGAAGAGAATCAATCACCTTCTCAGGATCGTAGCTTGAAGAATTAGATTCCAAACTGTAGTGTCAGCAAGCAGTGGGCAATCTTGTTAATAAGATAAAAGAAGAACTTGAATAGTAACACAGGATTTCTACATTTTATCCCCGAAGCATCCTTTTTAAGATATTCTTGTGTTGGTCCTATATTAATTTTGTTATTCTGTTTTTTTTTTTTTAAATGATATTATTAATTATTACGCTTATTGATAATAATCTTAATTTCATCGCAATGGAATCCACACAATTCACGTGATTTTTAATCGACTGATAGGAATTAGCGGTGAACTTTAAACTAAAAGGGCAAGAATAAAACATCATGGACAGGTCGCAGTGTCAAGTTTCAGTGTCTGCCTGAAAAAGCTTGTCTCACAATAAAAATAATATTAAATCATGATTAAAAGTAATGCACGGATTTGCAAAAAAATTTGTTCACAGGTAGTTAATATTCTAACTTAACATACCTAAATATGAAAATAAATAAATCATCATCTTCCTACCCTTATCCCAATCATTTGGGGTCGGCGTAATATGATTTTATCCATATTACAAAAATATTTGGCTTTTAGTTTTACGACCGGCCACCTGCTTGACTTCAACCCTCTTTGGGAATTACGAAAATAAATAAATAAATAAAAAAAACATACCGCGGGAAATAACTAGTAAACTATACATTGTGAAATACGGTGTACAAAATAATAAAAGTTTGTATTACTTAGACTAAAGCGAAGGTTTCCGCATCCGGTTTCTACAATACATTCAGTAAATTTTCATTTCTTTTATCGCACAAATTTTGTTAGGATATATCCGTAAAATTCGATACTACTATTTGTGTTTCGGTCCCGGAATTGATATTCTAGATCTATAGGGTCTCAATGCGCTTAAATTGGTAAAGCGATTGTGGTTGATTCATCGGGGGATCCGAGAGCTGCGAGTGTTCCTCGCTCAACTTAGTATAACGCAGTTACATTGTGAGCTATAGATCAGTATTCATTTCCATGGTACTATCATACTAGGTGTTATAATCATAATTGAAACAGGCATTTTTTTTTACTGTAAACCAAAGTCTTGACAGAACTATATCTTCCTTTTTGTAAAAATGCTGCATCATAATTATAGCTCTCATTTATTAAGGATAATTTATCATCATCATCATCATTATATCAGTCTTTAACTGCTCATTGTCGGACATAAGCCTTCCCTTTTTGCTAGTAGTTGGTAACCGCAGTTAGGCTTTAGAGATATTTTAATTGGAACGTCTGTCCATTCCTCGCCTTTCCTTACGACACTCGCGGGAAAGGAAGGGGTGGCCTATTCTATCGTAGAACCACACATCGAATAAAGATAATTATGGGCTATCAAAGTTTCTTAACAACTAATCTATTAAATGTAAAAATATTTTTTATTTATTCCGACTGACAATTTCAGATATTATTGGATTTAAAAAACTTCTACTTCTTCCATTTTATTATACTAGTATACGTTATTAATTCATTGATAATACTAGTGTTTGATAGCAGGTATCTACTTAATTGCAATAAAACACTTGTACGGTGAATGCATTATTTGCACCTGTCATGTTGAGTTACAAAGTGCATAATAAACTTTGCCACAAGAGGCGAGAAACTTCTATAGAATTATAGTTCTGAGGAATTGAATTATCTGTACTAAGGTTGAGGTAGACATAGACAATGCAGGCAAAGGCTCATTGTCTCTCGATTTTTGTTTAATGAAATTATGCTAACAGCATTGAAAAGTATTCAGCATGAAATAATTCTTGCATTGCTTTACTGGGAGAAAAATTTTCTCGTATTTACCCTTTTTTGTCCAGTCTCACTATCCAACAAAGGTAGCTTCAAGCAGCTTAATTGATTTATGCATTATTTGAGGCTTTTTCTACAAGCTGTAATAGATACGTGCTTGACCCAAGTCACTTGATAGTTTATGGAGTCCATTATAATTCGCGGCAATGAAAATATATCAATTCAATATGCAGACAAAAGTATATCCTGTTTCGTTGAACACAAAGATGTAAAATTGTTTCTCGTCTATAAAAACTGGGCCCTGTAATAAAACCTACGAATTTAGTGCTACGATCTGGAAGAAAATTTTCTTTTGCGCATCAACGAAAGCCAATATTTGAATCAGGTCCCGAACATGTAATAAATGTTTTGTAGTATGTATAAAAGCTTAAGACAACGCTTACAAAGAGACAAAGAGGTCCGGTACAATAGGGAAAATCCCTTGAACATAGATTTGGGTCGTTTTATGAGGGCTCGACTTGACACTGTACATGGCATGCCGTGTGACCGTCTGATTGTAAAGAAAAAAATCCGATTTGTAGCAAATCATAAAGGAATTTTTAAGGAAAACACGCGTGGACGTTTTTCAAAGCGAAGATTGTATTCATACGTTAATTGTACAAAGAAAGATTGTTCGTCTGAGAGATTTGAGTGTATTCATTCGTGCTTGTTACGTATTTCGTATAAAAACTTTTTATTTCTGATCTGTGGTGTGATTCTGTATACAAAATTAGTAGTGTATCAGCCACAGAATACATTCAGAAGAAAAGCTTTTTATATATGCCAAAATATGTGTAAGGGTTATCACAAGAGAGTTAAATACATTTAATTTTTTTTTATTATAACCCAATTATATAGCCTACTTTTTGAACCATCGAGTGTCAAAAATGATATATTGAAAAACAGACAATTTTAGTAGCTTTTTTATATTAAATTCACTTATAATATATTATTACTTATAATAGCTTGATCACATATCTACTAAAGCATATGTTTATACTCAATCTCGCAGTATTCATAGTAGTATGTTTATTATTAAAACGTGCTTACATAGCTGAACAGATTTGAATGAAATTTGTTTATATCCCAACTTAATATATAAGACACTTTTATACCAACAAAGGTACGGAAAATAACTTATTTAATAACTAACTAAAGTAAGTAAAAGCATTATTACACTTACGATCTAGCGATTTTCACATCATTTTATTTATAATGATTGCGAATGCGATTACTGTACAATAAAAATATTTGTATTTACGTGTATCTGTTTAGTCTAATATATATAGTAGGGGGGAAGGGATTGTTAGTAATAGTGCTAGCAATATGGGGATCCTGATGAATTCATCATGATGGGCTAACTGGCCTGCTTTCATTCTAGCAATATCAAGCGCAGTCGGGGTTACCATTTTTACCCATATATATATATATATATATATATATATATATATATATATATATATATATATATATATATATATATATATATATATATATATATATATATATATAATTAAGTTTGGCCAATTTAGGTCTATTTTAGCCAACTTGAGACAAACTTCAGTTCAATACTTATAAAACTTTCTTTATTAGTATACACAAACATTTATACAAACTAGACTACAATATAAAATTAGACTACAAACACTTTTATAGAAATCGACTCCAGTCGAAAAGTCGATACAAACAGTTGCTGCATTTCAATTGGCAATTTGTCAACATTAGCTTTATTGCGGTATTAACAAATAAATCACCGCAATCACGTCTTGTTTGCGGTGTTAATTAACAGAGTAATGTTGACTGTAGTTAGTTATTTCGACAGTTGTATAACTAATGGGTTTTATTTGACCGAATACATGCAACGAATAATAAATTGACAGTTATTAATTGTTCTTTTATTTACAAATGCCTTTTGGGAGGTATTACTTTTTTTATTTTTATTTTATAACTAGCAGCAGCGGTGCAATTGGTTTCCACGTAGATTAGAACTGGAATAATATTTTTAATCTTCTTGATAGATTCTATTGGCAGGTTATGATCATTGGTAAAATATTTCCCATAAAAATAATTCGTTGTTGCTATTGGTTTTGATTTTTGATTTTTTTTTATTGTTCCATTTTATTTTAATTGCCTAAAAAATTTCTCATTAACTGTTGTATTACATTCTGATTTATATTAAGCGTTTTTCGTAAAACATTTAGTTATTGATACTGATATTTTATACTAGCTTTTGTCTACAACTTTGTTTGCGTGACCTGGATATGTTCAAATTTCATAGTAATTGTTTAAGCCGTTAAAGCGCTAAAATGTTTCAAACATACTTTTATATTTATAATATTAGTAAGGATACCAAAAAATAAAAAATAAAAATTATAGATTTTTTAAATAACTTTTAAGTTAACACTTCTGATAATATTTAAAAAAAAAATATCGACTTCAGTGGTGACAAAATTAATAAAGTATAACCACAGGAGTAAACTGTTTCGATTGCAAAAATATTAAACTATCATTTAGGATTTATTCAAAACCACATGAATAAAAAAGTAAATAATTGCAATAAAAAAATATCCATCAAACAAGGATGAAAACAGTGACAAAACAAATTCAAGTGACTTCATACATCTATCGTGACGCAACAAAAACAAACGGTTAAATCGTAATTTTAATAAAATACCCCTTTACAGGCGTTAACAAAATAAATTATACTAAGTTACAATCCGGGTGAAGTTAAATAAACATGAAGACCGACATTTAAATGGTAATAAAATAACGTTTTCATTATTTACGCCGGCATCATTTTTCTTTGATCCCACACAAAGGCTCGTAAATTGGGACGTGTGAAAAGCTGCTCTTATAAAAATAACGCACTGGCCCAAACAAGGATCCACTAATGTGCAACCCGTCCCAATAAAAGATGTAAGCAGGAACTTATTTTAACTAGGGATATTTTGCCAGTGTTTTTATTAATACTCGACAGTGAGAGGGTTAGCTTTTATTCTTTACGTTGGTCGTTAAAAATAGATCCTTTTATCTTTTTCCCTGTCTTCATACGTAGAAGATATTCTCTTTAAACGCCTAGCACACATTTTTTTTATCAAACTCGAACAAATGTACAATCGAGGTAAATAAATAAATGTAAAAAAAATAAATTCAACAATCCATCCGCAAGATACTTTTCAATTAAAGATGGATTAATTTACGCTCCTTTCCTCTGTATTTGTTAAGTACTATACCGTAAAGGGCTTGTTTTCAAATAAATAAAGGGTCTGGTTACACGTGCTCTACCCTCGTTCTGCTCCTCAAAACACATATTGTTTGAACAGGATTTCTAAAATTAATCTCCACTCGTACTAGCTATCTATCTTCAAGACACGATGGATGCAAGAAATAAAAATAAATCCAAAGGAAAGGATAGAATTTAAGATAACAACTTATACACGGATCGTTTCATGTTCCTTTTATTACATCTCATCTCATCCTATTACGTTTAATATTCTTTATTCGTTCCAAACTGTATTTTACAACCGATAAGTATTCCTTACTCACTATAAAGGAATATTATTTGTCACATCCTGTTATATAAGGAATGTTTAGGTAATTAATTTACTCTTGCCATTTTTTTTTACTATTTTATGAGTAAAAATCTTATTGATTTAATAAAGGGAGACTTAATACAAAAGTCGTTTGCTGGATACCTCTGTATCATTTGTCTCTCTGCCATCAAGCAGCTGCGCTTGCATAACTACGTTCCCGTTTGATGAATGGGATCATCGTCATCATCATATCAGCTGTTTACTATCCACTGCTGAACATAGACCTCCACCTATTAAGCAACTTTACCAATAGTTGCCACGTTTAGCTGGCGGATTGACAACTGCAGTTAGATTTTGGTGATGTTTTAATGCTGCCCATTCCTCGACCATTAAGTTTCCTTAGTCACTACTTACGACACCTATGGGAAGGGAAGGGGTGACCCATTCTATGCTGGGCCACCCCTTCCCACACGGCCCACACGGCCATGGATGGAATATAATATTGAAATTAGAGGGTGTGGAGATATCGTATAGTTCTCAGGAATGGCAATGAATTTATTTATTTAAGAATTAATTTCCCACTTCACTGCATATGAGCTGTACGGACGTCATAGTTTGTAATTACACGGACATAATAATTTTGTAATGCTATTTATGTCTTTAGACCACAGTTACTATTTTCCAGGAATCAAACCATAGAGTAGATTAACTCGATAAAAATAGTTTGGATTACGAAACACATACTAAGATGAAATAACAAAATTAGCCACAATCTTTAAGAGAAATGCTTCTGAAAATTTATCAATTGTTATTGTAACAATTGTTCTTTCAAATAAATATAATTACAACCAGTATATCATTACAATCATTTATATCTCTTATATAAAGGAAATCGCCATGTAAATTGTATTGTAATGTCACTTCTCTGTGTCAAAAAGGATTAATGTAATACTGTCAAAATAAATGTAAATAGCGGAGATTATCAACGTCAGCTAAGGATTTCCGGAACTACTACAGTGCTTGATTGTACTTACACAGCGAAATCAAGGCTATTATTAGGAGGGTTAGCATAATAATTTTATAAATTTCATCAAGATTTACTAAGATTTCCATTGCTCACATCCATAGATTCAGAGGATTGCTTCGTCTAATTAAAGTACTGAATTCTCTAGTTTTTACTAAATAAATAAATTAAAAAAGTAAGTTAAAAAAATGAAAACTGTCTTTTTTTATACAACTTAGAATGGCAAATAAGCTGATGGCCCACTTGATGGAAAGTGGTAACCGTCGCCTATAGGCATGAGCAGTACCATGGACATAACAGAATATACTGTTTCGCCCATGATACCCCCCATGCGTTGCCATTCTTGAGGACTCAGGTGTTATTCCTCTGTACCTTAAATTCACGCCATCCCAAACAATAAAAAAGTAAATTAAAACATGCAAACACAGCTGCTTCACGGTTGAAAACTGTCTTTTCAATT
Source organism: Galleria mellonella (assembly GCF_026898425.1). NCBI lineage: Eukaryota > Metazoa > Arthropoda > Insecta > Lepidoptera > Pyralidae > Galleria > Galleria mellonella. The sequence continues at coordinate 4,774,396 of NW_026441966.1, forward strand.
AAATTTTTTATCACGATTAAAACTAATTCATTCCGCCTGTATAAAAATATATTGTTATTTTTAAGTATATAAAAGATCATCCGTTATTAATAATTGTCTGAAATTTATACTTTCTATTTTATACAAGTATTTATTGACAACCTTGGTGGTGTAGAGATTTAACACATCTCCTTATCTTCCAATAGTAACTGGTTTGATTCACGCACAATACAAACATTTGTATTTAGGAATATATTTGTATTTTTAATGGGTAAAAATGAAGAGGTGCCCTCGCTTGCAGTATATACGCTAACGGATTACCGTCGAGAGATCTGCTTTCATTCTCACCTATTATAGATGAGAATGAAAGCAGATCAGTTGGTCCATAATGACGAATTTAACAAGAATTAACCACGATGATTTCCAGGGGAAACCACGTGAAGATCCACTTGATATGGTAGATATTGCTACCAATGAGGCTAAGAGATCCTATTACTATCAATTCTTTTTCCCCCAGTATATCTGTACTACAGTCTATATGTTTTCTGTATGTATTTATAGAAAAAATATTTCTATTAGTTATACATTAACAGGCTCTGCTTAGTTTGGGCTGCTAGAGGGCGCTGAGTAATATTTCTAAATGTTATTTTTTGTTTCTTTGCTAACGGTACTTGTAAGGTTTCCAACTGTTGTGCATTTATCGTTGTGTCTCGTGGCCCCCAGGGCTCCGGCCGGTTGCGGCGACAGCCAATTAATGATTGGTTTGATTGCCACCGCACCGCACTACCTACTACTGTATTTATTATCTGTTTGTACAAGCTAAAACGCTGCCCTCCGGCGGCGGGAACTAATGAAAGTCGATAAGGTCTACAGTAGACTTAACAACTATCGTCTTTTCGTGAAAATACGTATATTTTTTTTTATTATTTTCTTTTATTTTTCCATTTCACATGTAAGTTTTAATAGGTTGAATACGTTTTACAAATACCAAAATATTTAGTAAGGAGGCCATTATATCCATAGCACTGTATGAAGTATAAAAAAAAATTAAGTTTCGATTCCCGATCTAATCAATTTGAGAAATGAACAACGCATGTCCTTTGCCATATTTGGTATATTATTTTTACAAACGGCGCCAATAATATAGCCCACTAAAGCGTCAGTTATATGCGACTATCATAATGGCAACATTTTGGATTTTTTTAAAGGAATTCGCCCGGAATTTGTTTCCATATGGTCACTGTTAGTCTGGATGTTTTAATCGTTGATATATGTGATATGGAACAGTTTATTAAATAAGTTCGATATGAAGAGAAAGCCAATTTATTTTATTATAATATAACAAGTCGACATGTTGGTGTTGTACAGTGACAGATGATCATGCTAATGTTATAGTGTTGCCAATATATAGAACATAGATAATAAATAGCATATGGAAAAGTGGACGTGGCAGATTGGATAATGTAAATGCACCGTTTACACTCTTTTATAGAATAAATAATCTCCCATGTCCTGTGTTATACAAAGGACAATACGTTTTTAAAATATTATTTCACTCAGTCGTGTACAAATGAACGTAGTAAATGAATATTGATTTTCCATTAAAAACTAATCAGTACTGTTTACGTACACGTAGTTTTTTAAAAAGCGTTCATTTAATTTCAAAGTTAATTCAGTTAATTGTAAATTTCAATTCGAATTACAAACTCGTTTGCAGTTTAAATTAGTTACTGGAGAGAAAAAGTGCTTTCTTACTAATTTAGTTAACTGCAAGTATCTAGTTGAAGTGTTTTATAAATAGTCAGCGGTACTTGAGACGGTTCGATAGTTTTACAAATATTTGCGGCGAAGACTTGCCCCGGTCGCCTTTTGAATGAGATAGCGGGGAACCGTATAATAATACTATAAGGATCGTTTTGTTTTTATGTCTGCTTAATTGAAATTATTTATTATACAGGTATTTATAATATTTATATAGAAGGAACTATCCTTGATCTAGATATTATAAAATATTTTAATAGATTTAGTATTTTTTACGTCAGTTTATTATTATTTTTTTGTAATATTCACTTTCTTTTTATTTTAAACCGACTTCAAAAAGAAAGAGGTTCTCAATTTGACTATATTTTTTATGTTTGTTATCTCATAACTCCGGCAGTTATAAACTGATTTGGAATTTTTTTTTTTAATTGAAAGGATATACTTACAGATTGGTCCCATAGATTTTTTGTCAAATTCGATTCAATTCAGTTTAGTTTATTTTTTAAATCAAAATAGTTGGTTTATTCTCCATTGATGATAGTTTTATTTATGTGGAACACTATCTTATTTTACTTTATAATCTTTAATTATTTTTGGAGTTTATTTAATGAGCCTTATCCTTTGTTCTTCAATCTTTTTCCTCGTCGATATGAGTAGACCGTTGTTTGAAATATATTTCCCAATTGGTATGTTTAGCTCAGTTACTTCAAATTGATCAATTTTTTTTCATTTTAAAATTTTTAAATTCACTAAATAGCTTTTCTAATATACTCTTTAGTATGAATAGATTCCTAACCTTACTCAGATTTAAACCTGTACATTGAAAATGATGGATTTCCATTAAATATTTCTTTAATAAGTCCAGACATCTAAGGTCTTTTAGAAATCTTAATAGACAACGTAAAACATTTCTAAAACAACACGCTGAACTTACTATACAATAAGGTTTAACAGTACATAATTAATCTTGTACAAACCTAAAGATTAACGCTGATCACGTGTCACGAGTCAGAAACACTTGGTGAGAATTAAAACTTGTTAATTTGAATCAAAATGTTGTTACCGCGCCCAACTCGTACTGGGGAAGAGTTGAAAATATACGATTTAAGGCGAAACACTCCGAAACAGAACTGCTGAAGAAACTGTTTAATTTATTTAATATGCGTAGACTTAACATGTGGCATTATCTACCAGTCGATCGTAGATTGGAATAACAGAAAATATAATTGACGATGTAACGTGATAGACAAATAAATAGAAAAAAAAAAATATTAAAATAGGAAATACTAGCAAAACGTCCAAAACTTTATAATAACAAATACGACGACGACTTTATATAATACCATTTAATCCCAAACTAAGCAGAGCTGGGAAAAATGGATTGTTAGTACTACGGATTCAGGAGCTCCGTTGCTAGCAATATATCCTATGAGGTTAAGTTCCACGCGATTCTCCCTGGAAACCATAATGTTTAATTCTTGTAGAATTCGTCACAATAGCCCGAAGAATGTTCATCGTCATTGGTAGAACTTTCTTTTAAAAGGATCATAAAAATATTTCAAAATCTTTCTGCATTATGTTTATTTGATATTAAGTATTTAATACACGTGATCTGGCCCACCTTCACACGACAAAAATATATTTACTGATTTTTTAAAATAATATATACTTACTAACAATATATACTAAAATAATATATACTTGATAACGTAACTTTCTATAGGTGAAATTATTTTTACAATCAGTTTATTAGTTTTTGAGTTTATCCATTACAAATAAACAAACAATCAAACGTTTCCTCTTTATAATATTAGTATAGATAACCAAAACTGAATTCACTTGACACTGCCATAGAAAATCAAATAAATAGCAAATAAATCATATACAGTAGCGATTCCCCTTAAAAACTTTATACAAGTTTACATAAAGTACGGTTTAGCTTAAGCCTTGAAATCTGATTATTATAATCTTGTTGCAATATGTATATATGTACTGAGTGGTTACAAGTTTTACATAAAGTTAATATTATACCCATCTCTGATACAGGTAATAGGCTACGTTCACGACTGTAATCTCCGATGGGGTAGTAAGAGATATTTGGCAACTATTACCGTTGTGTAAAAAGTTGAATAAAAAGTAGCCTACATCCTTTTCCATCTCATAAAGTACGTGTATACAAAATTCCAAATATTATACTGACACTATAAAGTAACAAACAAACCAACAAACTCACTTTCACATTTATAATATTAGTAAGGATTACATTATTATATTATTTTATGCACGTAAAAATTATTAATTCACTCTTACGCCACCTACCGACTTCTATCTGTTCTTCTTTAACTAAAGGTTGTCTGTAAGAGATTGCCCTAGCGATAAGACCACGTTTTATACCTTCATGTATGTATTTTAATTTGTATGTTATTGTATTATATTTCTTTTGAATTGTTCAATAAACAATTAAATAAATAAATAATTCTGAGCAGATGTTGATAATTCTACAATTGCTAGGATTCACTCCCGTGTTGATTTCATATTATTTCTTTTATCATTGTAGTGACCGTTTGTTCCAAAGTAAAATCTTAAATTAAGCAAAACACGTCATGTGACTGTTGTAAGTCTATGTATGACCCACTTATTGAATAATGTTGGTTAAAAAGTCGTAATACAGAACTGTGTACACAAACAGGGGCTTTGAGAGGGAAACAAAGCCTGGCCACTGGGCGCTCTCAAACACTAGTAATGGAGACGGAATAACAATGAGTATTGCCCCTACTATTGTAATTAGGTTATTTTATGACATACTTTGTATAGTGACGCTTCGGTCTATTATCTATACTTGAATTATAAATAGAGTCGTCACATCAGCCTTTAATTATCCACTGCTTGGCTGATGGATTGGTTCAAAATTATTATAGAATTTTAAAGAAATAGTTTTGATTCAATTTTAAAATCTAATTACTTGCATAATATAACATAAAAAAATGGCGTGTTTTTATAATAAAAATATGTGTCAAATTTTAGTCAGCAAGACATCAATTTAGCTAAATGTTAATTTGTTTTCGATACTCGGTACTCTATTTATATAATATAAGCATTTATATTATGGAGGGTAAAGGTAAGAAGAACCTTCTTTGTGTATGAAAATGTGTCCGTCATAAAGATGTTAAATTAAACTGACACTATAGTAGCAAGTGGTTAATTTTTAAAGGAAGCTATAACAAATACTATTTTGTACTAAACAGTCGATATTTAGAATAATGCAGTTTCTTTAAATAGTTATTAAAAAATATTAAATTTGTCAATTCGGGGCACTTCACTTCATCAACATCAACAACTGCTAAATTTATTTTTTACTTTGTTACTACTCTAGCGCCATTCCAGAGGGATTGTTACTGTTCCCCCATATGATAGTTATCCTTAGTTATCCTCCATGTCTTATAGTACAACTTTTAGAATTATATGTTTACCAGTCAATATCTTGGAGTATCATCATAAAACAAATTAGCCCGACTGAAAATCGTATCCGGAGCACGTGGGGGTAAAATCTTCTCCTAGATTTACAGAAAGCGACTAGTTTGGAATAGATCTGAATTTTGCATTTCATCGTTACCTGCACTACTAGCTTGGGCACTATAGGAAATTACCCATTTTAATATTATAAAACTATTTTTCATACTTAGATTATTTCATTCATAATTTCACAGTTTGAATTTTTGGTAATTTATAACTTAATCAATTTATTATTTCAACTTACATTACTGTTTACATTTATGGACTTCTTGTATGTAATATTCACCAGTTGGCTCGCAGCATAGTTTGAATTAAAGAAAATTATGTCTACAAAACCCAGTCCGTGGCTAAGTTGTTATTGTAAGTTATTGACATGTGTACAAGTAAGGAATGACGGACATTGAAATACATAACACAACTTTGGCGCGCCCCTACCACTAAGTCAATTTATATTTAATTTGTCATTATAAAATTTTTATTAAGATAAATTTTTCAAAGTTTGAAAACTTATTTATTTATTTATTTAACACTTTATTGCACCAACATAACTTACCTATTTTTTAATAACATGTCGATATGGATATCAAATGAAATGTTAATAAATACGACCTCTGAAGCACAGTGGAAGCAAAGCACATCGCTTTTTTATGCAACTTAGAATGGCAAACAAGCTGACGGCTCGCCTGATGGAAAGTGGTAACCATCGCCTATAGATATGAGCAGTACTATTAACATTTCATAACTCCCATGCGTTGATATTCCTGAAGACTCAGGTGTTATCGACAGTAAATTGTTATCGCTTTAAAAAATAGGATACGATTTTCAGTCGGGCTAATTTGTTTTATGATGATACTCCAAGATATTGACTGTAAACATATAATTCTAAAAGTTGTACTATAAATATAACTATCAATAAATAACAATCCCTCTGGAATGGCGTTAACAAAGTAAAAAATAAAACAGTTGTTGATGTTGAAAAATTTGACAAATTTCATATTTTTTAATACTATTTAAAAAAATTATTTAAATAACTGTTTGACAAAAAATTAAATATAACCACTTGCTACTATAGTGTCAGTTTAATTTAACATCTTTATGACGGACACATTTTCATACACAAAGCGTTCTTCGCCTTTACCCTCCATAATATAAATGCTTATATTATATAAATAGAGTACCGAGTATCGAAAACAAATTAACATTTAGCTAAATTGATGTCTTGCTGACTAAATTTTGACACATATTTTTTTAAATCAAAACACGCCATTTTTTTTTATTTGCAAGTAATTAGATCTTAAAATTGAATTAGAACAATTTCTTTAAAATTCTATAATAATTTTCAACTTAACCCCTCACAGCTTATGTTCAGCACTGGATAATTTCTGATGTGACATAATTTATAATTCAAGTATAGATTCAAACTATACAAAGTATGTCATAAAATAACCTAATTACAATAGTAGGGGCAATACTCATTGAATATTATATAGCAAGAGGCTTTGTTTCCTCTAAATGTTTAAACAGTTCTGTGTAACTTTTTAACCAACATTATTCAATAAGTGGGTCATACATAGACTTACAACAGTTGACGTGTTTTGCAAAAAATTGGAACAAACAATGATAAAAGAAATTATGAATGAAATATTTATTTAATTGTTTATTGGATGAAACACAAAAAATACAATGTTTTATAATATAAAATAATAATGAAGGTATAAAATGTGGTCTTATAGGGCAATCTCTTACAGACAACCTTTGGTTAAAGGAGAACAGATAGAAGTGGGTAGCGTAACGATGAATTAATAAATGCATAAAATAATATAATAATGATCTAATATTATAAATGTGAAAGTGTATTTGTTGGTTTGTTTGTTAATTTATAGTGTCAGTATAATATTTGGAATTTTGTATACACGTATTTTATGATATGGAAAAGGAAGGCTACTTTTTATCACTTTTTACACAATTAAATAGGATATCTCTTACATTAATTGAACTGATAATTAGAACTAATAATTATATATAAAATACAGATGTTAAATTTTGTTCGACAATTTTTACAAAAAAATACGGTGGATAAATATTTTTTAAATCTATATAATTATCTGGACATTAAATGTAAAAAAATCTCATTTCGATATCATATCGTTCGGATATTATTATAACAGTTTAAATATTATTTTGTTGATAACAGATTTTTTTTTGATAAGATATTGTAACTTAAATATATAGGATTGCTATATTTATTACCCCGCTTCTGTAAACAGACAGGGATACAAATCAACTACATAAAGTAATTATAAATCATTGTTACATTCAGGTTTTAAATACATTTGAGAAATAATTGTCAGACGAAAATAAAAGAGCAGTATCATAATTAAATAATGATAATAAGTATAAACAAATATTCATTTTGTCAAATTTTATCATTCTAGAATTCACATACATTGCAATACCATTTATCAAGGAAGATTTTTTTTTATTTAAATTGAAGTATTACAGTTATAAATTTAAATCTATCATACTCTACATTTTACTTCATTTATTTTCAAAACTTATATCTTGTGATGGTAGGTACAAACTCCGGTATGTTCTTTTGAATCCTCCCTCAGTGCCCTCAGATAGTATATGGTCTATCTGGTTGGGTATATTGCCTTTCTAGTACCTTTAACTCGAATACTCATAGTCGTCTATCTTATCTATTGAATATAGTAATTACTAGCTGTATCCCGTGGCATTGCCCACGTAAATAAGACAATTATCCTAGAACAAAGAATATAACCTCTATTTCATTCAAATCCGTTCAATACTTTTTGCGTGAAAGAGTAACAAACATCCATCTATTCATTAGTTATTATAATAAACTTTCGCATTTCCAATATTAATATTGTTATATTATAATATATTGGAATTTACTGAACAAGTAAAACATGTAGACGCCCTTTCAATTACGACATTCTAATTTAAAATTTCAATTAGAAAACTCAAAAGCATTGACAGCGTTATTGTGTGGTGATAGCGGAATGATAAATTCCTTCCCAAATCAGGCCTCAGGTGATAGATACCGAAAACATAATAAAAATTTAATCAAAAGAATCTAGAGAAAACGGCGTGATGAACGAGGGATATGCAAACAAAACGCGGCCAATCAGTTAATTTTAATACGGAGTTTGAGAAATTTATGGGTATATTTATTTTATATTATATGCACTAGTTTATATTTTTTTATACCCAAAAAAAATACTAAATTCGACTTACTGAAACTATATTTGCATGGTTTCAATGATACTGAAATCACAGGATACGAAAGCGGTTGGGTGTTATACCCAAGACCTCAGGAATGTTAACGCATTAACGGTATCATGGGTGTCACAATATATCCTGTGATGTCCATGATTTTGTTTACGTTTAAAGGCAACGGTTGCCACATTCCATCAGGTGGGCCAGTCAGCTTATTTACCATTGTAAGTTGCTTAAAAAATAGGCTTCGTATTTATGCATTATTTTAAATTAGATACATTTAGATTCCCAATTCCTAATATTTTAAATGTAAAAAAGAGTTTATTACCTCTTGGTACCTAACCTTTCTATTCAACTAATTGTTAGTACAAATAAATGAATGAATAAATGATAATACTTTATTTTCCAATATAGGAAATAAGCAAGATAATTAAAAATATGATTAAAATAAAATAAATAAATGATTAAAATTTAATACAGTACCTATTTAGAATAGTGAAGAACATGGTTTTTTTTATTCCGGTCACGCGGACGCGGCAGGCATGTCTATTTTAAAATATTACTATCAATTGTTTATATCTGAGCAGCTTTAAAATTATTGAAATCCCCGAATTGAAAATATTGACATGTATAAATTGCTTCGTTGATATGCATGAAACGACTCTCTATATGACACTTTTTATCATTGGCGGCCGTTTATTTAAAATGTTTCTATATAGATACAGTTTTGTACAAGTGTAATAAAATGTTCTAGCAGTTTAACACATCCACCGATTGCAAAATAAATTACTATTGTTCTGTGTATTGAATACTGATGAAACAAATGGTGTTTAAAATTTTCAATAATCAAAACGTAAATGTAATAAACTTGTGTGTAAGCATATTTTTTTGTACTTATATTAGACTAGTTTTTCACTTCTAGATAGAGTATTAAGATAAAACGTACACCAAATTTTAAGTTAAACCTTCAGGAATACAACTATGAAAACTGCATCCAATTCATTGCAGTAGTTTTTGCGTGGTATCGGAACAAACATACTGACAGACAAACAAAATTTTTCTAAACAAATGTTTGGATTTTTATTTATTAAAAAACTCTTACATAAATGTTTTTTAATTATCTTCCATGTACAGACTTCGTCTAACTGCAATTTTATTAAATTAGTAAGGTGACATTATCAATACTACCAAACGATTATTCTATTTTTAATCTATAGTCAAAAACGAATGTAGCATAAATTCTTAGATTATATTATTGTATGTCAATATAACATTAGATTATTGTCAATATTATTTTTAAATAATTTATTAATTTAATAACAAGAAAATAACGCAATTAAAAAAATCCGATTTAAAAAGGCTTTTATTCTAGGGAGACAGTCTCCCTAGAAATTGACCTAAGGTACTTACCACAACATATTGTATATAAAACTTCCTTTAAATCCTACATATATAATAATAATACATAATTTATATAGAGGTATGATGTATTTAGTAGAAACGCTGTCTTAGGCATAAACGTCAGATTCGCAACCTACTTTAAACGTATCATGTAATTTTAATTTATGCTAGATCTCAGATTGAAAGCCTAAGGAAATGCATTAATAATGTAATTCAATTCACGGCATATAATTCTACTATCTTAGCCGAGCTTATTTTTACTAATGAAACGATCAGTAATTCCTTACCTTGTTTAGATATTTTATTGCAAGCCGCAGTCATTTTTTCATTTATTTTTTTCCGTTAAGATTGTTTCGTTTGGAATGTGGCGAAATTATTTTTTCCGTCTGTACATGCCAATGTCTGACATCGTCTGCATTGTCTGTCAGTCAAAGAAAAAATAATTATTTTACAATTTTCAACATTTCTGAATAATTACTGAATGATTATTCAATTACAAAAGTGCTCTTATAGCAAACTAAAGACCACAGAACAACATTGTACCAGCCCTTAACTGTCCACTGTTGAACATTACCTCCCCATAAGGGGTGTTTTGGCAGTAGTTGCCACGCTTGACAGGCGGGTTGGCAACCGTAGTTTGGCTTTTGATGATGTTTTAAGAGGGACGCTGCTGTCCACCATAAATTCCCTTAGTCGCCTCTTACGACACTTGCGGGAAAGGAAGGGGCGGCCTATTCGATGCCGGGGCCTACAAGGCTCGAATAGCCCACCTCTAATCACAGAGCAACATTAAAATATTATAATTATTCGATTTTTTTTCAATCGACAGTAATTATTGGTAAGTTTCATATATATTTAAACATATATTTTAACTTTATTTGAATTTTTTTTTTGTATTTACCATGTATGTATTTTTTTATTATTAAAACTAAAGTTTTAGTCATAGTTTATTATTATTATTTTATTTTATATATACTTAAACATATATTTTAACTTTATTTGATTTTTTTTTGTAATTATCATGTATCTATTTTTTTATTATTAAAACTAAAGTTTAAGTCATAGTTTATTTTTATTATATTATTTTCCTCTATTGTTTCTTATTCCATATTAACATTTAATTTATTAAAATTTTGTTTTATAAATTTGTTCCATAATTGATATTTATTAATAGTGTTTTCTATCACCGTAGATTTAATTTTCGGTGTTGACCAGATTCGAACTCATGACCTTTGGGATCTAATTGGGAGTGGTATACCACCAGTCCACGACATTGATTAAATAATTGAATCGTATATTGCTGTTTACAAAATAAGCATCACAGAGTATTTTATATAAGAATCAAATTAAGGTGTGTTAGCTGAAGGCGAGTAATAAAGAAAATGATTACGCGTTTCGACGTGGGAGTATCCGTGAATCATTGTACTATGTAGGTAGATATATAGGTAACGACTTGACGATTAATCCTCACCAACTTCAGATTTGATGTTTAAATTGACCGTAACAAGTGTGTACAATTTAAAGAATCTTGTTAAATATATATATATATATATATATATATATATATATATATATATATATATATATATATATATATATATATATATATATATATATATATATATATATATATATATATATATATATATATATATATATATATATATATTATTAGCAGTACGACCGGTAGACGCCATACTAACAATCTCCTCCGCCACCCTCTCAACAGTTTTTTGTAATGGGTTTAAATGGAATGGTAACCCCGCCCCCGCTTTTGGTATATACTGACGGAGCACCAGTGGAAAATAGGTGAAAATGAATGCAGGTCAGTTGGCCCACCATGATAAATTCGACAAGAATTAGCCATGATGGTTTCCAGGGAGAACCGCATGGAGGTCGACCTGAGAGGGTATATTGCTAGCAGTGGGGCTGTTAGACTTCATTACTAGCAATGCTTTCCACCCACTCTCAACAGTTTTGATGGGTGAAAATGGAATAGTAACCTCGCCTGCGCTAACGGAATACGCTGGCGGAGCACCAGTGAATAATGATAGATGAGAATGAAAACAGGCCAGTTAGCCCATTATGATGAATTAGGAATTATTAGTTTTCAGGGGGAATCGCGAGGAGGTTGACCTGGTTGGGTATATTGCTAGCAATGGGATTCTCAGTCTCCATCACTAACAATCCCTTTTCCCCCACTCTCAACAGTTAGCCGTAATATACAGGCTTACTAAGTGCTTTATCACGCTACGTTTAAAGGAAACGAGATTATCAGACAAAGGAAACATGGGAACGTCTGTGCGTGTCATATAACGCACTATCTTGTCTTGGATTAAGCAGAGTCTGTGCTAAACAACTGATATACATAGACAATTTTTTTTAACGGAAATATCTATCTACATTCACATTTTTATATTTAAATCCATATCATACAAATATATTTTATTGTGTACTAGCGGCCCGTTCCGACTTCGCACGGGTGGACATTTTTATGACATTTTAAAAAGTGGTTATTGTGACAGAACGATAATAGTTGGGCATATAGTATCGCGAAGTTTTTTGTAGTAATTGATATTTTCTTCAATATTGTAGAACATACTTTTATTCTATCACTAATAGTTTATGCAGCGCACGCGACGAAAGATATTTTTTAACATGTTTTGGTAAGGATCCCTAATCTTTTCTAGCAATAAATATAGCCTATATATATTACTCAGGGTGAATATAGCTTTCTAATAGTGAAAGAATTTTTGAAATCGGCATAGTAGTTTTTGAGTTTATTCATTACAAACATACACACAAAAATACAAATCTTTCATCTTTGTAATATTAGTGTAGATGTATGTTTTATTGTATTGTGTGCAATCATTGAAAGGCGAGTCAATATATTAAGAATTGTGTATGTTATTTTGTTAAGATACGTATTTGTCTTTATTTAATACTTGTAAGCAGTATTATTTCATATCTTTGAAGTGTTTTAAGGAAATATTTTTAAAAGACAATTAAAAATGTTTATTAAATAGCTACTCATTCTCGCTGAAATTCGAAGGAAATTAAAAAATTTAAAGACAGATAGATTAATTGTGTATACTGTAAGTTTTTTTTTTTATAATTAACATATTGGATATTTTTATTCCAATTCACAAGCGAAAAGCTGAGGGATATAGCCAGACCGTCCATAAATATCAAAGTTTATTATACCAACAAACAAACAAAAATTAGAAGAGAACAAAACGGCCAACCTAGAGCAATAAAATCTTTTGAAACAAACTTGTTCTTGTTTTAATAAGTCCTTTATAAACTCTTTAAATGTTTTCAAAAAAGGAGTATTTCGACTGGACTTTATGTTTTCGTGAGTTAACGCTACCATCGTAAAATAATATTAAAAAATAATGTAAAATTATTTTAATTATTATTTTTTTATTCACAAGAGTTTAATCTCATATTGGTGTTATGTTATTTTTGCTGAGATTGAATCGTTTAGTTTATTTAAAAAAACATTAATCGAGATTCGAAATAAATGTAAAATGTTAAACACTATAAATCTATTTTTTTATTATACAAATATTGATTAGATTTTTTATTCATAACTTGAACTCTATGCCATTGTTATAAAGACGAAATAATTACATTCAGTTCAATGATACAAATTCATAAATACTTCCTCTACGAATACTAATGTTTTTTATTCGCAACTTTAACGGTGTTGTAATAAAGATCAATTATGTTAATTACATTTACTTTAATTTATTGCCCTGTATTAATGAATGGTATGCATTCCAATCGGAAAGCGAGTGAATGATATGAAGTGATCTAATTAATCATTGGATAATTAGGTTTGAGGCATGCTGTTGTGGCATACATTGTGCAATACAGTAGATTGCTGGAACGTGATTATTAAGCTTCGTTAATATAGTGACGCTATACAATCAGTTAATTTCAAAGTTGACTTATTTACTTATTTCTATATGAAACTAATATAGGGCTAAAATAATACATATTAATAATAAAATTATTTATAATATAATTATTTTAGTCGTGAACTGTCCACTGCTGGATATAAGCCTTCCCCATAAGGGGAGTTATGCCAGCAGTTGCCACGCTAGGCAGGCGGGTTGGCAACCGCAGTTAGGCCTTTAGAGATGTTTTAAAAGAGACACTGCTGCCCATCCCTCGCTCTCCTTTAGTCACCTTTCACGACAGTCACGGGGAAAAGGGGTGGCCCATTCTATGCTGAGGCACACACGGCGTATATATATATATATATATATATATATATATATATATATATATATATATATATATATATATATATATATATATATATATATATATATATATATATATATATATATATATATATATATAACAAGATTCTTTAAATTGTACACACTCGTTACAGAGTCAATTTAAACATCAAATTTGAAGTTGGTGAGGATTAATCGTCAAGTCGTTACCTATATATCTACCTACATAGTACAATGATTCACGGATACTCCCACGTCGAAACGCGTAATCATTTTCTTTATTACTCGCCTTCAGCTAACACGCCTTAATTTGATTCTTATATAAAATACTCTGTGATACTTATTTTGTAAACATCAATATACGATTCAATTATTTAATCAATGTGGTCTGGTGGTATATCACACCTAGTTAGATCCCAAAGGTCATGAGTTCGAATCTGGTCAACACCGAAAATTAAATCTACGGTGATAGAAAACACTATTAATAAATATCAATTATGGAACAAATTTATAGGAAACAAAATTTTAATAAATTAAATGTTAATATGGAATAAGAAACAATAGAGGAAAATAATATAATAAAAATAAACTATGACTTAAACTTTAGTTTTAATAATAAAAAAATAGATACATGATAATTACAAAAAAAAATCAAATAAAGTTAAAATATATGTTTAAGTATATATAAAATAAAATAATAATAATAAACTATGACTAAAACTTTAGTTTTAATAATAAAAAAATACATACATGGTAAATACAAAAAAAAAATTCAAATAAAGTTAAAATATATGTTTAAATATATATGAAACTTACCAATAATTACTGTCGATTGAAAAAAAATCGAATAATTATAATATTTTAATGTTGCTCTGTGATAAGAGGTGGCCTATTCGAACCTTGTAGGCGCCGGCATCGAATAGGCTGCCCCTTCCTTTCCCGCGTGTCGTAAGAGGCGACTAAGGGAATTTATGGTGGACAGCAGCGTCCCTCTTAAAACATCATCAAAAGCCAAACTACGGTTGCCAACCCGCCTGCCAAGCGTGGCAACTACTGCCAAAACACCCCTTATGGGGGAGGTAATGTTCAACAGTGGACAGTTAAGGGCTGGTACAATGTTGTTCTGTGGTTAAAGGCTTTAGTTTGCTATAAGAGCACTTTTGTAATTGAATAATCATTCAGTAATTATTCAGAAATGTTGAAAATTTGAAAAGTTATTATTTTTTCTTTGACTGACAGACAATGCAGACGATTTCAGACATTGGCATGTACAGACGGAAAAAATAATTTCGCCACATTCCAAACGAAACAATCTTAACGGAAAAAAATAAATGAAAAAATGACTGCGGTTTGCAATAAAATATCTAAACAAGGTAAGGAATTACTGGGATCGTTTCATTAGTTATTAAAATAAGCTCGGCTAAGATAGTAGAATTATATGCCGTGAATTGTGGAATTACATTATTAATGCATTTCCTTAGGCTTTCAATCTGAGATCTAGCATAAATTAAAATTACATGATACGTTTAAAGTAGGTTGCGAATCTGACGTTTATGCCTAAGACAGCGTTTCTACTAAATACATCATACCCCTATATAAATTATATATTATTATTTATATATATGTAGGATTTAAAGGAAGTTTTATATACAATATGTTGTGGTAAGTACCTTAGGTCAATTTCTAGGGAGACTGTCTCCCTAGAATGAAAGCCTTTTTTAAATCGGTCTCTTTTAATTGCGTTATTTTCTTGTTATTAAATTAATAAATTATTTAAAAATAATATTGGACAATAATCTAATGTTATATTGCTTTGACATACAATAATATAATCTAAGAATTTATGCTAGAAATAAAAAAAAAACTTCGTTTTTGACTAAATCCTTTCGATTAAAAATAGAATAATCGTTTGGTAGTATTGATAATGTCACCTTACTAATTTAATAAAATTGCAGTTAGTTGAAGTCTGTGTATAAAAGATAATTAAAAAAAAAATATGTGAGGGTTCCTTAAGAGTAATAAAAGTTCAAGCATTTGTTTAGAAAAATTTTGTTTGTCTGTCAGTATGTTTGTTCCGGTACCATGCAAAAACTACTACAATGAATTGGATGCAGTTTTCATAGTTGTATTCCTGAAGGTTTAATTTAAAATTTGGTATACGTTTTATCTTAATACTCTATCTAGAAGTGAAAAACTAGTCTAATATATGTACAAAAAAATATGCTTACACACAAGTTTATTGCCACTTTTACGTTTTGATAATTGAAAAATTTAAACACCATTTGTTTCATCAGTATTCAATACACAGAACAATAGTAATTTATTTTGCAATCGGTAAATAAATGGACACCATGTGGACCATTTTCAATTTACTTTAAATAAAATTGTATAGAACATTTTATTACACTTGTAACAAAACTGTATCTATATAGAAACATTCGATTTAAATAAACGGCCGCCAATGATAAAAAGTGTCATATAGAGAGTCGTTTCATGCATATCAACGAAGCAATTTCCACATGTCAATATTTTCAATTCGCGGATTTAAATAATTTTAAAGCTGCTCAGATATAAACAATTGATAGTAATATTCTAAAATAGACATGCCTGCGGCTGCGTCCGCGTGACCAGAATAAAAAAAACCATGTTCTTCACTATTCTAAATAGGTACTGTATTAAATTTTAATCATTTATTTATTTTTATTTTAATCGTTATATTTGTTAATTATCTTGCTTATTTCCTATATTGTATGATGCAAATAAAGTATTATCATTTATTCATTCATTTATTTGTACTAACGTCAATTAGTTGAATAGTAAAGGTACTCGTAGGTACCAAGAGGTAATAAACTCACTTTTACATTTAAAATATTAGCAAGGATTTATTGGGAATCTAAATGTATCTAATTTAAAATAATGCATAAATACGAAGCCTATTTTTTAAGCAACTTACAATGGTAAATAAGCTGACTGGCCCACCTGATGGAATGTGGCAACCGTTGCCTTTAAACGTAAACAAAATCATGGACATCACAGGATATATTGTGACACCCATGATACCGTTAATGCGTTGACATTCCTGAGGTCTTAGGTATAACACCCAACCGCTTTCGTATCCTGTGATTTCAATATCAGTGAAACCATGCAAATATAGTTTCAGTAAGTCGAATTTTGTATTTTTTTTGTGGCCTCCTCTAGTAAAAAAATATAAACTAGTGCATATATAATATAAAATAAATATACCCATAAATTTCTCAAACCCAGCTCCGGTTGCTTCCCTATTAAAATCAAGCCGAGAATAACTGATTGGCCGCGTTTTGTTTGCATATCTGATGCCTCGTTCATCACGCCGTTTTCTTAGAGGGCGGTTCTTTTGATTAAATTTTTATTATGTTTTCGGTGATCTATCACCTGAGGCCTGAGGTTTGGGAAGGAATTTATCATTCCGCTATCACCACACAATAACGCTGTCAATGCTTTTGAGTTTTCTAATTGAAATTTTAAATTAGAATGTCGTAATTGAAAGGGCGTCTACATGTTTTACTTGTTCAGTAAATTCCAATATATTATAATATAACAATATTAATATTGGAAATGCGAAAGTTTGTTATAATAACTAATGAATAGATGGATGTTTGTTACTCTTTCACGCAAAAAGTACTGAACGGATTTGAATGAAATTTGGTAGGTTATATCCTAAGTTAGCACATAGGATAATTTATGTACTTATTTACGTGGGCAATGCCACGGGATACAGCTAGTAATTACTATATTCAATAGATAAGACTTAGTACGAAGTCTATGAGTATTTGAGTGGATAAAGGTACTGAGAAAGGCTTAAACTAACCTATTGTACTCGCAATCAGATAGACCATATACTATCTGAGGGCACTGAGGGAGGATTCAAAAGAACATACCGGAGTTTGTACCTACCATCACAAGATATAAGTTTTGAAAACAAATGAAGTTAAATGTAGAGTATGATAGAATTAAATTTATAACTGTAATACTTCAATTTAAATTAAAAAAATTCTTCCTTGATAAATGGTATTGCAATGTATGTGAATTCTAGAATGATAAAATTTGACAAAATGAATATTTGTTTATACTTATTATCGTTATTTAATTATGATACTGCTCTTTTATTTTCGTCTGACAATTATTTCTCAAATGTATTTAAAGCCTGAATGTAACAATGATTTATAATTAATTATATGTAGTTGATTTATATATGTAATTTTGAACTGTCTGTTTACTAGGGTGGGTAATAAATATAACAATACCTATATATTTAAGTTACAATATCTGTATACTAGTCTAATAACGACTATTTTAAAAATCTGTTATCAACAAAATAATGTTGGATAACATACTTTTAACATGTTCGAAAATAGATATCCGAACGATATGGGCGATATCGAAATGAGTGATGACCTTTTTTCATATTCAATGTCCAGATAATCCCAATATATAGATAGATATAGGATCTGTATCCATTTTATTCATGCCTACTGTATGCCTGCCATGTTTTTGTATGTCATATAGGCATGTCATGCATGTTAGTCATGTCGAACAAAATTTAACATCTGTATTTTATATATAATATAATCATATTTATGTGCATCTGTCACAAATAAATATCTTGAAATTTGATAAGAACAATAAGAAAAAATAATACAAAATGTAATATAAAAAAAAATGGAAGAACAATATAGTTTACATGTAATCGTATTTGTGCGTAAATTATTTTAGCAGTTCCGCTTTTCTTTGTATCTAAAATATTTTCGTAATATGAACGCATTTAACACAAATGATGTATATCGTCGGATGCGTGCTGTCCCTACCCTCCCCCAATTTATTGCACATCCATTTAATTAAGAACGTTCATTTTGTTATGTGCTCGAAAAGTTGCACCTGTGACAATGTGTGACGCAGTGGAATGAGCTGCTCAGTTGCGCCTTTGTTTTATAACGTGCGTAACTTTTATGTTTGACTTTTTGATACTCGTATACCATTTTGAGAATCCTTTTAAAAAACTTGATGAATAAAAAATCGAATTGTAGTGTAGGAACTTTTTTATGATATATTTAAAAAAATGAGATCGTTCTTAGATCTTATTTTTTTTTGTATCATATAAGTTACGTGATATTTTCAGTGAATGTGAACCGATTTTGATGATTTTTTTATCAAAACACAAACATTTGCAAACGTAATGGTTCCATAGTAATTTGTTTAATATTAAATAAGGTTAATTTCCAAAAAGTTTGAATTATACAAAAATATCGAAATATATAATATAACTTAAAGTTCTTATAATGTGTTAGTTTGTTTGTTAACTGTTTACTTCTGAATGGGTTAACCAAATGATAAAATTTACCATGAAATTAGTAAGTATCTACCTATTTGACATAACATACGTTGTTTGTGTTTAAGTCAATTAATATGTTTTGTTCCCGCAGACAAAGCCGCAATTACATTTAGGATATTTGTACAAAAATCTGAATAGAATATATATACCTACTAGTAGAAATAGATCTAATTGAAACAATAACTGTGTATATCTCTGATTAAGTAGAAAAAGTTATTCATTAATTGTTTCTGAACATTTTTTTTTTGCAGCACAAAGCGAGCTTATTTTTAAATTTAAATACATATTTTTATATTTATTTTCCTATAATTTCAAAAATAATAGCAAACTATATAGTTTCATTCAACAAAAAAAAATTGATACTTCATTGCAAGTATTAAAAATATTTAAAGAGAAACAAAGGATATTCCTTGAATAGGTGTACCTACCTTAATTAAAAAGTTAGGCGTTTCTGAGTGAATGCCTAACCATATTTTTGATATTTATTATAATTAAACCATTCTGACTACAAACTTCTTTAATTCAGAGAGCGTGTTCGCCATAAATTAAAATAAAAACGTACCTCCACAAGACGTGATTGAACCGAATCTCCTTATTTTAATTTTTGATTTCGGAAAAAAACAAATATTGGATAGTTAGGTACAGTTTTTTTATTTATTAAAAAGTATCTATGATCCACTATTAAATTTAGGTCTCGCTCATATTTTATCATTAAGTACCTACGATCCTGCGCCGCTTGTATTTAGTTCTGCAACATTTTTGAGATTGTTACTCCATCTTGCAAGGGGTCGCCCCACACTACACTTATTTATATGGAGTCGCCACTCGGGAATCTTCCTTCCCATCGGATGTCAGATGCTTAAATTATATGGCCGCTTCAGCTTTGAGATTCTTATATATCGGTCTCTTTAGTTCTTTTGCAAATATCGGTATTATTTTGTTTCGGGCAAAAAGATTTGGATTTCTATATCAAAGTTTTTTGTTTGATTTTATGTTGTTTACTTGCATACCTACAACTATTTAAATAAATTATTTCCTTTATGATATTTTCACAATTTCCTTTATTTTGCCATTGTACCTCATTTTTTTTAAAGTATTTAATGGTTCATAGGTAACTAGTACTCTGCAATATTTAAATACTATAGTACATATATACATGCATAAAGTACATAAAAAATATAATGTCATAGTACATATCACTTCGATGAATATAAATTGCAACCAAAACGTTAATGTATAATTACACAGACTTGAACGCCGCGAATATGTCAAAGCGTTTGAAAAACAGAATCCATTACAGGCAAAGTGAGTGCATAATCCCTTTCGCCAGTTTTACTCAGTACTATGAGTGAAAACGAATAAATCCAAAGTGAAGTTACATTCGTATTAAGATGGCCTATTTTCAGCAGTGGACAGTTAACGATTTAGTTACGACGATACGATACGACGAAGTTACATTCATTTTCTTATGGATCTTATGGTTAGACGTACCTAAACTGTTGTAGTAAGCCCTAGCAATGGTCTAAAATCCACTGAAAATGGAAATGTTCACCCTTAGAATATTATTTGAACGTAAGTGCGCACTAAAATGAAATATCCTGCTACTTCCTGGAATGAAACATAATGGGTTTCGTGTGGGTAGACACATAAAAACAGCTTTTATCTTATTTTTACACTTTATAATTCCAATGCAAAGGAAGGAGGCAGGTAATAGCAACTCCTTTTCTGACAATACGCACGGTCGACCTTCACGCGGTTTTCCCTGAAATTAAACTTGTCAAATGGCTGGGAAATCCGGGAATATCCCGGAAATTTTCATCTTGTCCCGTGTCCAACAATTGGATTATTGTCTCGGATTCTTAACACCTACCTACTAGTTTTATAAATAAAATCGCCAATACGATATGCACGAAACAGACACTAGTTTGTATTAATCAATAAGTACATAAACTAGGTGCTCAAATCTGGTTATTTCTTATTATTTTAACAGATGAAAATGTATCCCCATTACTAACAATCCCTTTCCCCTTATTTTTTTTATATCATCATCATATAGCGGTTAACTACTGCTGAACTTAGGCCTCCCCTATAAAGAGGGAAGCGACCACCATCGTGAAGAATACATCTGGAATTCAGCACCATGGTTTCCTGGGGGAACCACAGGGAGGTCGACCTGATAGGATATATTCGTATTGTTAGCAATGGGACTACTAGTCCACATTACTAACAATCCCTCTCCCTCTGGCAATTAGACTTTGCTCATGTTTTACTCGACCATTAAGTTCCATTTTTCGCCTCTTACGACACACACAATACAGCACACCTGCAATACCGCTGGTGTTGTGGGTGATCATGGGCGGCGTTAGTCATTTACCATCAGGTGAGCCGCATGCTCGTTTGCCCCCTGTGTTGTAAAAAAAACCTATGGAAAAGGAAAGGGCGGAGGGGGAGGTCCATTCTATGCCAGGGCCACACAGAAATTGTAATATTAATATCATAGTAATGTATGCATAATATGTAGTAGTAGGCGGGACGAAGGGGAAATTATTTTCGTATACTATTCTCGTTGTCCCCTTAGAAACCATCGTGGTTCTCTCTGGTGAATTGGCCAAGATACACGGGCCGATTAGCCTAGTTTTATCTTCGTGGTTTAATTTCTTACTGGTGCTCCACCAATACCGTGAGCATAGGCTAGTAAACTATTCCGTCTTCATTTATTAAACAAAAATTTGACTTCATCGTCATCAAACATCAAACGCTAGCAAGGCAGTAAGTACCAGCCTACTACCCCGCTAGCATATACCAATAGCATTACATTTACATCTGATAAAAAAAAATTACAATTCACGGAATCTTCAACTCAAACGCCGCTGATACCCAAGATTAATGAGGAACGCAAAAAGGTCCGAAATGAATGCGACTAGCAAATTAACTTGTAAACTAATTTCGCAAACATTCGCCTTGGCAAGCCGTAAATATTTGTTAATTTTATAAATGGAAATGTATATAAACACTTTAAAGAGTAAATAAGGTAAATTCACCTGAATCTTATTTCAGAGGGGAAAGCAATTGTTAGTAAAGGGGCCTAACTGTCCCATTGCTAGCAATACCCTTTCCGTTCGACCTTCACACGGTTTCCGCTGGAAACCATCGTGGTTAATAATTTGTCGAATTAATCACGATGAGCTAACTGATTTCATTCATTCTCATCTAATATTATTTCATTCTTATTGTTTCCGGAAAAGAGTGAGAAAGAGAGAGAAAGAGAAACTGGTAATTAGACAAATATCTTTTTTAGGAGATGAAATGGTATCTCAGTTGTACTATCGGTACCTTAGATTATAAAGTATATAGATTGGCAATGTAAAAGAGAGAAAATATAATAACCTATATGTTAGAGCGAGATAGACTATAGGACAATAATATGCTCAATATATGATTAAAGTTGTTTTAGCGGAAATATGAACAAAATATTTTTTAATTATTTTTATGTTTTATTTAAGTGTGCTATACCTAAATATAATATAAAAAAAAAAAAAACAAAAATGCACATTTTTAATGTAATTATGTTGTAAATATTTATTACCTTTAAACGAAATATTTAAGAACAATCTGAAATACTTTGTACAAGTAAAAATCCGGACGACTCCGAAACAAAATTAAAATTATAAGAAATACGTGATTTTTTGCTAAACTTCAATTCCATATAAATTCAGATCTGTGTACAAATTTACAAAACATGCACACTAGTGTAATCACTTTCTTTTCTCATTTTTGCGATTGCATTGTCAGTCTGTCAGTATGCAGTACGTTATACTACGTCTATGATTGGTACCTATAAGCTGGCAGGGTACCAGTGGGAGATGATAGACCAGTTAGCTTACTGTGATAAATACACTAGAAATTGAGCATGATGATGGTTTCCGGAGAGAACGTATGGAGTTTGAGCTGACATGGTAGTGTGTTGTTAACTTGATCGCTTTAGTACTGCGTTCGTGCTTACGTCAATAATTTGTATTGAAAATAATGACTGCAATCTAACGAATGGTTTCGAAATATAAACTTATGGAATGGGTTTCCATAATTCGTTATTGGATTTTAATTGCATGGTATTTAATACACACCATGCACTGCATATCTGAAATCAAAATCATTTGCTGCCTTTTAGAGAAATAAAACTATTTTTCTATTCTAAATGCTTTAAAGAAATAAAACCATTAATTTAATAATTATTTTATTATTCTTATATAAACATTGTAAGAAAATCAATATTACAATTACATTAATACAACAATATTTTTAAGTATAGTTATACCTACATACAAAATGAAATAACATTTATCTTGTATCCAAGCACAGAGTTTTCTCAATAAAATGTTAATAAGTAGAAAAACTTTTATGAAAATTATTTAATCATAATAAAACAAATTATTAATTAAAAATAAGGAACAGAACGAAGTATTTAATACTAACTGACATATACCATTTATATTATTCTAGTATCGAGTCATACATAGCCATGTGTTAGATACATAGCTACATACTTAAAACTGTTGGTATTCAAAATGGAATTGTGTAATCGAAGAATTAAAAAAAAAAAAAAAAAAACTTAATAAATAATTACTTATCTAATAACTAAAACATTTATAATGGGTCCATAGATCTTAGCAAAATGTTTTTTAGATTTATAACAATACACTTTCTTCTTTCCAAAGCATTTGTATTTAAAATACCAATTTCAGGATAAGTAGTATAGGTATTCTTAAATATTTTACTACCCGCACCAATCTATTAAAAATAGTTTAGTTCGTTTTAACATTTTTTGTTTTATATTTAATAAATTGTTAATTTTTCATCCTAACCTAATATTTTCATATAGCAGCAGCGGTAATATTACATATACCTATTAGAATCACATTGTTTTTAATAATTATTATTAAAACAATTTTTAATGTAGCTTTAACGACAGTACAGGTTTCTTTTTATAACAGGAGGCAAACGAGCATGCGGCTCACCTAATGGTAAGTGACTACCGCCGCCTATGAGCACTCGTAATACCAGAGGCATCACAGGCGTGCTGCTAGCCTTTTAAAAAAGGAATATGCTCTTTTCTTGAAGGTTATGATATCGTATCCATTCAGAAATACTGCTGCTGGAAGTAGATTCCAAAGAGTTGTTGTGTGAGGAAGAAAGTGCCTTGAAAAACGTCACTCACCCAAATAGTTGGGATGGAACTTTGGATGGGATTCTTTTGAACGTTGAGGACAAAATTCTTCAAACACGCTATTCAATGTAATTGTATTTGTATTAACGTTGTAAAAATACGTGAAGAAATATATTTTGTCTGTAGAAGCTCCTGAGAACTTAGCGGAGTTTTAATTTATAAATATAACAAGTTGAGAATAAAAATTTCTATAAATTTTTTTTTTGAGAATATTAAACAAAAATATGTGTTAAATATTAAAAAAATTAAAATATACTTCTGTCATAAAAGATTGGTGGGCATATGAGAAATAATAAAACATTAACAGGAACCGGGTCAGACTAAAAATAATACATGAGAGTTTAATATAATTGTATAATGTACATTGTAGACTTACTAAATTAAATGCATATTTTATAATGACATGAAATATGTAAATGCTAGATACCATGGACAATTTAAAAATGATAATATTGAGATAGTTCCTAGGTGTAGAGGTCAATGAGATGGCCTGGGAATAGAGTTGGCTGGAAGAAGTTTCATGAATTAGTTGCACCGACAAGAGGAAACTATTAAATTAAAAGTAGTGATAGTTTTAGGTTAAAACAATAAATATACCCGTCTTAAAGTTATTTTACCAATATTTGAGACTTGTTTATAATCAATAATAACTATAATTTATACTGGTTTAATCGAAAAAAAAGTGATTCAGTAACAATAACACACTCATATGCTTATTGAATTAACAATTACTAAAAACGCTAATAATAAAACCGTATATAACCAGCCTAATAATATAATCGGTGAACATATTGAGAAACAAACTTTGAAAACGTCTTATACTGTTTAACTAGAATAGAACAAAAATAGGTTTTTATATTAACCGGTTTTGGTGATTAATAACAAATAATTATCATAAGATTATTATTTATTAAAAACTTATTTAATAAAAAAAAAGATATAAATGATCCTTGTGAAAGACATGTGAGTCAAATAGATCTGAAATAGTTAACATCTAAAATAATTATTAGGATAAACCAATTGTCATAATACCTACAAGTTGAATAGCTATTATAATCTTGAGTATTTAAAATTATTTCGATTCTATTTATTTTTGATTGGCTATATTTAACAAAAATTTAATTATGATGCAGTAGGTGGACTTAATTGCTCTAGGTATACCATGCACCTTTGGAATTGTGTTAATTCATTAAATATATAAAGGCATCTCTAATAACATCTTAAAATCCTTGATTTAAATAGTATCATAGTATTTATACTACGTTTTTATTTGATTCGTTACCACATTTTAATGTAGGCACATTATTATTAAGGGCACAAGATAGTAGTCTTAATTACTTTCAATAATATTAAGAAATTGGGGTTTTGGGGAATTGGGGTACTTGCATAATTTGTGGTCTTAGTCCGTGACTAAGTTTATTTTGTATAATAATCTGCATATCGTCTTTTTTAATTTAAACAGTAAAATATATTTTTCGATCATCAATACTACTAGAACACAAACTCAAACAAATCCAATATCTTCATCAGACTGGCATAGATGATATTAGAATTCTTAAAAAGAAAATATATTTGAAAACTTTAATAATTTTAATGTAATTTAAACCTTAATTATATGTAATAAAATACAGTATTGTGTTGAAATAGATTTTTTGAAATATGAACTCATGCTATATTTGTGACTATATTCACTTTGACCAGACATTAGTAGTATTGATGACAAAAAATGTATTACACTAGTTATCATCGATTTAAATAGTTTTTCAATATAATATCGTATATCAAAGTTAGGTCTTTTAATCGACAAAAGATAATTTCGAATCCAATTGATTCTTTTTATATGCAACGCGAAACATGCGCTAAGTGTAACTAACTTTTCCTTTCCAATCAAATGGACTTTCCTTCTGAATACAGTGTCTCAAACAATTTTTGATACTCATTCATTTTTAACATTAAACAAATTTTGTTGGCATTTAAACATTTTAAGTTTATAATAATGTATTTCATATTGTTTACAAATATAAGACTTGTTATTTGGCATACATAATAGATTCAGATAATCTCTATGCAAAATCAGATCAGTGGGACGGCTTAGCTTACAATAGCATAAAAAAAAATTGGCAAAGTATATTAAACCTCGCCTTTTTCTAAAAATATTAGGCCTTAACAATTTCAGCAGAAAGCCTTGCTAAGAACCGTAAATTCAAGATCTTGACCGACTTCGTGAGTACATCGAAACGATTTGAACTTTTCTTAAATTACACAAATATAGCTTAGTAGTTAAAATGTCTAGATTTTCAAAATTAATATACAAGTTCGAATTCTTAGCAAAGGCATCTTAACATTCATAAAAGACATTTGCATATGTATATAAAATATAGCCATATAATTTCCGTAGCTAATTTGTAAAAATACCAGCAAAACATTTATATTTATTTTATGTAAAGCTAGCATTAAAAAGATTAGTAGAGACCTAGCAATCCAAGTAAACATTTCTTGTAGTGGCCGGAGCAGTCACCCTGAAAGCAAAGATAAACAATTATATAGTATGGAAGCAGTAACATCATCGTCATCATATTAGCCTTTAACTTCCACTGCTGAACATAAGCCTCCCCCGTTGGGAGTTTGCCAGTAGTTGCCACACTTGGCAGGCGGATTGGCAACCGTAGTTAGGCTTTAAAGATGTTTCAAGAGAGATCAACCCCCCCCCCCCCCCCCCAACAAATCATCATTATTATCATATTAGCAGTTAGTACATCAGCAGTTAATAAACTACTATGGCATACCAAAGGCAGTGAAGACTGAGGGAGACTATTGACAAAAGTCGTTTGCTTGGGCACCTCTGTCCCATTCATATATTTCTAGCGCAAAGCAGTTGTGTTTGCATGGCCGTGGGTTCGGTTTGAAGGGTGGGGATATGACAGTAAATTTACAGAATACAGAGGTATAACACCCGAGTCCTCAGGAATGGCAACGCATGGGTATCATGGGCGAAACAGTATACTCTGTTATGTCCATGGTACTGCTCATGTCTATAGGCGACGGTTACCACTTTCCACCAGGAGGGCCGTCAGCTTCTTTGCCATTCTAAGTTGCGTAAAAAAACTCAAATTCACTGATTCCTAGCAACAACATTTGGGGTCGACTCACTATTTCTTTCGAGTTTATCTTATGTTTGTCTAAACGATTGTCATGCGAAGATTTTTATGCTCGATTAAAAAATAAAGGAAATAATATTACCTCTATCCAACTGGCGAGGGTCTCCCCGTATTTGCTCTGGAACATATCCGAGATGTCGCCGAGGTCGACCTCGCAGCGAGTGACCATGATGCGAATGAGCTGCCGGTCGTTGGTGCCGAGACCTTTCATCGACTTGTGGAGACGTTCGGCGAAGAACAGCGGTTTGTTGCGTACCACTTTCACTGTAATGAAATATGTACAGATTTATTTTTACTAGTTTTTATCTACGTCTTCTTCCGCGTGACAGAGATATGTTTACAGATTGAGATAAAAGACGGCCTATATCCTTCTCTAACCCATATAATACGTGTACACCAAATTTCATAGTAATTCGTTAAGCTGCGCTATAAGGTAACAAACTAATTTTCACATTTATAATTATAGTAAGGATTTGTGGTTTTTACACTTACACCAAATATAACAACAATTATTAAAAAAAATCTAAAGCCAAAAGTTTTTTTTTTTTTACGTGTCATGTTTGATGGTAAACGATTACTTATTCCAGTACGCACATACATGAGTAATGACGACCCAGAATGAACCTTATTGCATCCTATATATGATAATATAATATTGTAGTTTTAGAATTAAGTGAACTACAATTTTAAAACTGATATCTTATACTTATAGGGTAGTGGTGACCCTCAAAGAATTTCGTTGTCACTTTTATATCTAATATCTAAAGTTATCAAGTTTAAATAAATATATTTACGTCAAGTGTTTATGGTTCCTCAAACATATAGTTTCATATTAATTTAGTTGAATAAACTTTCAAGATTAAAAGAGAAACTAAATGAAATAAGAGATGTAAATCATATAAGTATAACATCATCATATCGTCCGTTCATTGTTCACTAAATTATAGATAAATTGTGAGTTATAATGTAAATGACAAAACATCCAAAGAATCATTGTATACGTTCATAGAATAAAATTATAGGCAACACCTATGACTACATAGGAAGTAGCGCCAATCTCGCTTGAAACGAGGCCAAGTGAACGTTTAACAGGGATTGATCGCAACCACATCATGTTTATGAGTCAGCTTTACTATTTTGGCAATTCGTGACGTATACGTCATACATAATGAATCGATGACGCATGTCTGACTCGGGCGGACACGTTTACGTGTACTATGGTGAGTGTAATGTCTTTTATTTTGCATTACGCAGCGCTGTGACGTAACATGACTCATGCATTGCGTCGTATCGTAAAAAAAGGCCTTACAAAAGAAATATAATTATGGTTGAGACAGCTATCAATCGTAATTGTCAAGTTTAGTTTTATGTGCTGTAAATATGAACTAGAAACAATGCCATACTTTATTTAACGATCGAATAGTGTAACAGCATGGTTCGTAATTATCAAATATAGTAAATTGAATGCCCATTAAATATAAATTTATTAATTTAAGTATAGATTATTATCATAATATATACAATCATATTTATTATTATGTAAATTTATAATAATAGTTAAATTTGATTTTTTTATATAATGTAAGTTCGCCACCACTGTCTTCAAACGTTTTCTGTTTTAATGATTAGCTGGTAAAGGATGTCATACGGCATTAAGCTCGTTATTTGTACAAATAAAAATTGTACAATAAAGAATAAATAAACAATGCAAAGTTATTTAATTTGTATTACAGTATACAATGACTGATATTATTGACGAACATTAGTATTGTACAAAATGTCGATTAGTAAACAAAGACCAGAGGCCTACCATGAAATATTTGCTGAAATTTCGGGGGCAAACGAAACAGAAATCTGATGTTAAAATTACATAATACATGCTGTTATTATTGTTATTAAAATGTTAAAATATCGTTCCTCTGGACTATTAGGATAGGATTTATGATGAACGAAATGTTAACCTGCATTTACTGTGTCGATTTCGGTACGAACAAAAGTACGAAATTGAGCCCGAAAATTAGGAATAGAAATCCACCAGATTTAATGCTAAGAAATTGCAAAAAGTAGTGATATTTATTAGTTAATCATCAGATCCATAATGTTTAAAATGTTATAAACAAATGTAAATTCAAAGATTCATAATAAGAGCTCAAACTAAAGTCTAGACCTAGCTCTACAGACAAGCCATTTATTTATTTTTAGTTATCTCTCTTTTCTAAATTATTGGCAAAACTCATGTTCAGCAGTGGACGGTTAAAAGTTGATATGTATAAAAAAATATAAAAACTTACCAATAGCTCTTAGTGCCTTTTCAAGGTCACCAGAGAACTCTGCCTTGATGGCGTCATCGATGTCGTGTCCGGTGAGGAACTGGTACTCCTGGAAGATAGCCGCCAGCTGTGGGAACGAGCGGGAGCACAGCACCGCGTTGAATACTGACTCATCGGTGCCCAATCGAAGTTCACCTGGAAACATACATTTTTGTTGAAGAGAATGTTTTTTTTAAAGCAAAAGAATAACGCAAATAACTTAATATGCTCCTACTGGTGGGAAAGGTATTGTTAGTAATGGAGACTGAGAATCCCATTGCTAACAATATACCCAACCAGGTCGACCTCCTCGCGGTTCCCCCTGGAAACTATCATGATTAATTACAGATGAATTCATCATGATGAACTAACTGGCCTGTTTTCATCCTCATCGATCACCATTCACTGGTGCCCCGCCAGCGTATCCCGTTAGCGCAGGTGGGGTTACCATTCCATTTTCATCCAATAAAAATTATTCTTCTATTTTTGTAGCTGGCCTAGGTGTATTTGTAATACCAAATTGGTCAGATTACTTATGAACATTTGGGCTTAGAACCATTATTATTTGTACAAAAAGAAAAATCAGATATTTGTTGATGTAGGTAAAAATTATAATGTGCTCGGGTCAATTTAACTTTTTAAGATAAATGAAATAAACTCACCCGCTTGGAGCAAGCTCCTTGCGTCTTCCCTTGCCTTTTCCTGATCCACATGGAAATCCTCAGCTCTGTTGCCCTGGAATTATAATTTAAACATTTTGTCAATTAAATTGACAATATATATAATCGAAAGTTACCATGGTGTTAATGTGTTAATAAAAAATAATATATCTTTGTACAGCTGTATGATCTAACGACCTTAGCCTGTATCTAACAGCGAGCAAATTAAAAACAAAACAAATAATATTAATTATTCTAGAAAGAACAGTAAACAGTAGTAGCTTCTAACAATATTCTGACCTTTACTTGTGTTTATTTTGCTTTAGATTCTGAATCATTAGATAGACAATGAAGTAATGTTACAATGTTTTCAAGATATAGACTAAGTATCTATTAATACAAACAACACTTACTAATATTTTAGGTAAATAAGAAATTAATTTGTTTATTTGTTATCGCTTGGTACCATAACCCTCTGTCCGGGCATCCCGCGATTTTCGCGTGCAGTATCTACTAGTCTAATTTTACACATGCCGCGATTTCGACGTGCTCGCATTTTTTTTTTATTTATTGACGTTGTTATCCCGCGATTTTTGTTTTGGTAGATTGATATTATTTCTCTGGATCTCGTTACATGGCTAAATGCTATTTATTGCCAAAGCGATTTGTTTTATTGCTGTGAAAAAAAATACGCAGTCTGAGGGTTAACTGCTTAATTATCACGAAATTTCACATATATATTTGGATGGAGAAACACGCGAAGTATATATAGTTCAAAACAAATCTTTTGGAGGAAAAGGGTTGTTAGTAATGGGTTCTAACAGCCCCATTGCTAGCAATATACTCTATCAGGTCGACCTCCACGCGGTTCTCTCGTCGTGGTTAATTCTCGTCTAGTTCTTCACGACGGGCCGACTGACCTGTCTTCATCCTCACCTATCATCTATCACTGGCGCCCCGCCAGCGTATATCGAATATCGATAGCGCAGGTGGGGTTACCATTCCATTGTAAAAAAAAAAAAATCTCTTTCATATACATAAAACAAATAACAACTAAAACCCATTACAATGTAAGCAATTAATCATAATTGAAGTACCGTCACGCCCTCGTACGAACATGCGAATTCACAAAGAAGTACCTAAATGTTAGAATTAAATTATAGAGGTGCGTGAATGGAAATAATAATTAAAATTTAATAATACTAGGTTTAAACCGCGGAGTTACTCGCGTGAATTAGTATTGTGTTAATCTAGACATCTCCTAGACAGCTTCCGAGTAATATGAAAAGGATTATGTGAAATTGTTGACTTACCATACACAATGAAGTCATCAACCTTTTGAAGTTTCCCGATGTGTCACCGCGCAGATCATCTTCCAAGAAATTGCCGTACACTTGAAACAAAAATAAATACGATTAATGAAATATCCTCGATTATGTTATAAGCAATCTCTATTATTACTTTATAGTACAAATATATAACACCACGAAAAAAGTTAATTAATGCTTCAATATCAGACTAATATTGTTATTTGTTTTCCTTGTAATAGGTATTGAAAACATGACAGGAAAAACCAAACTACAATTATGAAACCTGCATAAATATTTGTTCCTTGTACTTTCATGAACAATAATTGTATGTTTAAAAAAAAAAAAATTTTTAAGATTATGTTCCAGAAAAAAAAAAACTATAATAATGGCAATACCAGTTATTTTAATTTAAAAATTAAACTATTGAGCTAATTATGATAAAATTTCTATGGGATCGATCTATCTGAAAAAATATACGTAAGTATACTTACGTATATTTTTTCAGATACGTAAAAATTTACGTAAAAATATACTTACGTATATTTTTTCAGATAATAAAAGAATTTTCCAAATCGGTTTACAACTGGCGGAATTATGGGGTGACAAACAAAAAAAAAATAACCGAATTGAGAACCTCCTTCTTTTTGAAGTCGGTTATAAATAAAAATACCTAATCACATTTTATGGATTAAGGTAGAAGGCATTTTAAATGATAATTATAAAACTGTAGTTCACCTATACATACGTAAGGTACAAGTTGTTTACATAGATCGTGCGTACCATCAACTCGTGCAGCGACCCTAATTATAAAGACTGCGAGAATTATATGCCAGTTTGTGTTTCAATTAAAATTGTTAATTATTTGATTTCGGCCTTAGTCTTACATAGCACTGATAGTTTATATAGGTAATCTTATTACAAATCTTAATAATAAAAAATTTTTGTTACGATTTTCGTTCACATTAATCTCCGAAATCGCTCAAATGTTTTTAATGAAATTTTGGAAATGTGTATTGAGATTGCTCCAACTTGAATATTGATTGAGGAGGTAAACGATCGACGATATCTCGCGGCTTTACACACGTGGAAAAGTATATAAAGTATCTTATGTGCTAAATTAGAATATAATCTACCTGTGCATTAAATTGCATTAAAATCCGTCCAGTAGTTTTGCGTGAAAAAGTAATAAACAATGATCCATCCATCGTTACATTCTTTTGCATTTATTATATTAATATAATATTTATTATTTTGAACCTAGAGGTGGAATCATAAAAAGCCTATTTCAATAAAAGATTATTTCTATTCTATCGCACGAAGAGCTTTGACTACAAACGTTCTGTTGACGAAGCATTATTACTGCCCGCACTAACATTTTTAACACATTTTAACGCGTAAACAATACTGCGAATCTCATGCTAGGCAGAAACTCATGTTGATAAGCTTTGCCAGAACGCTGACTGCTACTCGATATATGTATTAATAGAATTTCATTTATAAACAAAATACAATCAAGAACTCGTCGGCTTAATTTTTTAATTTTCAATGCGTATGTGGGTAGAAGGGATTGTTAGTAATGATGGACCTGTCCCATTGCTAGCAATATACACTGTCAGCCTGTCAGGTCGACATCTACGCGGTCAATATACTTGGAAACTATAGTGCCGAATTTCCAGGTTTATTTATCACAACGAGCTTTTATTTTCATCTATTATCCTTCACTGGTGTCCAGCTTATACCGGTTTCACAAGCTGGGCTACCATTCCATTATTATTCATTAAAAAAAAAACGCGTAAGTCACATGATCGACAGGAGACTTACGCGTTGTTGATACACTATAGTTCCAAGTTACTAATTGGACTCTAACATGACCATAGATAACGAAAGGTTGGTAATGAGTTTTATGAACTCAGAATATTTATGGCGTTCAATCTTTGGTGGCGTCATACCTATGGAAAATGAGTAAGTAAAATATTTAATTCAATGTTCAAACGTCTATATATTTTTTAAAAAGAATGACAATTTCTAAATTTTATACTGCGCGCGCAACTTCGCATGCGCTGTTATTTATAATTTATTTTTCTACAGAAATTCAAAAGGTATTTATAAAGGTTTGTTATAAAATATATATATACGCCACATCATCCCCTCCGAGACCGTTAACGGGCGATAGTAATCTGGAAATTTAACTACTCGTCCTGTTCTTGTTTTTATAATTTCTTTAGGTGGAGGTAAGGCGTCCAGAGGTTCATGTAGGCTGCGGTCATCTAATATGTAGGCAGGTTTCAAGCGATCTATTGATACAGTAACAGGTTTGCCTTTAACTAATAATTTGTATACTTTTTCAGATTTCTCCAGGACAGTATATGGACCGGTATATGCTGGTTGTAAGGAAGCTCGAACTGCATCTTCTCTTAAAAATACATGTGAAGCTGTTGGTAAATCCTTATAAATAAATATGGACGGTTTTGTATGTCTTGATGCAGGGGAAGGCTTTAAGTTATTAACAAACGAACGTAAGCGGGCAGTGTATTCTGTAACGTCTGTTGTTCCAGCTGTGCTTGGGTCGAAGAATTCTCCCGGTAATCGCAGCGGTTCACCATAGACTATGCAGTGCTTGCTTGTATGTCCTCTTTATAGGCGCTTCGAATCCCGAGCAGAACTAAAGGTAAGACTTCCATCCAGTTCTCTGTCGCATGACAGGTAATAGCGGTCTTCAGCTGTCTGTGGAATCTTTCTATAACACCGTTACTTGCGGAGTAGCAGGGGCGATATCCTGGATACGGTTTGCTAAATCAGAGAGCACCTCCAGTGACGCTGTAGGTTGAGCAGCTATCACTGTCTGTACGTTGCGTGGTAGCCTACTTGTCCATATGGTCTTGAGAAAGTCCTCTGGCACGTTCGGTCCGGCGAGGCTTTGTAAATGCCGTTTCCATTCCTCATGCATAAGTAGTTGTTTTACCTGCTTCTCGCGTGAATAGACGTTTGATAAGTTCAGTTTTCAATTTTTCATACTTTTCCGTCGGAGGTGGTGAAATTATAATGTCCTTCACTTCCTTTGAAAATTGGTGGTCAAGTTGTCCAATAACGTAATTTTTTGCATCTGCTGTTATTTTTGAGACGGCAAATTGTTTGAGCAAACCATATTTGTTCCTGCCAAAATGGCGGAACTCGTATTCTTTAAATATTTGTCGTTGTTGTTAGACGATGCCATTGTAATATGCGTTTTTTTTATGGGAAATTAAGTAAAATATTTAATTCAATATTCAAACGTCTATATATTTTAAAAAGAATGACAATTTCTAAATTTTATACTGCGCGCGCAACTTCGCATGCGCTGTTATTTATAATTTATTTTTCTACAGAAATTCAAAAGGTATTTATAAAGGTTTGTTATACAATATATATATATACGCCACATACCCTTATGAATATGAGATAATTCTTAGGAGGAAAAAAATCGTCAGTAACAGACACTGGCAACCCTATTGCTAACTATATATCCTCTCAGATCGACTTCCACGCGGTTTCCCCGGGAAACCATTGTGGTTAATTAATTCTTGGTGAATTCCTCACTGATCGGCTTTTATCCTTATCTATCATTTCTCATTGATGCCCCGTTAGCGTATTCCGACAGCGAAGATGCTACCATCTTATTATCCTAAAAAATCGTAATTTCCATAGAGGTTGGAATCAAGACTACTGTCATTGATTGCGGTTTGGTAGATTTTTTATTATTTTTGTGATTGTGTTTAAGTTTGTGATAGTCATTTTGTCCATTCATTTTTTTTTTGTTACAAACTTAACTTTTATTTGAAAATAGCAACAGCTGTTTCTTGCTCGTTCTTCTCAGATGAAATTGCAATCCGAATTGGGCGGTAGATTAAAAAAAAAAGAGTATTCAAAAATGTTTAGTATTAAGTTTACTTGAATAAATTTTTTTATTACACAGAATTGAGAAAGAATATCCTGGTCATGCGAACACAGCCAGTATAGAATATATAGTTACAAGTATGAGTATGTAAATTAAACGATAGGTTACTAAAAAAAAAATTCAATAGTGTGACGATAGGTTATTAAAAAAAAAAACATTTTCAATACTATGATAAAATAAGATAAATTTTTATTCGCTGTATCTTTATTTCGACTCAGAAGTATACGCGTAATTTTTGCATCTACTCTCGGAAACAATTCATTAGAATTTACAAGAATATGTAGCCAAGGACGGATTGTTCTGCGAACATACTGCTGTTTCAGTGACCTGGCCATTCTTCATATCATTTAACATTGGACGCGGTAATTGTTGATATCCTATCCTCGTTATTCACATTAGGTATAATCATAAGAATAAAGACTAGGTAGAAGCGACACTCCCGCCAATTCAATAATAATACCGCGTTTGTCGCTCGAGCCGTAAGAATTGAATTCCTTTACTCAGTGCGATCGCGCGCCACACACAGCATGTTTAATTGTACGCTAAAAGATGGTGCTGTATTTTTTTTTTATTTTACCAATTTAAATATCAATAATTATTTACTTAGCATTCGTAAAAAATGTATGTAAATTTTACAAAATTAAATTTAATGTTTTTTAAAGTAGTAACATTTCTTACTATTTATTTGACATATTTTGCTATAAAATAGATTACTGTTTATTCATTTTTTTATTAATAACTATTTTAATATATGATGGTGGGAACTCCAATAGAACTATTATTATTTTCTGGATATAACCCCTCTTCATATGCCTAAATATGTTGTATGTACCGTCTTTTGCCACGTTATTGATATATTTCCATATCGTAACACAGTGGGTCTCATTACAATACATTTATCTATACAAGGTCGCCACTTATGATTTTTCAGCTTTTTCAATAGGCTAACGGATTGCTTTTTCATTTGTGTGTGAGAAAATAATTTATTAAATGGGTATCAATTTGTGACAACCCTATTTGAATAAGAAGAAGCGAGGTACAGTTTGATAGCATCGGTGCATTTAAGAAAAAAAGTACATGAGTGTCAAGTATATACATATGCATATTATGATATAATCTAATGAAATCATATGGTCAATTTGTCAGTCGGAATTGACTTAATTTAGAAAATAAAAAATCGTAAATTGTTATAAGAAAAGACAAAAAGAAATATTAAGAAAAAAGATTAATTTTTAAGCGGGACAAAACCAGTATGGGCCAAAAGGAGAATGAATTATCGACTGAAAAAGATTTAAAAAAAAGGTATATAATTGTAAACGGAAAGCCGTAATAATAAAAAAGCAAACTGAGAATCTTTTACTTTTTTGAGTCAGTTAATAAAAATTAGTAAGCCATTAGACAGACAACAATACTGAATTCTAATTTCAGCATTCATTTGTGAGAAAGTGTTGTTAAGATGAGGTTGTTGACCTCGATAAACATAGAAATGCTAGTGTTACTTTCGTTGTCGGTTCATTAAATAGCAACATTTTCTATCAATAACTTCGAATACTAACGAAATTATTGTTCGTATAAATAATTTGGCAGGGGGAAAGGGATTGTTAGTAATGGAGACTGAGAATCCCATTGCTAGCAATATACTCAACCAACTCGACCTCCTAGTGGTTCCCCCTGGAAACTATCATGGTTAATTCCTGATGAATTCATCATGATGGGCTAACTGGCCTGTTTTCATTCTCATCTATCACCCTTCACTGGTGTTCCACCAGCGTATCCCGATAGCGCAGGCGGGGTTACCATTCCATTTTCACCCATAAAAAAAAGTTGGCATAAAAGAATGAAATTTTCAAAAAGTAAATCAATTACTTACTAGCCGTGTAAGCTTGTTTGATGACCTGTATCTCATGATTGGACATTGTACACATGACTTCAATCAGTACGTCCTCATCGGTTCCAATGCCTGAGGTAGCGTCATGAAGTTCCTTAGCATAAAATTGGGGCAGTGGAGTCATCAACGCCACAAGGAGATCTTCAAACTTGCCGCTCGTCTCACTCTTCAAATCGGAGATGAGATCCTGATAAGAAAAATATAAATATATAATATAACATACATACTCGGTTATGTAGTATCTTTATAAATAAAAAGTCTCCTTGACCCAGTAATGGAAAAAGGCTTCAAGAATGATGTCATCAACAAAAATGAAATCACCTGTATGTTTTTATAATAATATGTGTATCTAACACAAAATACAAACAAACAATTACAAACTATCTCAAATGTTCACAAAACCAAATTCAATATTAATATTGTGTTCGTGTGGTAATTGTAATACCTATTATTTTTCTTTTTTTAAATAAGTTATTTTTTTTTGTCATCACCAATTTACAATTTTTAACAGATATTCAAAGGTTGACGGGAAGAAATCACTTTTATGGGATAACTTCGCCATTGTACTCATTCTTTTCTTAAAAACGCTGTATCCAATAACTTAAAATTTTACAACAGTGTTACAAACCTATAGTATATGTGTACTTGATGAATTCTGAATTCCAATAAGCGGCATGTAATATCAGCATCAACGTACCAATTTCAATATGTATATTTCTAACCTTCTCTTGCTTGTAAGTAAATTACTCATTACTAATAAATGAAATTACGTATTCTTAACTTTTATTGACCCAGTTG
Source organism: Galleria mellonella (assembly GCF_026898425.1). Classification (NCBI taxonomy): domain Eukaryota; kingdom Metazoa; phylum Arthropoda; class Insecta; order Lepidoptera; family Pyralidae; genus Galleria; species Galleria mellonella. The sequence continues at coordinate 4,813,188 of NW_026441966.1, forward strand.
TAGTTGCTACTAAATTTATTGATGTATATAAAATTTGTTTACAAAATATACACTCTGTATTCCGTGCTTCTGAACTGTAAACTTCGTATAAATTTAGCAAAATAATTATACTAAGAATTGAAATTTTGAAATAATATAAAACTTGATTTGATGAGATGTTTCGGTTCAGAATTTAAGATTCATAGCAAGAAGTACCTCTTAATCGTTCGGTTATTGGAAACTAGTAACAAAAAAAACTAGTAAAAAGAAAAAAACAAATAAACTCTCATATAATAGATGATACTGGTTCTTTTGTATAAATTTTGTCACTCCGTGTACATGACCGGTTACCGTGTCGTAATGTGCGCGGATCTAAACAAGAACTAACTCAAGGTCAATCATGGTACACACATATGATGGTTATATGAATGACGAAACTGTCAGGCCAGTATACTGATTTATAAAAAAATAAGTTACTGTGCATGCTCTACCCTTAATCCATAAAACAAATCACGAAAAAAACTACTGTATCTTTTTTATGGATAATAATGGAATACGATATGGGCATACACTGGCGGGGTACCAGTGAGGGATGATTGGTGAGGATGAAAAGGCAGATCAGTTAGCCCATCGTGACGAATTCAACGATAAATTAGTCACGATGGTTTCCAGGGGGAACCGCGTGAAGGTTGACCTGATAAGGCGTATTGATAGCGATGGGGACTAACCTCCCCATTACTAACAATCCCTTCCCTCTAAACTACCGTATTAGGACCAATTTCTAAGCTATGGTCTTGCTTTAAGACTGCCTAACTGGATTATAAGGGGGGAAAGGGATTGTTAGTAATGAGGTATAACTGACCTATTGTCAGCAATACTATTAGTTCGTCCTCCACGCGGAGGAATTCGTCACGATGGGCTAACTGACCTGCTTTCATCATCACCTATTATCCTTCACTGGTGCCTAGCCAGTGTATACCGATAGCGCAGGCGGAGCTACCATTCCATTATCACCCATTAAAGAAAATTTAGATTATTAGATATCTTTTGCAGACCGATATCCGGCACAAAAGTAAGCCAGTGTCGTCAGCCGGTATCCAACTCGCTCTACATTATTGTTTTCATCTCAATAAAGATTTTAGATGAATATTTTATGTATTTATATTTATGATTACAGATATATTTATTGGCCATACTAGTTATGTTATTTGTACCGCTGAGGTAACAAATAACTATATAGTTCACCTGATGGTAAGTGCTTACTATACTCTATGGGTGCTTGCTAAAGGCATTTTGTGCGAATTTATAATTAAATGCTTCTCTGCTGAGAGGCATTATTTATACAAGCTAACTATATACTGAAGGTTGCTACTGACCATATGAATACTAAGGTATCAATGATCAATTTACCACTTTAAAAAAATAAAAAAGAAATATCCGAATATACAACTATGGGTAGCACTATATGAATATGCACATGTCTATAGGCGACGGTTACCACTTGCCATCAGGTGGACCGTCAGCTTGTTTGCCATTCTAAGTTGTATAAAAAAAAATAAAAAAAAAAAAAACACTCAATTAATACATATTTGTTACAAGTAGTATCAACTCGAGACAGATTAATGATAAATAATAAATGAGGACTAAGGTCTCTTCTATCTCGAGGTGATTAATTCAAGACCTTAATCTTGAATTAGATATTGTATGTTATCATCCATATTAGAGCGTATAATACTTTACCTAACCAAGCGATTATACAAAACTCTACACTCAGTGGCTTGTTATGGTGTAATAGTCATAGCAAATATACTCATTCATTCATTCATTTAATAAAAAAAAAAACACTCGATAAGAAAGCGCCTATATATTGTTTGTGTAAACAATTAAACATATTAAGATAAAGAGCGATTATACAAACTCGACTCTCAGTGGCTTGTTATGGTGTAATAGTCATAGATAACGATAAGAAAGCGCCTATATATTGTTTGTGTAAACAATTAAACAAAGATAAAGAGCACGTACTTTTTAGAAAAATTTGGTGTAAAAAATGCCGGGTAAAACAATTATGATGTTTTATTTAGGTATATTTAAAAGTAAAATATTACAAATTGAAAAAGCCGAAGCTAAGGTATACCGTTCCTAATTCATGAACGGACAAAACTGTTATGTAGATTATTATTAATGTAAACTATGTCTGAAGGTCGTCTGATATATCGTGACAAATCGATTTATAATTACTAGGTATATTAACCCTGAGTGCTATGGGCTAACTTTATTTTGGTTAATATATATATTTTCAATAATTTATCACAGTAAATGTAATGGAATAAGGCAGAAATTCTATATAATGTGCGCTGACTGAACGATATAAAATAAAAAAAAAATCTATAGAAAAAATATCCATTACATTTAGCTTTACAAAAAAGTTCGCGACTCCATATATCGTGATTAAATATCTCATAATATAAATGAATAAATAAAATAAAAATAACAAATTTTGCAAGATTAAGTTTTGATACAGGTTTCACGTATATTTTACAAATTCTTATAAAAGCAAACAGATAAATCAAAACGTAAACTTCATGGAGATAAAGTTTTCTTTTCATAACATGTTAATTGTTGCAACTGGTCTGAAGATAATGAGAAATAAAAACAATCAAGCCGGTAAAATTGTTGCGTTATCGCAGGCGCTGGCCGTGCGAGAATAGTAGACCGGGTTTGGAGGTGAGGAGCGGATAAGGAACTATTATATATAAACGTGTCCACATTAAATTGCTAAATAGGTCATTCTTTTTAAAATCGTAGAAAATATTAGTGCAGTACTTTCACACATGCCAAAATACCAGCCTTACAAAAATATGCTGAACAGTTTTTAAACTGTTTAACATAAACAAACATTGCATCCGTGCGAAGCCGGAGCGAATCGGTAGTCGATTTATAAATAAGGGAGTTCTGAAGTAACAACATAAAAAAAATACAACCGAATTAAGAACCTCCTTTTTCAAATCATTTGAAAATTGTATAACAATGTACACAAATCGTATGACTGCCTATTTTTATTTTTAAATAACAATTTAAGTCACTTGAACAGGTTTGCTGGAAGAAATCTCTTATTAAAGATAAGCTTGCCTTTATACATTACATTATATATTGTATAATAAAGAATAAAGAACAATTTAATCCTATACCTTACAACTTAAACGGTCTCGTGCAGTGAGGAAAATACTCAAGAATTTCCACACGCTAACGTTTGTGTTACGAAATGACCTCACTACTGAGGTTTTTCAGAGACCACAAGACAAAAGGATTTTTAAAGCCCAGCAATGGACACGATTCGTAAATTATTACAGGCACCAATAGGCTTTAGTAATAGCTTACGATCAGACCGATTAATGTGATTTGTGTAAGCATAGAGAACCAATATTCAAGATATCCAGACTTCGAACGTTAGATGAAAACAATATCATCCAATAGGTGTCTATTACTTAATAATCTATCTATCACTGTCTCTTTAGCCATGCAATTTTGATAGATGAATAACTTACCTTTCCATACAGCGTCTTGAACTCGAAAGCGATTCGTAAACGCTGCTCATTGCTGCGTCTCGTAAGAACTTGGATGATGGCTTTCTCGTCTGTTCCAAAACCTTTCATAGCCTTCCGGAGCACCGCTGCATCCTCGCGAGGATCGAACGGATTGACAGGCACTACGGTGGGTTTGGACTGGAAAAAATGTTCTAATTTTAGATTTCTCTCACAAAGACAAAGACATCTAAATAATTTTTATTCGAGGAAATATAATTTTAAGCATTAGAGATGAGACATGAAGCATCCTACGTTGTTGATATTGTAATTAACATATTCATAAACATATTAGTACACATTGAATAATTGATTAATTAAAATTTTAATACGGAAAGTTACAAACAGTTTAGTGAATATAGAAACGTAACTTTACATAGAAGTTCCTGATATAGGAGCTAATGCATAGTAACGAGGGCGACAATCATTCAAAATTTTCATTAAATAAAAAATGAAAGTCTCTTTACGTAATATAGATGATAATTTTTCAATAAAAAGAGATAATAATAATTTGCCGGTGTCTAATAGACAATACTGATTCATACAAATGAATTCGAGCCAAACTATAATTGAGCTTGTCATCAAAGGTCATCAGTCAACAATAAAGTGGAGTACAGAATAAATTGTACCAGTTTCGAGTAATAACATCCTGTTTAAATATATTTTTTTAAATTACTACAAAATAATAATAATAATAGAACATTCTTCTTAACAATGGTCTGTCAGGACTTTAGAAAAACACGAAGAGAAACTCGAAAACACAATTTGAGTACTCCAATTATTTCTACTATTTTAATTCTTGCTTTTTAGTGCCTACTAAATGAATACATATTATTTATTCCGGTTTATTATTTATATATATATATATATATATATATATATATATATATATATATATATATATATATATATATATATATATATATATATATATATATATATGTTATTAAGGTAAGAAAGAATAAATATATGTTATTATCATAAAAACTATATGGTACTACCTGATTTCCAGAAAAGCAAAATTACTATGTCAGGAGCTAGAAAATCTGATCATACCTTAGTAACCTACAAAAATATTGTTTTGTGGGTTACTAAGCGCCATGCGCCAATGGTCTTACTTATAAACAAGAGCGAGACCCCAATATAAAAAAATAGCTAATTTTAGCTTGATTTAACTTGTGACGATTGCGATAAGCTGGTTATTTAACAATGTTGCTATAAATTAGTCATTTGTGAGACAAAAACATGAACCTGTCAGATAAGCTATCATAATGTTGAACATTTGCGGTTGAAATATACCCATGATAGCCAGTTACACACATCAACTTATAATACCTACGAACCTGCTAACATAGTGGTATGTGTGGTTAGCACTACAAACAGTAGGTACACACTTTGCTGATTGTATGAAAAACGGAAATGCGAGTGTTATCTTGTGATGGATCCTGAGTACAGCCTTGTCCGTTTTTGAGATAATACAAAATGTATTGTGTTAAATATATTAATATAGTATTAGGTCAGTACCTAATTTTTACTATATTAACCTAGTTTAAAGGGCGTAATTTATAATTAATATCTACATAAAAGTGATAATACCTACATATCCATTGGAGGTCTATGTTCACAGGTGGACAAATAATAGCTGATACGATGATGAGGGTTCACTCATAGTTTATAATTTCACATGTAACTGATTTATACAACTACCACACAATTTTTGAACCCCAAAATAAAATGTTTATTACAAAATTTGACACACAAAAATAATCGTGCGTGACGTGACGTCTTGATTCTTAGAAAGTCTAATCAATCTTAACTAATACTTTTCCTACTCATGAAAATACCAATCCCTAACAGCAATACCCGTAGTATGGACGAATAAGCAAATTATCATTATGTTCAATCATGTTTCAGAGTCTAACAGCTCGACCAGCCACGCGCTGACAGCCGTCTGGATATTTAATCACGACTGGCTCTTACCACCCCAACTATACTTGTAATTCGGTTTATACCAACTCCATTGGTTGATATTCTTATTCCTATTTTAGATCAGTATTAAAGTATATCTACACCAGACCACCTATTCATAAAAACGTTAAACCTCTCATAAATCTATTTTAGCTATCGAACTATTTTGTCTTTTTCGTTTATGCTAAATTCCTGATTTGAATGAAAGTGACAAAACAGTGTAATAGTTAAAATAGGTTTGTAGGTGATTTTAGTTTTTATGAATATAAGAGTAAAAGTATGATGAGAACAAAAAAAGAAAATCAGAATTTAAAATCAATACCAATAATATGCATGAACAACGTAACATATAAAATGATAGATACGTTAATGCTGTTACTATTACTGTACATACTGTATATACTGTGAAATGAGCAACTAAAGAATATTCTTACAATACTATCTATTAACATCCCACTTCTGGGCACATGTCTCTCTTAACACAGAGAGGTGAAGGAAGAGGACATACTCTTGAACTGTTGTACTGTTCTTTATTCCCTTAAATATCTCTTACTATATCCTGGGAATAAAATTAAAAGGTGACTCATTGTTTTATTATTTCACCACCACAAAAAGATTTGTTATGGGAAACAAAAATCCATAATAGAGATAAGCAGCATAGGTATATCTCTAACTGTGCAGAACGAAAAAGCAACAATGAAACATAAATACCGTATAACGAAACGATTTGAGCCCACGCCGTAGACCAATTGTGACTCTATATGCACTGCGCATACTTGAATTCGATGTTACAGAGGACATATTAATTGGTTATTCCGAATTCCTCACAGGCGTAGACGAAGTTCACGGAACGTACACAATAGAGTCACATCACTATGGTACACCATGAGTTCGAGCTATCAAGGTGTGTGAAGGTGAGAACAGAGGTTTTCAGGCCTCACCACATCCATTGTAGTGGGGACCAATGCCAAGACTGAATTGTTGCTTACTGCGACACACGAAGTGAGCATAACAATGTAATTGCAGCGAAACGTTCCTTGAATAGATTCATGTAGGTACTGACCAGCCTCCTATATTAGTGATTTCACTTGTTATCTGTACATGTGATAAAATGAATTTTGTTTTTTTTTTTCATGGCTTGGAACAAGCTGACGGTCACCCTGATGGTATTTGGTAACTGTTGCCTATAGACACGAATTGTCTATAGAATATACAATGTATTTGTCACGCCCATGCTATGAATAATAATAATCGTCCGTGGTATCCCTCATGCGTTTTGTTCTTAAGGTTAATATGTTCCTCTGTAGTAGGTACTTCATATCTAGTCATTTCAATCATTCAGGACAGCCGTACAAGTTTTGCTGCACGTATTTTATATATTCTACGCCGTGTGGTTCTAGCATAGAATGGACTACCCCTTCCTTTCCCGTGGGTGTCGTAAGAGGCGACTAAGGGAACTTAATGGTAGAGAGACAGCTTCAACATCCCTCCTAAAACATCACTAAAAACCTAACTACGGTTGCCGGCTCGCTTGCCAAGCGTGGCAACTACTGGAAAAACTTCTCATATGGGGAAGGCTTATGCTCAGCGGTGGACAGCTAACGGATGATATGATGATAAATTAATGTAATGTATAGCATAAGACACAAGGGGATGTCCCCTTGTGTTTCTAAATTACAAGTTTTTTTTTAATATAAATGAATCCATAAATAAATAAATACCATCAAGGATGACAGTTGGACATTATATTTTCAAAGCACATTGATGAAAACCATTGTTACTCTAAAGGCCAATTTCTATACATAAAAGGTCAACATCAAATATAATACCTATTAGGACAATTAAGAAAGTTATTGCTTTCCCTGAAAAAATGTTTGTCATAAAAGAAAACTATATGTATTTTCTGTTTACTTTGTGAACTGAGATTAGATGGATAATTAATTTTTTTTTAAACTTGCATGTCTCATGAATATAAGAAAAACTTCTAATGAACATATTTATATAATAGCCATTATATCATCTGTAGCCAGACAAAAAAATTTGCATTGTTTCAGGTTGAATCAGATTTTTGCTTCTTAGTCATATATGTACCATTTATAATAAATTTACAATATATCAATATAACAAATATCATGTGTTAAAAATTCATTTTAAATAATATTAATAAAATTAAGTGCATATTACTTAGACCAAATCTAAAGAAGAGTATTATAATTTAAAGATTTATTTTTAGAGTGGCAAAGTTAATATTATACTAATACCAAAACATTGCAAAAATAAATTTTATCAAAATTGGTTCAGAATTGGCATATATTATGACCTTAATATATACAGAAAAAAGGCAAAATAAGATAATTATTTTAACCTTAATTACAAAACAGAGAATTTTAGGTTATTAGTTCTTATTTTTTAATAACTTAGATCCTATAACAATAAAAAGAATATTAAGTTCTGACAATAAAATTATTACAAGGTTTATTAAGGTAAATAATTTGTAAAGAAATCCACAGATAATTTACACATTCATAGCACTCAATTTTATGCATTAATTGAATACATGGGTGAATAACAGGAAGGAAATATTCATCACTTATTTGAAAGTACTAACATTGAAAGGTAACATCACATGAATAATTTTTAAAAGAATAATATTTAGCAGAATATCATATAATTGTTACTATTAATTTGTACTGTTCCTCATTCAGTCTATAATAGTAAGAAAATAAAAAGCAAAGTTTAATGATTAAAGATAAAGCAAAATCTGTTGCATTAAAAACAAAACAAATAAGCAAAACATAAAACATACCTAATAATAGCAAATAATTGTGAAATATACAGTTACATTATAGCCTTATTAAGTTTGGAAATGTTAAAAGGGAAATATTGCAACTATTGATATACAAAAAACCACCACTCTCTTGTCTATACTAAAAATTACACTTAAAACTCCATGATTTAAATTAAACTTTAATTTTAGAATGTTGTTTTTTGTTTCTGTGTATATAGGTTTTTTAATATCAATAGTTTAAACTAGCAGTTTCCAATTCAATGTTTCGCTTATCACAAATAAAAATATTAAATACAATGAGAAATAAATGAATTAATGACCTTTCAAATGGAAAAATGATGGGTTACACACTGCTCCAAATAGAATAAATGTATAGCACAATAAGGTATAATATTTATTGAAAATGCCAAGTTAAATATACCTTTGGTGTAATGTATGAATAATTGGATTGATTTACATATATTTTAGTTGAGAATACTCGACTGGGTTTGGGGCCATCCAGGACCCTTCATCATAAGTGACCTGATTAAGATTGTTAGCCAAGCATTCTCGACTAAAACACATGTAAGTTAATCCAGGTATTCTTACATGAAAATATAATATATACTTACGAAACTTTTAACAATTAAATACCTTCGGTGCGTTGGGCACAGGTCCTGATGAGACACTGTAAGACTGCTGACTTTGAACAGGTGTATGACTATGCGGTGGATATCCTTGGTATTGGCTGGATTGGTGCCGTTCACTTGGTTGTGGATATCCAGGTTGGGGATAATTGGACTGAGCAGGCTGGGGGTAACCAGATTGAGCTTGTTGAGGGTAACCAGATTGAGCTGGTTGAGGGTAACCAGATTGAGCAGATTGTGGGTATCCTGAAGTTGGATAGCCTTGAGCAGCATTCGGTTGTGAATAACTCTGATTAGGTTGAGGATAAGGCTGGCTTGATGGATAGCCAGAATTTGGCTGAGGGTAACCCTGGGCGTTAGGATAGCCAGGCTGCGGTGCTGGATAACCCATTGTAGGGAAACCAGGCATAGGCATCGGGTTCCCGAAAGATTGTGGGGCCGTGTTGCTAAATCCAATATTGTGTAGGTATTGTTGACGTGGGTATGGCGATTGACCCTTGAAATGAAAGGAAAATGCACGTAAATGCACAATTGCATTGAATATTTTTTTGTTTTTGTGATAAACAAAACATGCAACAGAAATCAATTAACAAAAATAATATCTATTGACTGTTGAACACTACTTACTTGCTGATAGGGATTCATTTTGATAGAAAAGCGGTTAATCTACTTTCTTATTCGGATTCAATTCACTTGACTCACTACGTTTCACTTCACCGTAACTTTGCGAGGACTGAATTTAAATTCCAATAAAGGGGAATATTACACAATAAATATTTAATAATCGTGCGATTTTTCCTTACACTTTGAAACAGGTAAAAGTGACTAAAGTTTAAAAATAATATTATACACACAATTTAAATAAGAGGCAATGTTTTTAGGACAATGCTATAAAATGGAATGAATTGAAATTGAATGAAAACCGGTTTTTGCTTGACAGAGAGCGAAGTCTCTGCAGCATATGAACTAGAGAATGAATGATTATGATTGTATTATTTAAGAGTCGACACTTTACTAATAATAACAAAATTGGAAAATTATTTGTGCAACCACCCAAAAAAATACAATAAATGATTATAAATTAATACTCATAGTAATAAATTATTTTTCTTTATTTTTTTTATCCTTAATTTATTAGAATTATATTTGATTATTTGCTACGTTCAAGGCATTTTCAAGGGTTTACATTTGTTACAAAAAAATCTTACTAATATAATAAAATGGTAACTAGATATAAGACGATAGTTGTAAATTAGAGATATTAAATATATATGTATATATACAAAGTTAAAACTAATTATAAAGTTTAACTGTTTGTCTGTCTGTAATGGTCTGTCTGTCTGTTTATATATATTCTAATATTACATAAAAAAACTGGTGTATATTTTATTTGGTACACTATTATTAATTATTAATTTACCTACTTCTAAATACCAAAATACCATATGTATATAGTAACTGTCTGAAAGCTAATTAATTACAAATAAATTAATTGAAGATTTGTTTCAATGTTGTGTTCATAGTATATAAGTACATAGTATTGTATAAATAATTATAATACAGTTCTGTTTGAAATATGGGTAATGATAGACATTATGAAAGGTCCAGTTATTTCTTGGAAAACTAGACATTAATTAGTTAATAATTACATAGATATTTACAAACGTCTTTTTCTTAATTGAAGTGACGCGGTCCTGTTTTTTGGTACAGCGCTGAGAAGAACATCGCAGATGTTTGCAGATTTAGGATCATAATTTATATATAGATAAATACTGAGATGTAGAACCAGTGATAGAAAAGTTAAGAAGTAACCGTTTATCCTGGTATGGGCACGTGATGCGCAGAAATGAGGAGCATATTTTAAAAAAGGTATTAAGAATGAACGAAGATGGCTATAAGAGCAGAGGAAGACCTAAAAAGACATGTATGGATTGTGTGAAAGATTTATTATCTCTAATATCTGATATATCTTGAAATACTAGTAGGAAGATGATAATGACTGAGATGTAGAACCGCAAATACTATCCTTAATCTATGTCTCGGTCTTGTCTATAATTTATTATCTCTAATATCTGAAATCTTGAAATATAGAATCCTAGGTAGAATGTATCTAATCTACCATGCAATGCTGTGCCACAGACAGAGTAATCTTGCCACAGAACTGGATAACGTAGAAAAAGAATACTACTCATTAAACTACTAATTTAATAAATTAAAAAAAATAATCTAAAATGGAACTTTTCACATCATTGCTCATTATAAAATTACCTAGCGCCCATCTCACCTATTTGCAAAAATATGTCTGAGAATAAATATATTGTTTTTTGCAAAGGATCCAGTTCTGGAAAATAATCTTATTTTAGAATCTATTGTATATAGAAAATAGTATTTCATCTGAGATTTGAGCCTTGATATTTGATTAAGAAAGAAGTTCTCAATTCAATATATTTACACAAATTCTTCCACATATCTTCGCCTTTTCTATTCTGAAGTATTAGTTCTACAATTTTAGAAAGAGTGGTACATTTTAGAAAGAATGAAACAGTTTGGACAATGTAAAAAATTAAAAGAAACAATATAACTCAAAACAGATTTTTTTTTTGTTTCATGTCTTTTAGACTCACAAGTTACAGATATTTTACGATTTAAATTCTTAACAACACACTTTTCTTACTGTAACAATTTCAACAGAAACTGTTGGTACTATTCAATGCCTTCAGATAATATTTTGTAAGCTTTCTTCACGTTTTCTGTTATATCTCTTACGGGCTTATCATTCACTACCAGCCATGTGCTGCCACTTTCACCTTTCTTGTATGCTTCAATTAAACCTGCGGCCGCTGATTTAGAACTATAAAAAAGAATACAATTATGTATATAAATCGGTGGTAAAGAAGTAACATTATTATTACAGTACAGATAATACATGGATCTATTTAGATATGATAATTCGATGAAGATTTCTTATAACAACAAACTTTGCTAAAACTGCGCGAATGATAGCTAATTGTAAAAAATGGTAGGTATTACTACTAATATAGTATTATAATTATGGCCCCGTAAAAACGAGTACATGCCATAACCAAGACATATCTTTGGGCATAGCTGAAACTCGATTTTTGAAGGTGTTACCAGACTATTTTGAGGTGGGCAAGGCTCACCTGCCCTTCCTTATATACGCCTATGTTTTACAGAGTTTTACATTTAAAAATACTTTTACTAAAATTATAAATAATTTTACATATTTGAAAATATGTTTAGTATCTATCCAATTTAATTCAACGAAACTTCGAAACGACATCAAATTTTATTTTTATGGTTTACCTTTGTATTTGTAATTCATTTATTGACTCCATTAAGTTATCGTTAGTGTATTTATCGAAAGCGCCGACATTTCTTTCTAAGACTAGTGACGTCTTCGTGGCACCGAAACACATTGTTATCACTCGAACTCCAGTCCTGGCGTAGTAATAATCCAACTGTAATGTGAAAAAGTGTAAGATAACATTATTATATTAACTTTTACCTGTACCTTGTACGCATCGACTGTGAAAATAGGTAAACCAATAATATCGGCCATTTCTAGAAGGTATATCAAGACAGATAGATAGATACTCTTAATTGTTTCCTACAAAACATTTTGATAGTAAACTTATTATAGACACAAAAAATCACTAGAAATGAGCACACTGAGAAAACAATGGACGCCCTTATCGCTACAAGCAATCTCTTTCAGACAACCTTTTCCAGTTAAAGTTTTGGATTTTTTTTTTATACAACTTAAAATGGCAAACAAGCTGATGGCCCACTTGATGAAAAGTTATAACCATCGCCTATAGACATGTGCAGTACTATGGACATAACAGAGTATACTTTTTCGCCCATGATACCCACCAGACGAGTATGTACACTTGGAACAATTTGTTTGACTAGGTAAGTCCAACTTCGTGGGGGGAAAAGGATTGTTAGTAATGAGATCTAAAAGCCCCATTGCTAGTAATATACTCTATCAGGTCGATCTCCATGTTGTTCTCCCTGGAAACCGTAGTAGTTGTTGAATTCGTGACGATAGGTCAACTGATCTGCTTTCATCCATACCTATTATCACTTACTGATACCCCAACAATGTTTATCGACAGCGCAAGCGGGTATACTATTCCATTTTCATCCATTAAAAAAATCAACACCGAGAAAGTAAATGAAGGCAAAGCAAGCTGAAGTAGAAATGGGCTGGTCATATAGCTTGAAGAACGTACAACCAATGGGGAAGAAAGCTTTTTGAGTGGCAACCCCGTACAGGAAAACGTTCTCCCACTAGATGGAATGAGGACTCAAATGTATTGCAGGGAGTCAGTGGATGTAGGTGGCTTAGAACCCTTTCTTATGACAGTTAATGATTGAAATTATGAATGATGATTCGAATCATTATAGTAGCCAACAGCCATAGTGGCCAACAGTCAAATGAGTTGTAACTGTGATGATTTAGGTATACTCGTATCATGTAAATTGTACTTTTGTTACTTACGCCAAGGCAATTACTGAATTGTAAGACTGCACTTTTAGTGGCGAAATATATAGGTACAATTGGATATTGAACTAATGCTGCAATTGACGCTATGTTTATAATTGTTCCACCTCGTCCACCTTCATCCTTGCGCATTAGTTCCATTCCTTTAATAGAACTAGTACACACTGCCGTCTGAAATTATAATAATGGTTAAATTGGTATGTTATATTACCCTATTATGCCAGTGAATAATTAATAACTTAATATATAAAAGTTAGATGCCATAAGACTTAAATTTCTTGAATTGTGATCTATGTATACACATATCCCTCGCAACTGCCTTCTATTGAGGTAAATAGAAACAATGGAACGCCAAGTACTCCCATTCAAACAGATCTCTTTCGCTTTCTCCACATTAATCAATCTATTCATTCAGACTCTTTACGGTTATTTTTCAATTGGTCCCTCTTTAGCATGTCGCCTGTGATATCTGAGTGAGATATCTATCTGCAGTATGTGATTAGACAAATTGTTTTATACGAGTTCAAAAACTAGAAGGTTCCGCGATCAGGTGTATTGTATCTTTTTTATACTTATTTTTATTTGAGATCCATGTATACCCCATGAATTGCCCATTGATCTACTCTTATATTTGTATCTTTTTAATTTTGTATATTAACCTTAAATTGCCATTTTTTCTATCATCCTCACCTATTTTACTTGACTGGTGCCCCGCCAGCATACTCTAACAGCGCAGGCGGGGATATCATTCCATTTTTACCCATTAATGTTGTTCAAGATTTTAAATGGCCTTATTTTGATACCTGATGTTCTTAAGGATATACGCTTGATAGTACCACGTAATTTCAATATTAGAACTGCTAAAATAGTTAACACATTTTCAACATACGCTTGTCCTACTAACTTAGGATTCAATTCTCCCCTTAACAGAATGTTATTATCCTATAATAAAGCCGTAAACGTTGACCATGATATCGACATCTTTGGTAATTCTTTAGTGCAGTTTACTAGGCTTATAAATTATATGGATTGGTAATTAGGTCTTATCTAATTGTATAATTGTTACTTAGTATACATTGACGCTTATCTGTGAGAGCTGTATACACCTTTAATTGATGTGTTCATATGGCCTTAAGCTTGGTAGTGAGGAGTGAAATGTTTTTGTTCAAGTAAACTTAGATTTAAGTATTTTTTAACAGTAGTTATTAACTTTTTACTTACCTATATTATTATACATTGTCTGTTTAATTGTTGTAAGCATATTGTTGGTGTCTTTTATAAATAAATAAATTAATTAAAAAATATAGTAAAAATCATCAAGCTAAAATTAGTTAGCAGACATCCCCAAACTTGCTCAAATTTTTAAGTAACAGTATGGGGTGTATTTGCTACTCACGTAATGGCAAGAGATAATATTCACACATAGATATCACGGAGTACACATTAAAATTCTAGCTACCTCTCAAGCATTACCAATTCCTGAGGACTAAGGTGTATTGTCTCCGAGCCCTGTAATTTTCCTACTATTCCTACCTTCAAACCGAAACACGATCATACAAGCACAGCTGTTTTACTGTACAAATGCAAATGGTTAATGCAAAAAGACAAGGGCCACCCCTTCCTTTCCCGTGAATGTCGAAAGAGATGACTAAGGGAACATAATGGTTGAGGGACGGGCAACAGCATTGCTCTTTAAATTTCACTAAAGCCTACACTACTGTTGCAAACCCTGCTAAGCGTGGCAACCATTGGCAAAAATCTTTAAGGGCCAAGCCTATGTTCAACAGTCTACAGTTATAAGCTGATATGATGATAACGACAATGTAATCATTACTTATTCATACAGACGACATTTGCACAAAGTTTTTGTTTTGTAATATAGTCATATGGGTATGATACCCATAAAACGTAGGTATAGATGTTTGTACATATATATACTAAGGTTTGTTGCTCTCTTACCGCAACTGTTTCAACAACCATCTACCTATACTGTGAACTGTTTCAACATAGACGTACCTACACGCCCCGGACACATAATAAAGCATATTTTATAATTGTAGTAAAAAAAAATACGTATCGGAACGTACCGTTGAATGACAAGAATTTTAGAATACATTTAGAATAAAAATATTCAAATTTAAAACACAAAATTTACAAACAGTTTTTTACTCCACCTTTGGGAAATCGAATAAATATGGTGTGCCTAATTTATAACTCTCACTGGTAAATATATTTTTTATATATTATACTACCTTTTACCGGTGACTTAGTCCACGTGAAAGGGATATATTTACTGACCGGAATAAAAATGAGGCTATATCCTTTTCCATCCATATACGAATACTATGTGTATACCAAATTTCAAAGTGATTGATTAAGCCAATAAGGCGCTATAAAGTAACAAAGAAGCAAACTCAGTTTTACATTTATAATATAAGGATATATTATATTTAAAATATATTTTTTAGAAAGAGTAAATGAAATAGATCACTTATCTATGGGGTATCAAAATGAAAGAGATATCAGATTTTAAGTTACACATTCAGGAATACAACTGTGAAAACTGTATTTAATTTGGTGTCGTAGGTTTTGCATGATGCTGGATAAACATACAGACAGACAAGCATTTTTTTTATAACACAAAGATAGCAAATAATTATACGGATCACCTGATAGTAAACAGTTACCGTAACCTATGAATGTCTGTAATGCCAGGGGATTTCGCGCGCGTTGCCGTCCTTGAAGAAACCTCTTCTAAAAATTATTGTTTTGGCTTCTATCGCTTTTATTAAGACCTTATTTTCTTAAATAATTCCCATGCATAGACATTGTTTAATTATAATTTATTATTATTATTTTATTATTTATATATTATATGTCATGATAATTTCAATGAAATTTGGTAAACATCAGAAAGACCATATTCTGTGTTATCACAGCAGTTGATTGTACTATAATTCATATGAGGAAAGCCGCGGATCATAACTAATGAATAAAACACTTGCCACATTTATTTCAATTTCCTTCTTATACTTCTCCAAGGAATCATTCATGATGCCAGCGTTATTGATCACAACGTCTATAGATCCAAAGGTGTCGATCACTGCCTTATAAGCGTCAAAGAGTTGGCTATCATTAGTCACATCGCATTTTATATATTTTATTTTATTTTTATTGATTATATTTTGTACTATTTCCGCAGGATTTCCGATATCCAGAATTGTTACATGCTGAAAATAAAATAATGTGGCATTAAAACAAGGGAACGTTGTTCCACAAATTTGCCAGTTAATTGTAATAAATACATCGATGTACGTTGAGATATTTAGTAGACATTAGATCGAAAATATTTCAATCGCGTACGTTTGTGAATTTCTAAATAAAAATATTTTAAAATAGGTAGACTTTGTTTAACATTTTTTTACTTTTTTTTCGTCCTCCAAAGACAAATTAATATAGGAGCAAAATATAATGCAAAAATGAAATGATTCGTATATCGGCAAAAATAAGCATTCAGAAAAAAATTATGAAATCTTAAATTATTTATTACCTTTACATTTTCGTTGTCGACTAACATTTTTACAACATCAGCGCCTATTCCGCTCGCGGCGCCGGTAATCAGAACCACTTTGTCTGCCCACGAGTACGACATTATTTCACCGCGATCAAACACGATTTACATCGCGTTTCCTTATTTTCAACTTTTATATGAAGATCTATATCATATACCTATTGTTAAACTCTATATATACTTACTTATTTACTTAAATATAAGGTATGCTACTATATACTGAAATAAAGTATACAAAAGACTGACTGTTTTGTGTCTTTTCAGGTGACTTCCAAAAGATTACATAAAATTTATTTGTGACAAATTGAAATTGAAATGTTAAAAATTATGAATTTATTAACTTTTTTTTTTTATTGATAGAAAATGGAATAGTAACCCGCCTGCGCTAACGGGATTCGCTGACGGGGCACCAGTGAAGGGTGATCGATGAGGATGAAAATAGACCTAACTGGCCTGTTTTCATCATGATGAATTAATCAGGAATTAATCATGATAGTTTCCAGGGGGAACCGCGAGGAGGTCGACCTGGTTGGGTATATTGCTAGCAATGGGATTCTTAATCTCCATTACTAATAATTCCTTACCCCCCAATTTATTAACTTTGATAATTATTTTTGGTATTGATATGGTTTATTTCCGTATTAATCCTATCTATATAAATTTAGTCGCTTCTCCATTTGAAGTAGCTGTTTTAATTTATAATCTACGCATAGAAAATAATTCGTTTACAAATGTTCAATATACTTATTTTATCTCATCTTATATTCGCATATGGGGTCAGCTAAGCCGTTGCACGTCGACCGATCTTTTGTGCCTCCTGCCTTATACTATTGTTTCAGAGATCTTATGTGTTACGATATCTCGCGGTTTAAGATATCTGTAGTCCCTGGCTCTAAAACAACCGTTCCCAGTAGCATACGCATACTTGTCAACGAAGTGTTCCATGAATTCTGATTTCTCACCGTACAGTCTGCACAGTGTGTCCGAAGATAGACCCATCTTGTATAGTATATGCCTTACTGGCATATGTCCAGTTAAGTCATCCATTATGAGTCTTGCTGTTAGGTTAGGTTAGGTTGGTGTCTGCCACCGCTGTAGATGAGTTTATCTCATCCCTCAGCATTATCGTTTAATAACTTTTTAGTATTCACATACTCCTCAAGGACAGAGTTAAGAACACTTGATGCAAGTGGAACATATGGTTTAGGACCTATCATTTTTTATTCTGATATCCCTTATTGTCAACTCATCTGCCCTTTCATTATTTTACCTATATGTCCAGGGACCCATACTAAACTAACCCTACCCAATGCCTATTCAAATTATTTAGGTTTTGAATAGATTAAGGTTAACCTTGAATTCACCCTTGTTGATACAAGTGCTTTGATAGTCGCTTGACTGTCACTTAAAATATAAATATTCTTGTTTTTTTTTTTTATTTTATTATTTATAGCTGCACAGCTGGTAACAGCATGCATTTCTGTTTGAAAAACAGTAGAGTATTTACTTTGACTAATTTCGTTTTCACTTGAAAAGATTCCAGCTCCAGTACCTGTTGCCATTTTGGAGCCATCCGTATACCACTATAGGACATTTTCCTTTAGAAATGGCGGACCATGTTCTTACTCTTCTCTCTGTGGTATATGAACTTTGAAGTTCCTTTTGAAGATGTATTTTGTTGTTATTTTGTCACACCTTATGTCCATATATATTCCCAAGTCTTTATCGACCTCCATTTTTGTGTGATCTGTAAGTGGTATAGATCTGTTCCATAATTTTGTTTCCTGCAGTCTATGAGGCGCCTTCCTTGCCTCCTTTTCAATCACTACCATATATTCAGCGGAGAAAGATTCAATATCATCTCCATTGCTGCTGTTGATGTGCTTTTAAAAGTACCAGATATTCCTAGACATGCAGTTCAATATACTTAATACTAAAGTCTAATAAACTTATTATCGTTTGTAGGTGTATTATTCTTATTGAAATTCCTGTCTTTTATTTTGCAAAATATTCTATATTATCTAGACTGAAACCGAAATTAATAGTATACGTTTAAGGGAGTAATGTATCAGTGAAAATGAACATTTTTGGTAACAAAGCATGGAGAAATATTGAGAAAATATTTTGTGCCTCCAATACTGACATGGCGAGGTCTAACTTTATGGTTAGTTTGGATTTTAAATCATAAATATTCTTTATTGCACTAAAATATACTGTTATAATAACAATTAGAAACAATGCAAGCAAAGTCAACTAAAAACTAAAAGTATAGAATCTACAGTATCGAAGAATATTATGCCATTATTTCTCATGTTTTGTTTGAAAGAAGGTTTAGTCTGGAGTCTCTTGATCAGGGAGTGCATTCCAGAGCCATGAAGAGTGTAAGATAAAAACATTTGATACGAAACCAGTGCGGAGAGAGAGGATTGAGAGTTGGAGAGTAGACAAGAACGTAGGTTAAATTCGTAGCTTAATATTATTGTAATAAAATAGGTAATGTTAACCCTTAAATCAAAAGTTAAGTATACAAAGTAATTAAAGTCTACAAATAAGTATAGAATTAAAATAAAATATATACATACAGGATTGCCGGCTTTTAGAAAACCTCGTGGATGCTCACGCTCTTTTGATTTAACAGTTAGGCACATCATTATTATTTCAGCTGCAAGACGTACACTGCTTGTTGGCCAAGCAAACGTGACTTAAATATAAAATAAATAATGAGATAAGGATTATTTTAGTTATATTATGATGTCTAGTGTCGTAGGTGCTCCGCAGTCACTATTTACCTCTCGTGGAAACTGGAGCCCCCGAGCATTCAAGAAATCGGCGCCCCTGTATATATACAATAGCAAATGGACCATATTACTAGGCGTTTGTCGGGTACTTTGCGATTAGTGATTTCAAATCAGCAATGGAAACTATCTTCCTCCGGTCGTTGTTAGGAAGAATGATAGCTACAGAACCATCAGCAGACCGGCATTTTCTCATGCCAAAGTGATTACGAGCCACAACAAACATCTCGTTATACTTTAATTGACAACTTAGAGATATATAATTTGAAGCCTTTTAAAGTAGTTTTAGTTTTCCATACCATGGATCAGAACTGCAGTGAAGTAAACCGAACAAAAATTAGGCGATCAGAATCCTTTTTAATATCTTATCTGTGGCAAGAAAAATTCAACAACATTAGGCTCTACAGTACTCAGTTTCATTCTATCAATTAATATCTTCAACAGTTTTTAGAGGTGTCCACATTTGATATCTCTTTGATATAGTGTAAGTATAGTAGGATCTTTCTACGGGAGTGGGTATCTAAACGATCTTGTCCAAGTTGAAGCAGTCCACTTGCAATTTGAGTAAACTAAAACACTTCCACATAAATGTTTTGAATGTAATATAGCAGAAAACGCTATAATTGTGGTACTTGTTGAAGTAGGACCCTCTTGCTGCATACCCTTCTTCGAATTCTTCCATACAGATGCTCAGAGCGCCAATATTAAAGATATATATTATAGGCTTGGGTGGATTACATACCAATCTTAAGCATCAATATATTATGTATATTATATATATATTTTCGACGATTAATAGGTATTATATGTATGTATTTATACTGTGTTTGTGACATATTTTTGAACGTATATAATTTTTTAACGTAATTTTATAACGTAGTATAATTATAGCTCACTGTTATGACTATTAGGTTATATTTTGTATTTTTTGTTTAGTTTTGTTATAAAAGTTTTTAAAAATAGAATATGACAACAAAAATATTTACGTTTAAATTGGATAAATAAATCGTTATCAATTGACCGGTCATAATTGTCAATGACTGTTATTAAGCTCATTTCACCTCATCGCAAGATAATATTAACATCTTGATATACTCTATGTATATTATCATAATATATTTTATAAAAATGCAATAATAATATTAAATAACCTTAGATTATATAGATAGAGCAACGTGTCTCATAAACGGGTCTACTTTTGTCAACTAATTGTCAAATTAACTAACTTGTTTTTTTTATCAGTTTTCTACATATTTAGAAAGAAAGAAAAAAAAATATTTACGCACAAAATGTGACTTGACGTATCTTTATTTTAATTGTTTAATAAATATAACGAGTTTTTACGCATATAAACGATGCAAAAATTATAAATACAAAATAAATATAGAAGTTATAGAGGAAACACTCATAATTATTTATCACGCAAAATTGCATGAAAAAGTTAACTCGTTTTTCTGGAAGATTTTATTTGGAGACACTCTATCTACATAATCTAAGTAAATAGACTATGTTATTCTACACGACTAATAGTACGTGTGAACTAAAGTCACGATAACTGGTTCAGTTGTTAAGATATCAGGATTAATAAATATTATTTTACTAAATCTAGCTTCTATTAGTGTAAAATAAAAACACTTATCTATTGGAGATAATATTATGTTGATAATTATAAAAAAATAATCGTCACTAAGTCATAAGAACTCGACTGTAAAATTTCTTTTTTTTTTTTAATTTATTTTATACTCTCATCTTAACTATCATATTTATACGAAACAGAATGATGTATTTATTCTATTTATAAAAATCTGTCTCTATCTAACTGTTTTGACTCAATTCTAAAATATAGCGGTTATTAAATACTTAATAAGGTGTGAATGAAACAGTCAAAATAAAAACACAAAAATACGTTATAAATTTTATAATTCAATTTTATATAAAAGCAACAATTTCCAATTAATCTGAATATTATATAATACTTCTTGACATGTATTACTCATTAATATATTCATGTTTGTTATATCCGAATGTTTTATATTCAATATGTAATTCCCAAAAATATATGATTACTAGCAGATGGCGCTGGGTAATAGTTTTAGTGACATTTGTTACTGTGATACATCGTAATTAATAATTAAAAGTTGTTAATCAAACACATCTTCAGACATTATTTCGTAAGCTCTCTTTATGTTGTTTGTAATGTCTTTGACGGGCCTGTTTGTTGTTGCTAGCCATGTACTGCCACTTTTACCTTTCTTGTATGCTTCGATTAAACCACGAGCCGCTGATTCTGCGCTGTAACCATTACATAATTACTTAAGTAAATAAGTTATTAAGTGGTGTAATTTTTAAATTTCATACGCTGAAATGAAATCTAGAATTTAATAGACTCTGTCAATAATGTTTTTTTTTTTCTAGTGGGATGCAAATGTCAGCTTCCACTTAATTGAATTCCAACTTTCTTAACCTATGTTACACTTTTGAGTTTTTAAAAAAGCTCATTTATTATATGTTTTTTTTTTTATTAATTTATTAATAAAAAAAGAAATATAAATATTAATTATTTATTTTTAAAACAAGTACAATATGCAATTTAGTAGTTTCAATTCATTATCATATATTTAATAGTTTAGTGTTAATTTTTTCAATATTTTCAAATATTATTTCTCAACGTTTAAATTAGCTAGCTTTTATGATAAAAATAATGTAAAATGCTTTAAATACCTAAATACTATTTTTATTTTACCTTTGCATTGGGAATTGTTTTATAATTTCCACAAAAGAGTTATGAGTGACTTTATCGAAAGAGCCCAGTTTACTTGTAGTCAGCAGCGAGGTGTTTGTGGCGCCAAAACACAGCGTTATGACGCGGACCCCGGTTCTGGAGTAAAACTGGTCCAACTGTGTCATAAAAAAAGTTTCTATAGTTGTCTGTGGCTTTGATTTTTGTCTGTTCAAGTGTTTAAATTTATAAAAACATAAAAGTAGATAAAGCAAGAAGTTGTAATATAAAATTTATTTTAATATAAAAAAAGAACTAAAAGCAAATTAATCTAAATTATTATCGGTTTCGCATGGGAATATTTGTTTATGTAAATTCAAATCGTTCAATACATTTTATTAAGGTTGGTATTTTGGCGTGTGTGTAAGTATTGTACTGATATTCTCGTATTTTGTAAATTGTTTTACTTATAGAAAGATACATTATCACCGAGTATAATAGGCTATATGTTATTTTAAAAACATAAAAAATTAAAACAATGTATTCTAAAGTACAACAAATTTTCTATATTAAAGGTAATTTAAAATACCAATTCATCTTTGATATATATCTACCCGTGCGAAACCGGGACGGATCACTAGTTAATTTATAAAAGACGGTAATTTAGCGGTAGCGTTTCGTGTAGATTGTCTCAAATTATATTTGCCCGTTGTTTTCAAACAGGCACTTGGTCAGTTCACTATTGCTTTAATAGTTAACATATAAATCTTATACCTACAGTTGTAATTACAACTTATAATGTCAAATTGTAAGCCGAGACCTAGGTATGTTATTAAAGTATATAAAATGAGTTTATTACAATTAAAAATATGCGAATTAATGGCTTAATACAAGTATTATCTATTTATATTGATTGGGTAACGGTTTTGGTTTGGTTTGGTTTAAATTTATTGGGTCTCTGTGCTTTTTGTTACTATAACAGATAACCCAGAAGAGAAGGAATCAATGAATTAAATCTCATGACTATCTGATTATAAATTACTGCGTATTATAAAATGACAATAATATATGATATTGTTGTAGTCAGGGGGGGAAAATAGCCTCCTCAATAATTGAAATAAAAGATCTATCCATCTTATATTTAAATTATGAATTAATAAATATTCTAAATACGAAAAAATAAATTGTATTTATACTTACGCCTAAGCAACTGCTGAATTGCAGAACTGCACTTTTGGTCGCAAAATAAATTGGCATCATAGGATGTTGAATTAATGCCGCAATCGATGCTATGTTTATAATTGTTCCCCCTTGTCCCCCTTCATCTTTGCGCATAAGTTCCAATGCTTTAAGGGAACTAGTGCATAGGGCTGTCTGAAAATATAGACATATTAAAGTATAGAAAGAGAAAAAAGTCCTTTTATTAGGTTTTTTTTTCTTAATAAAGTATTTCGAACATTTCGTTTTCGTCGACGTGTTAGTGTCTTCACAAATGGAAACACGAAGGATGATAAAGTTATTCTAATATTGTATTGAAAAACGATTGTTTAATATTTTAGAATAAATAAAACGAAAGTGAATAATAAAGCGAATACTATATCATAAAACTGAGGGAGTAAGAAATTACATAAAAATTGGAAATATTGCAAGATTTCCTTTTTTAATAACATGACTGGTAATGAGAATTAAGCCGAAGGGTACGCCCGTTGATTATTTGCACCCTTATTTATGGAGTTCGTGGGAGCAAGATCAAAATTCACTTTGATGAGTGTGTTGTACCAGTAAAATAGTCATTTTACTACTACATTTAAATATTTTTTTGATAAGCCACAGCATATAAGCTGTTTCTTGGCAGATTTTATTTACAAGTTGGAATGGCCGCCGAACTTGGTCACCGCCATTGTGATAGAAAGTGACCCCCCGTTGCTTATAGATATGAACATAATCAAAGACATCACAGAATAGATTGTGCATGTTCATATCCATGCCACGTTTTGTGAGTCGCCATTCCTAAAGTAAGTCCTGGAAGTGGTAGGCTTTCATTCTCTGTTGGAAATTTTGTGTTCTGTAATTGCGTTTAATTGGTTTATCATCTATATATTGCGATCTATTAGTTACATCACCTAAAATCTACGCTCTTTAAAAGTGGCTTTTAAAGTAGTTTAGACTTAAAAACATTGCCGATAAAAGTTACTGAAAAATAAATACCTACCACATTCAATTCGATTTCTTTCTTGTACAAGTTTATGGCATCGTTCATGATACCAGCATTGTTAACGACCACATCTATATATCCATAGTTGTCCAGAACGTCTTTGAAGGCACCGAAAAGCTGGCCATCATCAGTCGCGTCACATTTTACGAACTTGACTTTATTGCGACCGTATTTTAAGTTGAGAGTGTCTTGTAATGTGGTTCCTGCATTATCGACATCCAAAATTGTCACATGCTGTAAAAAATAACATATTTTTATTTCAGACCATTACATAGATATTATTTACATGCAGGGTCTTGGTATGGTATTTGTCGTATTATCTTTCATAATATGTAGCGTATTTTTGTTTAAATTAATATCTCGGTTTTAGGCTTAGAATTTCGGGATTTTAAAGCGACTCCATCGTTTTAATTTATTGATTTTACAAATTACAGATTGACAAATTTTTATTTTAGTACATTATGATGATTTGGATATATGATCATTGAAAACAATACTGATTGGGGCCTTATAGCAGATTTTCAACCTGATTTCTGGTTTTGATTTAGTCTTCCCATTTGTCATACGTTAAACATTCATATCTTCTTTTACATTCTTCTCTTGTATCTATTGTCAGTCTTTATTCATTTAGTAACATGATTTAGATTATAACGTTACCTTTACGTTTTCAGTTTCAACTAGAATTTTTACAATTTCCGCGCCGATACCCGTTGCGGCTCCTGTGATCAGCACTACTTTGTCTTTCCATTCGAATGCCATAATTATTCTGAATAAAAAATATAACTAATTAGATGTTTATTTGTTTCTACAACCCATTATTCAATTTCTGTGTCCTGTGAGCGCAAAGATTTCTTCTTAAAGTTTAAAAAATTCCTCACACTATACGTACTACGAACTAAGTAATATCTAGTTCCTGTCTGACTATTTATGTGTTTATATTCCATGCCAAATATATTCTATATACCTATCATATATATTTTATACACCAAATTTCATAATAATTGATACAGCCGTTAAGACACTAAAAGGTAACAAACAAACTCACTTTTTTATTGTTGAAAATTTCGTAAGCACATATTATATTTTATTTGAAATATTACCGGTTTAATTTACGTGTAATTAGATTGAGAAAGCTCGACTAATCTCGTGATCAATTCGTGGTCCTTAATCATGAGCGGCTGTGATCCATCACAACGGTCTAATTACATGTAAATTAAACCGGTAGTTAATATATTAAAAACTCACTTTTACATTTATAATGATAGTAAGGATAGATTCGCTTTTAAAATTTATTGCACTCGATAGAATAAAGATAATAAGTTCATAACACAAATAAGTATTAATATTTTTTCATAACAGTTAAATTACCTGTAATAAATTTTTAGCAAAGTACAGATGACAAGAAAATCACATCAGAGTATCACACCAGTAAGATTGCTTGTTTTTTGTAGGGGGAATTGTTAATTTTATTACTTGTATTTTATAATTAAACTTTTTGACTATAAATAATATAGATAAATGGAGCTGAGATAATATTTGGCGTAATTTAGCTATATCATTCTTGACAATTGTTTAATTCCATAATCTACCTCTTAAAATATTACGTTCTTGAACGTTTTACCAGAGGGAGCCTTTATACAAAAGTCGATTGCTTGGGTACCTGTGTCCTATTCGTGTTTCTACCGTGAAGCATGATGTTTGCATGGCTGTGTTTCGGTTTAAAGGGTGGGATATGGCGTGAATTTACAGGGTACAGAGGAATAACATTTAAGTCCTCAGGAATGGCAACGCATGGGAGGGTATCATGGGCGAAATAATATACTCTGTTATGCTCATGTCTGCTCATGTCTATAGGCGACGGTTACCACTTTCCATCAAGTGGGCCGTCAGCTTGTTTGCCATTCTAAGTTGTATAAAAAAACATACCTATACTTATCATGTCATAAAATGAATAAATTTCTACTTAAATACGAGCAAGTGTCTTCACTATAGATATTTTTTTATTTTATTGTTAATTTTTAGAAATTTTGTTGCTAGTGAAATTGCTAGTAATTTAACCACTAAATGTATCTGACACTTCAAAAGATTAAATTACTGGACATTTTATTAAATTATTAAAGCAGTGCTAACTAGGCTTAACAGCTTAATTGCAGGGTTATATAAAACAAATACTCCTGATCGACTTGTTAACCCTAAGGACAAACGGATATTAAACATTTCCTGTTATGCACTCCTTTGGACATTCAGCATATAAATTCGCAAGCAATTTTTAAATAAATTGGAATAGTTTAATTTTTGTATAATACAATCAAATATTATGTTTTGAATATTTATTTAAAAGAATCACAACTATGTTGTTTTATTAGTAATTTAAATATAAGTCAGAAATATTCACTTTGACAGTCACTTCGTGTTCATGTCTAAATTTCAAATGTTGACGTACCTCGCCATTATGTTTTGTTTTATTTCGAATTTAATTTAAGTAATTGGAATTGTTGAGTGTCATCAAATAAATAAAAATTATTAATGTTTAACTTAAGGACATTTAATAGTTTAATTCTATTTTAATATATTTTAAACATAAAGCATACTGTGGTTGCCTCTAAATGTAAAAATAGTTAGCCGTAATCAACTAGTGTATTGTATCAAAATGTTTCGCTGTATCTTACGTTGGTGATCCTAAATAAATAAATAAAAAGACAATAAAAAAGAAAAAAAACGTATAACCAAATTAATAAGAATACAAAAAGAAAAGAAATGGAAATTGGCAATTGTCACTATTGCTGATGTTTAGCATAATTATGATACAGTACTTAACAATGACTGCCATAGCACCTGATATTGTGCTGATATCTGATATTGATCACTTAATGTACACCTTTGCAAGCCACTTAGGCATAGCGGCATTTGGTTTTCGGTACTCTGTAAATGAACATGGAAAAAAACTCACAGAGTTCTATTTTTAAATTCCTAAAAGAAAGTGTAGATAAGCACCCGAGAAACATTTTATAAGTGCAAACTGTCCTTTTTTAACTGTATATACTTATGGACTTTGTCCGTCTAATATACGAATAAATGATAACAATTGAAACAACACTGCAACTGAATAGTGATAATGAAGTGAAATACACTATAATACGACATACGTATAGTCAAAGAGTAAAATAAATATAACAACGAACGGCAATAAAATACGTTGTTTATCATATATTAATGTTTATTTGGTTAATAGATACAGAAAAGTGTCAGCAACAGTAAAAAAACATCAATGACATTATCATTTCATTAGTTGAAATTGAGTAAAGAATAGATAGATAACTTATTAATAGTATCTTCAAATGAATAGATATAAAATTGTCGATATTAATAATATTTCGATTTATGCCAACTAATGGTTTTCATTAGGAATATATTCTTTTGTAGCCGACCGTACGCACGTTGTGTTATCTATCAATGCTGCACATGCTCAAGCAGGACTCATATATATATACAGTCAACGCTGATAGTAACATTTCGCTACGAGATACCTCAAATAACACTATGGTGCACGAATTGACGAACAAAGTGGTAGTCATTACCGGGGCTGCAACTGGTATTGGTGCACGAGTGGTCAGAAAATTGGTTAATGAAGATATAAAGGTGGGTACTTTGCGTACTCTTGTATAGAATTTTAAAAATTTAAATATCAATATACTAAATGGACATTGGATACGACGTAAATCACCTTCAACATGTGATTATGATGGGCAAAGTTGTTGGTAATAGGATCAGTCGCAGAAAAAAGTCTTGACTATTGCGGGCACTGCGAAAGCAGCCGAATTATTTTATCTCGCAGAAGACTAGGATAGGTTCCGTAAGCTAATAGCCAACTTTCACTAGTGAGGTGGGAAGCGAATGTTAATGATACGGACTACCAGTCCGATTGCTAGCAATATACTCTGTTAGGTAGACTCCCACGTGGTCCCCTCTGGAAACCGTTGTGTCGAATTCCAGGTGTATTCGTCACGATGGGCTAACTGACCTGTCTTTTCTATTTTACCTATCATCACTCACTGATGCCCCGCCGCGTATGTTAGTCGCCGTAAGTAGTACGCCGTTAGCGCAGGTGGGATTACCATTCCATTATCATCCATTAAAAAAACCATAAAAGATATCTTCACTAGGTATAGATTCACTATTGGCTCCGGTCGTCTTCAACTCGGGAACCCGGGGACCCGACATATGCGCCTCGAGGTACGTCGTGAGGTTTTAGTGGGTAAAAATCCCACACACCCCCCCTGCCTTCCCTCCGGCAGTTGGGAAGGTCTTTGGAAGATTTCCTCACGTTAAAAAAAAAAAAAAAAAAAAAAAAAAAAAAAAAAAAAAAAAAAAAAAAGGTGTAGATTCACTATAAGAAGAAGAAATGGACATACCTTTCATATTGTTTTTCAGTAGACACAAAATGCTTTTATAAGTAAAAAAAAGCGTATTTGACACTATAAAAAAAGAACGAACGCATTTTCGATTAAAAATTATTAAAGTCAGTCTAAAATAGACAAAGAAACCCTTGAACAGCGATGAAAAAACATTTTTTTTTCAAGAGAAAGACCGCGACACCAGACCTTGAAAATATTAACAATATCTAACCAACGTAATCTACGTAGATGTCTATCACTATATTTTTCCAATTAGATTCTTTTTAAAGAAGGAGTTTATAATGTTGTTCAAATATTATTATAATTTTTAACATTTCTTTATAAAACCAATAAGGTTTACTCTCATGTAATCTACACGAGAGTAAACGGATTTTAATTTAAAGAAAATTGAAGCTGTCCGTTTTGCGGTGCAGAAAATTGTTATTTACAAAAAACAAAATCCATAAACACGTAATTTAACGTTTTTAAAATTCAATTATTTACAATGTAGGGTATCAACAAAACTTCCTGTTTGTAGAATAGTTATCTATGAAATGTCGTTTATATTGTATCAAAAGGAGCAATATAAGTTATATATGTTATTACTACCAGATTTTCATATTCCTCTCCTTGCTTTTATTCTTTTTATAAAGTCAATAATTGTATTGTTATTTCGTAAAATTTCCGTATTATGTAATACATAAACGTTACCACTATATAGATAACAAATGTAATTTATTTGTAATTAACTTTATCTTTTTACAGCTTGCAGCTATTTTAGATATAGCAGAAAAACAAGGCATTGAACTTCAAAATGAATTAAATGCCAAATATGGAAACAAAGTTAAATATATTAAATGCGACGCCACTAAAGATGACCAGCTGTTTGCTGCATTTGAAACGGTAATTGGCGAGGGTGGATCCATTGATGTTTTGATAAACAATGCAGGGATACTAAATGATGCTTTAAACAGCTACAGACTACAAATAGATTTGAATGTGGTAAGTTTATCACATGTATTAAAAATTAGACGTATTCACTACAGGATTAATAAATTGTATTACGATGTAATGTCATTCCTACACTTTGGAATACAATAAATGGACGTAAATGTAATATTATAATTGAAATTAAATATACAATGAATAAATGAAATATGTGTGACATTATTATGAGCGATGAAGACATAATAGTCGATTCAAAGTGAAGAATGATAAGAAAAAATAGACTATATATATGTTTTAAAGATAAAAGTTTTACTATCTATAAAACAATAAATAACATAAACAATTTTTCAGAAAGCACTAATAACGGGCACGCTTAAAGGGTTGGAGCTGATGCGTAAAGATCAAAATGGAAAAGGTGGAGTTATCATCAATATGTCATCTATAGCGGCGTTGTGCCAGCTACCAGAAACTCCTATTTATTGTGCAACAAAAAGTGCAGTATTGCAATTCAGCAATTGTATTGGGGTACGTTATACTTTTCCCTATGTTTCCGGTGTTGAATAGGCCACCACTTCCTTTCTAGTGGGTGTAGTAAGAGGCGATTAAGGAAGAGCAAGCGATGGGCAACAGCGTTCCTTTTAAAACATCTCTAAAATCTAACTGCGGTTGCCAATCCGTCTGTCAAGTGTGGCAATTACGGGTAGCTCTCCCCCAAAAGGTAAAGACCTATGTTCAGCAGTGAACAGTTAAAGGCTGATATGATGATGATGATGATGTTACACTTTATTAAATATACTCTACGCAATATGTACTACATATATTTGTTCTAAGAAAACTATAAAAAAAATTGTAAAATAAATATTTTTTTTTGTAAACATTTTGCATAAATTACAAAAGGGTAGAAGTGCTTTAGTATTGGACTAATGATAATATGTTATATAATACATGCTTGTTCATTTTTACTTTTCACTTTTTAGGAGATTCTTAATCATTTTGTTTCATATTTTTGTTATATGTTGAATTTAATTTTACACGAACCTCCAACTGATTTCAGATGGACACTTTTTATCAAGACACTGGTGTACGAGTGATCGCAATTTGCTTCGGTGCAACTGATACACCACTTTTACATCTAGAGAATGTGGGAGCATTCGACAAAAAAGCAAAGGAATTATTACCCAATTTACTTAAATCACTTCCTATGCAAACGTGAGTATTTGTTCTGTAATGAAAAAAGATAGTCTGAGGTACTATCTAATAAGCTTTTAACCGAATACAATATTGATCTAAAACAAATATCAATATTGCATTAAACAAGCTGGTGACTGATGTAAAGTGCTAACCGTAGTCTATAGAAGTGAATATACTACAGTAGGTATATGCTGTGATGGCTATGGAACTCCTCATGCGTTGCGGTCTGAGAACTAATATGTTATACTTGGAGATGTTGCTGCTTTATATGCCATTATACACATCTTGTAAGCACAGATGCTTAGTGGTGAAAAGATGAATAGGATAGAGGTAGAGGTATTTATTTATTTATTATCTTATTTTATTTATTTATTTATTTAGTATCTAGCCATATAAACGACTTTTGAGCAAAGCCATAAATTCTACCTATAAGTTCTTTCTCAGTCCACTTTTCTGTTTATTCCTGTTCCAGTCCAGATGAAGCTGCTGCTGGGGTAATAGAAGTGATTAAGAAGGGGGACAGCGGCAGCACATGGCTGATAAGCAGAGGTAGACCAGCGGAGGATATCACGAGTACAGTGAAAAAGGCTTACGAAATACTTACTACCCTTATATTTAAATAAAATTTCTAATGTTATAAACATTTTGCCTGTACACAGTTATATTAATCTATTAAAGTTTTGTTGCTGAACTCGAGTTTCTTTCTATAAGCAGAAATACATATACTTCTTAATTAATAATATAGAAGATGTGTTATAAGTTTTAAGTTAAAAGAACTTAAATAAAAAACAATAACATTGCTAAAAAAGAAAATATGGTGAGTGACAATATAGTTATTAAAATAGTTCCAAGAAATAAACGAGAAAGTTTAAAAGACATAATGGGTGTTTAGTTGTTTATTACTCAACCACTTCCAAAAGCTAAGCAGATTTGAATCAAATAAAATTAATTTAAAGGAAAAGGATGATGCCTCAGAATCTATTCTATTTTCAGATGTCGAGTAAATACATTAAGATTAGCAATTGTCTATCAATTTTCTAAAAATATTTTTGATTGATTATTTAAAAAACGCTTTGCTAGTGAGCTAATACCTTAATACAACATTGCTGCACTTCAGTAAGCAAAAGTATAAAAGTACTTAAAGGAGATGCACAAGATACGGCATCACATCAAATTATTTAGATTGTTTCTCCATACAAATGTTTCTTATCCCTTATCTTTAATCCTTTGTCTCTTATACTTAATAATAATATTATGGTAAACCTATTCAGTGCAGCATGAATAACATAGTTGACCTATTTTTAGCGAAACATTTGTATGGAGGCTCTATTATCTATATAATTTAAAAGTACCTATTAAAGAATTTTTTTATGCAACTTAGAATGGCAAACAAGTTAACGTACCAACTGATGGAAAGTGGTAACCGTCACCTATAGACATGAGTAGTACCATAGAGATAACAGAATATACTGTTTCGCCCATGATACTCCCCATATGTTGCCATTTCTGAGGACTCAGGTGTTATTCCTCTGTACCCTGTAAATTTTCTGCCATATCCCATCCGTCAAATCATGGGGAAAAGTCATTGTTAGCAATGGAGTTTGACAGCTCTATTGCTAGCAATATGCCCTATTAGGTCAACCTCCATGTGGTTCCCCCTGGAAACCATCGTGAACAATTCTAGTTGAATTCGTCACGATGGGCTAACTGACCTGCTTCATTTCACTGGTGCCCCGCCGGTGTACGAGTATAAAGATAGCGCGGGTGGGGTTGCCATTCCGTTATCACACATTAAAAAAAACCCTTTAAATCGAAACATAGCCATTTAAACACAACTGCTTCACAGTAGAATTACGAATGGGACAGAGGTGCTCAAGCAAACGACTTTTGTACAAAGTCTCCCTCTGGTCTCCCACAACTATTTCACAGTTGTGCGCAACTTTATTCGCGTGTAAATTTTTATATTACACAATCTTATTTAAGCTACTCACAATGACTCTTTAATTCTTTACAAAAAATTCCGTAAACCAATTATACTAAATGTTATTATAATTATATCAGCCGTTAACTATCCACTGCTCAATATAGGCCTCCCCCGTAAGGAGGGTTTTGCCAGTAGTTGCTACGCTTGGCAGGCGGGTTGGCAACAACAGTTAGGTTTTGATGATATTTTAAAAGGAATGCTGCTGCCCATCGCTCGACCATTAAACGTACTGAACATTAAAAACTAATTGTACCATCTTATTATGTACTAGTTGCCTCATACGACACCTACGGGAAAGAAAGGGGACCCTTTCTATGCAGCGATCACAAGGCAAATTAATCTAATTTTAAGCTATATTTAATTAAAAAAAAATGTAAATCAATTTGTCTATGTTGATCTATATTTAATTACAAAAATTTGCCTGCAACCAAATAGTTTAATGTTCATCTATTATTAATTTTACATAATTAAACGAAAAATTGATTCTCTATTTGTTGCTTAAAAAAAGATTTTTAACCACTACAAATTAATTATTATGGTTCGTATTTAATTTAACATACTGCAAAAAATTATAATATGCTCGGGAATTAAAAGACTGTGAACAATATTTGTGAATTGGAGGAGACAAAAAGAAATAATGAAAAATAAGAAAATAATTTGCATTACGACACGTTACTACATTTATATATTACTAAACAATATTATTATATCATAATAATGTACGTCGATTTTACTTACATATTTAAAGCTTCGATCTTACGTATTTAATTTCGGGGTTATTCACCTAGTTGCAGATACGTTCTTATTCATGGGCACTTACACGTCCGTGTCGCAAGCAGGACTGCGCGACTAGCGCCCCGAGTGTTGCTTAATATTCGTTGGATTTTAACATCGATTATGAATCGACAGTTGAATCGGAACTACAAATAATTTAATAATCGATTATAATTGATTATGTTACTACCGATTAATCGATACTAGCATATAATTAATATAGTAATGTATGAGTTTACTTAGATATTTATAGTTTAGGTATTCGTATTTAATTTCGGGTTTATTCATTTAGTTTCAGAAAAGAATCCTTACTCATGAGCCCTTACACGTTAATAGTTGTTGGATTTAAATACCGATTATCAATCGACAGTCAAATTGGAGCTACAAATAATAATCGATTATAATTGATTATGCTACTATCGATAAATCCATACTATCGATTTGCAAATGGATATTTATATTACTTTGGATAAATATCGAATATTAAACAATATTGCAACGGAATTTTTTATCGATACTCGCATGCAGTCGGTGGAGGTGGTGGTGGGACTATATGTGCGGTGTAATTAAATAGTTGATAAGTAGGTTGAAGAAATAAAACCAACTTAAATGTATTATTATGCAACAGTATTTAAGATAGGAGATGTTTACAAAATGTTTGGTGAATATAAAGATAAATTGAGAGTATATGCGAGTAGTCCTTGTATGCTTGACCTTAATTACTTTTTTGTACCAAAATATAAGATTTTGTTACCCGAAAAAGAAACATCGACTTCAATCTTGGCAAAAATTTAACCAATTTTGATAAAATTTCTATAAGAACCATCTGAACATATTTTCATACAGATAAGAAAATATTTTTTTAAATTGGTTTATTAATACTTAAAGACTTATTAAAGACTTTGTACAAAAGTCGATTGCTTGGGTACCTCTGTCCCATTCGTGTTTCTACCATGAAGCAGTTGTGTTTGCATGGATGTGTGTGTGGCGTGAATTTACAGGGTACAGAGGAATAACACCTGAGTCCTCAGGAATGGCAACGCATGGGGGGTATCATGGGCGAAACAGTATACTCTGTTATGTCCATAGTACTGCTCATGTCTAAAGGCGACGGTTACCATTTTCCATCAGGTGGGCTGTAAGCTTGTTTGCCATTTTAAGTTGTATAAAAAAGGAAACCTGCTTCTTTTTTGAAGTCAAATGACAAAAGTAGCAAATAAGCGCCCATTCCATTTGTTTGGAATTACTTACAATAGCCTATTCAATGTGATAAATGTAGACACCATGATAATTTATGTCTAATTAATAAAATTTTGCTTTGCCAAAAGAAACTCTACAACGTAGGTAATATGGTATTTTGAAATAGATATGTAAGATAGGTATGTAAATAAGTTTTAACGTTTAGTTTGTATAATTACACCATATGCTTTCAGAATTGCAAATAAGGAACTTGATATAGATAAGTTCTACCTAATTTGAAACGCTGGTATTTCAATAAATATACGTGTACAAAAACTAGAAGTATTTTTTTCTATTGTTTATTTATATTATATATATTTTATTAGTAATGAAAAAATCACTACATTTTAATTAAATATAGTAAAAAATTACCATTGTAAAAACCTTAACCAACGTTCATAGTATATCATGCTCACCTAATAAGGACTGACAACTGAAATGTAGATTACTCTTGTCCATAAGGTACTTAAATAAAAATTAATAAATAACATAGAAATATTTAGTTCTTGTTCTTTGGGTATGTAAAAAAAAAATAACAAAATATTACAAAAATTTAACTTTTTTTAAGAAAGAATAACAAATTATAAAAATAAAACCTACTAATATAATAAAATAAACACTACAACAATATAATATATTTTCTAAAATTATTTAAAAAAGAATTTACAAAAAAAAAAATTGGTAGGCCTTATTAAAATACTGTGCTTTAATAAGACCCCGATACCATAATTCAATTTTAATAAGTTAAGGAACTTCAATCAGTCTTATACGCTTTATTATATAATAATAGGAAATCTGGCACTTCTTCTCAGTTCTACCTATAAATGCAGAACTATTCCTTTTGTGACACCAACACAGGCTTCCTAATTACACATAAAACAGTTTTCCTAAACTTTTGAAGTTTTTTTCACCTCTTAAATGATTTTGTAAGGGTTCTTCTTAAAATACTGAGCATAACAACAAAGAGACAATAACGAGACAGACTTACAACAATTAAAAGTATCTATCTAGATAGATAGATACACTTTTTGTTTCCTCTTAAAGATTATAGTAGTAGATTTATTATAAATAGATACAAACAATTTCAAAATATGTTCACATTGAGAATACAATGGGTGGCCTTATGGCTAAAAGCGATCTCTTCCAGGCAATCTTTGGATGGAGTTAGTTATAAGCAGTTCGATCGGAAGTACGATGAAAATTTTGTTATTTTAAAAACATATGACATACGTACTGCAGGAACAGCCGACACCAAGTTCTCTTTGGATAGAAAAAAAAAGTAGCCTGTTTGACTACTGGAGTAGATTTTGGACAATAATGTGTAATAATAGAAGGAATCGTTATAATAAATAACTGAATAATTATTCACTTTACATATTACGACGTCAGAGAAACATGTTAATAGATAAATAAACGTCAATCAATAAGGCCTATGATCATAAAAAGGCTTATATGAAACAATACTTCGATTAGTATACAAATTTATAATTAAATTCGAATATTCTAAATGACGAAATGCAAAACCACGATTAAAAAGTAAACGTTAAATAAAAACTACGTTGTAAAACATTATTTACTTACCTTAAAATTATGACAATTTTATAACAGGCTTAACAACGTCTACCTCCCACAAAGAATGCGTTGCAAATGGTTTAGGGGCAGAGCACGGGACGCTGGCACCTTGCTTATTATTTTATAAGGCTAGTGTGTACACAGACGGGAAATATCTATGATGTTGTATTAATTTAAGTGTATTTTCAGGAATGTAGGCTTTATTTAAGCATAAGCTTTATTTGTATCAAGTGTCTAAGAAGGAGACAACAATAATCGTCTGCACTACATCTGTCCTACTCGTGTTCCTGTCACCAAGCAGCTGTGCTTACATGTCTATTTTCCGGGTAATAGAATGACTATTTTAAATTCACGGTCGGGGCTTAAAAGAATGAGATTTAATAATACAATTAATTAAGACTCGAAATTTTCACAAAAGAAATAATGATGAATTATTTTTATCATTATTTGTTCTACACTGACCTTGAATTATCTGTAGCGTGATAGAAGTAATTGTAGAACTATACGAATATAATATTTTTTTCTGGAGCAAAAATAATAACAGCAAATAGAGATCGAGGAGGTAAGGATATGTCCTATTAATTTATTTTTAATTTTATTACATAGTTATGGAATGAACTCCCCGTCGAGGCTTTTCCAAAAGACTACAGCATGGGGTTTTTAAAAAAAGGGATACTCTTTATCTAAGTTTCTTCTGAGTACGTAATGCGCGCGTAATGTCTCCAGTATTGCAGGCGTTCACAGGCTATGGTAACAGCTTACCATCATTCTTGTTTGCCTCCTCAGTAGTATAAAAAAATAGTTAAAAAATTATATAAATACAGTAAACGAATATTGCCAAGTGATATAAAAGGCGGCTTCATCGCTAAGTATTCTCGTCCAGACAATGTTAGGGTGCAAAATATTGAGGAAGAATAGGGGGTAGGTCGCCATCCACTTTCTATATATATATATATATATATATATATATATATATATATATATATATATATATATATATATATATATATATATATATATATATATATATATTTATATATATAAATAGAAGGCGCATATATAATAGGAGCATATAACACACATATAACAGGAGAGAATGAAGGAGAAAAGTGATGAGAATACATAGGAAAACAGTACATAAAGGACTATATATTATACTAGGACTTAACAGAAGTTTTGAAGCTAGTGAGTTAGGTCGTTGAGCGTATACACAGACAATGATCCACAAGCGAACAGTCTGGACAGTGAAGAGTTTAAATAAAAAAAAAAGGAATAAGTGGGGAATGTAAAGCGGAGGTTGTTATCACTGCGCGAAGTTATGGCCATTAACCTTACTGAGAAATAAGAATTGATCTTTTAGATAATTAGAAGTAATGGGGTTAAAAGGATCGAGCAATAAAGAGATATGACGACTTACTTAGATATACGACAAAAACGGATGGAGAGCTATTTGAGTCGAGTATGAATTTGAGAAATGTGATCACATGGTCACACATACGTATATTACATTTGCTATCGCAAATATTTGCAATTATATGAATTTTAAAGACCCTCAAATTACTTAGTAGATGGTATAATTGAAAATGGGCGGGAAGTTAGTAGTAGTAAAAGTCACAAAACAAGTAATCACTACGTGTAGGAGTTATATAACCTATTCAAGGCATTTTTTTATGGATGATAATGGAATGGTTACCCCACCCGCGCTATTAGTATACATCGGCGGGGCTCCAGTGAAGGATGATAGGTGAGGATGCAGAAGGTCAGTTAGCCCACCGTGACGAATTCAACAAGAATTTTTCATGATGGTTTCCAGGGGAAACCACGTGGAGGTCGACCTAATAGGGCATATTGCTAGCAATGGGGCTGTCAAACTCCATTGCTAACAATTCCTTTCCTCCTCATTAGTAGCAGCAAACGCTTTTTACTGCCCTCGTAAGACTTACGGATTTTCAATAATTATACAGGGTTTGAGGAACAGGTTGGCAAAAACTGGAAAAGTGAGTACAGACCATTATTCTGAACTAGAAACCAGTGAAAACTCCGTAAAATTTCAAATTTTATCCTGTATTTGTTTTTTCATTTAAAATCATTTAATCTATAATATTATGTCATAATATAAAGAAATAATAATATTTTATAGTAAAATACTATTAATTAAAAAAAAAAAATAGCAATGTAATACACGTATTAAACATCCCAACCTGACGCATGGAATCAGTTGTGTAAAGGTAACATCACAAGTGTGCGAAAACTACCTACGAAGAAGCGACATTGATCGAGCGATAATTACATATATCGTGCGTCGTGTGGATCGTAAAATTTCTAATACATTGCGCGGTATTTATATGGCTGTGGTGCATAGCCGGTTGGGAAATAATTTGGTATCTTATTCAAACCATTCATCTGAGTCAGTTGTTTTGGCCGGTCTGTCCCTTACATCCTGTATAATATTCCAATGTTTAACTTATTTGAAGTTCCTTGTGGAGGGGCTTAGTAACCTCTGTAGTAATTTGGAGTATTGAGAGAGAAACTGGAGTAATTGGAAGCAACGGGATGTCCATATCGCGAGGGAAGTATATTTATTTATTTAACGCACAGTAAAATTCTATGTATAATTTGGCGGACTTAATACCAAACGGTGTAATATCATCAATATTACACAGTATTTTTTAATCGACAGTGCTTACTTTCATTTACGTAATAATATAAATCCAATACTGAATTTTGCGAAATAAAATCTTAAATGTTTCTTTAATCATTGCTAACTTCTTTTATATATGCATTTATGTAAACCTTTGTTCTGCAATAAATTAATATCAATTCAATTAAATTGAATAAATAATTGCACAACAAGTATTCAATAATATTCATCTTTATTTTATGAAAATATCACTGACTCACATCTGTTACAGTTGTTTTTGTATCTGACTGTACTCTTTTGATATGTAGATTTAGTAAGTAATTTATAAATTTCTTATTCTATTTTGAAGACAACTGTATAAATATAATTGAAATTAATGGTATAAAAATTTAATTAGTTTCACCAAGAAAAAATAAAATATAGTGATGTAAGCTATCTACCTATACACTACAATATATAATAATGTCTATATAATAAGTTAAACGTATATTTAATAATAACGCGTGCGCGCACGTGTATACATGTACACGTGTGCTTGCATACGTGCGTGCGATCTTGCGTGCATGCGTGCGTACGCGCTTGTACGCACATACACACACACACACACACACACACACACATTCACATACATAAATATGTACACACATATACATACATAATAAATTCTAAATAAAAACTAAAATCATCCGTTGATCCGTGATTACAAATTAAAATAGTCCAAAGGAAACGCTCACTTCTGATACTTCTTGTTTTATACATGACGTAGGCATTTACCTGTTGATCAGCTGGGTAGCCGGTCCAAGAGTAGTAATTGATAATTGATACTGCGCTAACCGGTATTGTTGTGTGTCGCTCTGTACTACCTACGCTAACGCTTTATTTTACTACGCTATACTTTCTCTGTGCTTTCTTTCTTCTACTACTCTGCTCCCTCTATTATTTTTATGTTAAGTATGCATTTATAAGAGAGTATTTGTGAATGATGTATGTGTGAAAATAAAAAGGAATAACACAAATTGTAAGTCGTCTAGTCATTTTTAATCATATAACAAAACCTACCAACCTTTTACAGTACCAACTTGATTAATTTTTTCTTTATCATATCAGTCGTTTACGGTTCACAGCTGAACACAGG
The DNA here is from genome assembly GCF_026898425.1 of Galleria mellonella. Lineage (NCBI taxonomy): Eukaryota > Metazoa > Arthropoda > Insecta > Lepidoptera > Pyralidae > Galleria > Galleria mellonella. Next base: position 4,853,836 of record NW_026441966.1, read on the forward strand.
CCTCTCCCTATCGAGGAAGTCAGTAATTGTTGTCAGTAATTGCCACGCTCGGTAGGCAGATTGACAACCACAATTAGGCATTAGTGAGGTTTTAAGAGAGACGCTGCTGCCTATCCTTCGACCTCCCCTAGTCGCCTTTTATCACACCTACGGGAAAGAAAGAGGTGGCCCATTCTATGCCGGGGCACACACGGCGGACAGATACTAAGCTGAAAATAAATTAAATACAATCAGGTGGGATAAGATTGGAAATATATGGGATAGTATTTGCTTTAGTAATATTACTGAGTGTGATTGGACTGGAGCGAATGAAAAATGATTATGAAAATTGTTAAAATAGCTTTTAATAATTTTCAGAAGAATTATCCACTCAATTATTGGAGAAATTTTCAAATTTAGGTATTTTAAATACTGGAATGCTACAATTTAAAAAATGCTACTATTTCAAGTATTTTCTAGAAGTTTGATGGCTGCAAGTGACTCAGAATCGTTCCTTGTGACTGTCTATTGTGGACGTCTGTCATCAACAAAGAACAATAAATGAATGGAATGATAATTACGTAAGCTTCGACATAATTGATATCTGCAACGATATCTTCACAGACTTTGCAAACTGTGGTCCTGCTACACCATGTCTATGCAAAGAAAGAACACCACTTTACCTGCTGACAATATTGCTCCTTTCCACTTTGGGTTTGCTCGAAGAGAACTTTTTTAGAGTTAAGCTCACCTTTGTAGATTTATTTATCTCTGTCATATTTTTTGACGACTTACAATGGCAAATAAGCTGACGGTCTATCAGATGGAAAGTGGTAACCGTCGTTAGAAATGTGCAGTACCATGGACATGACAGAGTATACTGTTACGCCCATGATACTCCATGTGTTGCCATTCCTAAGCACTCAGATATTATTCCTCTATATCCTGTAAATTCACCGTCATATCCCATCCTTCAAACTGAAACACAGCTATACAAACACGACTGCTTCACGGATGAAACACGAATGGGACAGAGGTACTCAAGCAAACGACTTTTGTACAAAGTTTCCCTCTGGTGGAATGTACTAAAGTGTGTACAATAAAGTATAAATAAATTAAATGGCTATGGTTAAGTTATCTGTTGTTAATATACTCAACTATTGGTTACAGCCATCCTCACGCATCAAGCTCGACCGGCACATTATACTTAGCGACGCCTCATGTTTACCAGTCAGTTACGGCAGTTATCACGGCTATCAACTACTGTTAGCTGCTATAGCTGGTGGTAAATGATCGAAGTCTGAACCGACAGCGTAGCCTAGCCATTAGTTTATTAGCAATCTGGCCCGATTTGGTACTGGTAGGCAAAATTGTTGAAAATAATATATATAGTTACTCTTATATATATATATATATATTATATATATATATATATATATATATATATATATATATATATATATATATATATATATATATATATATATATATATAACTACGTTACTCGCTGATAATTTAGATAGAAACCTATAAAAAAATTTAAAATCGGTTGAGTAATTTTTAAGTTTTGTAATTAAATTAAAGTAATTTTTCCATTACTAACAAACAAACAGTACAATTTTTCCTCTTTATAATATTCTATTTACAATTATCTATGATATAGATAACTGCCCAGTTGCATTGTATCGAGTTCAATCCTTTCCGTGGTAACAAATAAGTAAGTAAGTAACTTTGTACAAAAGTCGATTGCTACCAAACCTCTGTCCCATTCGTGTTTCTACCGTGAAGCAGTTGTGTTTGCATAGCTGTGTTTCGGTTTGAAGGGTGGGATATGGCGTGAATTTACTGGGTACAGAGGAATAACACCTGACTCCTCAGGAATGACAACGCATGGGGGGTATCATGGGCGTAACAGTATACTCTGTTATGTCCATGGTACTACTCATGTACCACTTTCCATCAGGTGGGCCGTCAGATTGTTTGCCATTCTAAGTAGTATAAAAAAAAAATTGCTATTTTATTTTTATTTGTTTGTTTTTTTTTCCAAAAAAATACTTTATAGTTATTATTATGTTAGGTAGATATATCTATTAGTAAAAAATCTTTTAATTCCGTCAATAGCAGTGCCATCTATAGACCTTATCTCAAATTATTTTATCAAGAAGAGTAAGCGACACCTATAATCTGTGAACTTAAACTTTAACGTTCTATTGTTATTGATACAATAAAAGTATTTTAACTGTTTTCATAGATGGCATCATTATTGAAAAATTAAGAGGTTGTTTTACTAATAGCGATTCCTAACATATAATTACAAAGAAGTTTGTTGAATAAATGATTCAATAAATTAAAATAAAAAACATATGTAACATATTTGTTACTGCTTTGAGGATCGATTTCAATTTACTCGTAATGTAAATGAGCAGTTATTCAACTAAATAGCTAATGTTAGGTATGAAGCGATATAATCGATTGTAGTGAGTCATTAATACAATAGCTGTATAAACAAATACATGTTTATTTAGCCGGTTATTGCACTACTGACAGCTGGATAGTTAGGATATTAAAATTTCGGCTACTTACCCATCGCTGTCCGCAGTGTAAGGTGGGACGTTGCGGCATTAAGAATCGTTTTTACCCTGATGAAGGCTCGGATTAAGTCAAACAATTGTCTATATATATATATATATATATATATATATATATATATATATATATATATATATATATATATATATATATATATATATATATATATATATATATATATATATATATTAAAATCGTGAAATAAATGAACATAAGTTTTAAAAATAATGATTGACGTTTCTCACGACTAGTTTAATGTTGAGTACAAAGGTGAATAAACAACGCTACATAATCACACCAATTACCTAATTTTCAAGCTAAGATAGACTGTGTTATGCGGAACACGTAGATTGAATATATTTTGAAATGATCATTTCCTAAATTGGGCCGAACGGGAACAAACCCGAAACTTTATTTGCGCAATGTTATGTGCCCATCACTGTTCCACAGAGGTCGTTAAATATATATTATATACTAAGATCACGTGGCTGCATCGTTTCTTTGAAAAAAAATATTTCATTTGGAAAACAAATAATTTCCTGTTACACTTAGTATATACATATAAATAACACGAAAAATAGTGAAGTTTATACAAGTAAGTATAAATTACTTGACATTGAATAGATAGTTTACCAGAGGGAGACTTTGTACAAAAGTCGATTGCTTGGGTACCTCTGTCCCATTCGTGTTTCAACCGTGAAGCAGTTGTGTTTGCATGGCTGTGTTTCGGTTTGAAGAGTGGGATATGGCGTGAATTTACTGGGTACAGAGGAATAACACCTGAGTCCTCAGGAATGGCAGCGCATGGGGGGTATCATGGGCGAAAAAGTATAATCTGTTATGTCCATGGTACTGCTCATGTCTATAGGCGACGGTTACCACTTTCCATCAGGTGGGCCGTCAGCTTGTTTGCCTTCTAAGTTGTATAAAAAAAAAAAAAAAAAAATAAAAAAAAAATTATCAACTCAATTGTAAATAGTAAAGTTTTTATTGTTATGTTCAAAGAATTATACACGATTATAAAGATTAACAATATGTACACAAATAAAAAGTATAATTAATTATATAAACTTAATTACATAGAAGGAAAATAAAGAGTCAACAATGGGCGGCCAATCACAAAATTTTCAGAAACACTAAGTTCACAGGAATTTCCATATTTGGTGCTGAGAAAGGTTATGAATACTGAAATAAATATATCGGCGTTTGGCATCCCTACACACTCTGTTGCAGATGTTACAATTACATCAATTAAATAATTTATCCTTGTTCTGTTATGTAAGCCCTAATCTACATCTACACTAATATTATAAAAAGTTATTTTTGTGTGTATGTTTGTTGGTAATGAATAAACTCAAAAACTACTTTGCCGATTTAAAAAATTCTTTAACCATTAGAAAGCTACATTCATCCTGAGTAACATACCACATATTTATTGCTAGAAAAGATTAGGGATCCTTACTAAAACTTTAGTAAAGTAACTCAAGGTGTAAAAAAAATGCTAGGTAGGATCAGATAAAAATGTTAAATGTTGTAAAAATGACCACCCGTGCGAAGCCGGGACGGGCCACTAGTATATTATATAAAGTAATTATAAATCAGCTACAAGCATTATTCAACAATAGGTAGTATGTGACAGTACAAAACAAAAGAAAAAACAATATACATATGTATATTTACGTTTAGTAACAACTTGTTAATGTTTATTACCTCTCTTAAAGAATAAAGTATATAAAAAAAATAACCATTTTATATAATTATCTTAATATAATACTCATAATTTTAGTAGGTACCTAATAAGAAATAAATTAATTGTTAATTTATAAATTACCGTATAATATACGTAAACTTACGTCAATATATATCTACGATACAAATTGACATATCATCTTCTATGTTAATTCATATATCACAGTCAATGTAGGTACAAGGTCGGATATTTGTACTACACTCATTGTTCGGCCGTTGTGAGATCGAGACGTATTGAATAAAATGTACCAAGTTACAAATAAGGTTGTTCTAGTAACAGGTGGTGCTGCAGGCATTGGTGCAGGACTTGTAAGGGAGTTTCTGCAGGAAGGTGCCAAGGTAATTTTTTTTATCATTATATATTAAATTATAAATTATTTTGATCATACTACACAGCGCCATCTAATCATAAACTAATGTATATATATACATATATAGTAGAGATGTTGCATCTCTGTGCATCTTCTACCGAATTAATCATGGGGAGTGTTCTGAAGAATTGTTCGGATTGATACCTGCTGCTGATTTTCACCACCGTACAACCTGCCACAAACTAAAGTTTCATCCCAATCATCTGGACAAGTGGCGGTCTTCCACCGTGCGTTTTTCAAGGCACTTTCTTCCACGCACAACCATTTTTTGGAATCAACTTCCAGCAGCAGTATTTCCGAACCGATACGACAACATAACCTTTAACAAAAGAGTACATTCCTTTTTAAAAGGCCGGCAGCACACCTGCAATGCCGCTGGTGTTGTGGGTGATCATGGGCGGCGGTAGTCACTTACCATCAGCTGAGCCGCATGCTCGTTTGCCCCTTGTTTTGTAAAAAAAAGTCCACCAAATGTAAATAGAATTTTACTGAGCATTAAAGTTTAAACATATAAATAAAATATTATCGTGGTTGTGTAAAATAAATTTACTGAGAGCGTCTATTTATCCGGATATGGATTTTACAGTAGTTAAGATATTTTTACGGTCTATTTGTAACTATACATCTTAACTAAACATTTGTTGTACATGACTACATATTCGGTTACTTTGTATCCCATAATATTGGTAGTATTCCTAATAATATATCGGTAACACGGGTGAATTAGCCAGGAAAAACTAGTATTCTTATAGGGTAAATTGTTAATTATTATAAATTACATAATTAGCCAGTATAAGATTTTTGGATCAGGTTTACTATTGTAAGTTATTCTATTTCATTTTATGTAGGTTAGTAGAAAAATATAAACTTGTCCTATATATTTTTAATTTATTACAATCTTTACGATATAGGTACAAAGTCAGTTGATTTTTTGTTGTTTGTTTGTTTAACAGTTCATCTATAAAAACTTTTATTTAAAATATTTACAGTATTACATAGATAGGTATATAATTTATTTGCACTACTTACAGCATACAAATAATTACAGACATAGATAACATACACAAAAGAAAGAATACATATACAAAAAAAAAGGAAAATAATAAAGATGTACATACCCTTATACAGTACTGTAACTATTACAAAAATAGTAAGTTAAAAGAATATATAAATAATGTATAATATGTATCTACTTACACAGAGCAAGATTTTTTCAAATTTTGGATTTTTTGTTTTCTTTTTTATATGAAAATGTAAAACACGAGATTGTCAATTCGATTGTTTTTTTTTTGTATGTAAATTTCTCGATACTGTCTTTTTGTTCTGATTGTGATTTTATGTAGGATTAATTTCCGTGTCCCATATTAATTGCGTCACTATTGAGGTCACTTTTGTTTTTGAGGGCAGTGTTATAATTGTAATTAAATTACACAATATCTGTCACACCTGTCTTCCATTAGGGCAGGCAGAAGCAATGGCATGCCAAATGCATCGATTCAAAAAACATCTTTCCCTTCTTTCACATTCATCAATCTTTCATCTTTTATAATTACATTACGTTCCACAAAAACAAACTTCAATGGTAGTAAAACCAGTTATTTTTATTTAAAAACTAAACTGCTAAATCAATTTTGATAAAATTACTATCAATCTGACTAATATGAAGTATATTTATCAGACAAAAAAATAATTTTCTAAATCGGTTTACAACTAACGAAGTTATGAGGTAACGAACTTTAAAACGTCTATAGGCGACGGTTACCACTTTCCATCAGGTGGGCCGTTAGCTTGTGTGCCATTCTAAGCTGTATAAAAAAAAATACAACTTTCTTACCATTCGTCTTCTATAGTTAAAAATCTACTGTCTAAATTTGGTTTCCAACGCACTCCTAAAACAAAAGATTCTTACATCGGTAAAAGTTTGTTACCTCATAATTCCGTCAGTTGTAAACCAACTTGGATTTTTTTTTATCTGAAAGGAAATTACAGATTGGTTTCAAAGAAATTTTATCAAAATCCGCTCCGTAGTTTAGTTTTTATATCAGAATAACTGGTTTGATTAGAAAGAAAGTTGGGTTTTTTTTGTGGGACACAATCTTTAAGTATTTATAAACCTTCCAAATCGGTCAGATAAAATTATTATTTTATCTGAAAAGTTATATATATTTTATTGTTATATTATATTTTATTCCTCCAAATAGGTCCCAAAAAAACATAATCAAAATAAGATCAGTACTTTGATTTTTAAATCAAAACGACAGGTTTTGCCATACACAAAATCGATGTTTAATAAGTAGCTTCATACCTAATATTCATCATATCAGCTGTCTGTTTTTAAATATAGGCCTTCGCCATTAAGGAAGGTTTTGCCAGTAGTTGCCATGCTTGGTAGGCGGGTTGGTAATCGCAGTTAGGCTTTGGTGATGTTTTAGGCAGGACACTGTTGCCCATCCCTCGACCATTACGAGTAAGTTTCGTTCGTCGTCTCTTATGGTACAACAGTCACGAAAAAGGAAGGGGTGGCCTACTCTATGCTAGGACTATATGGATACCCTCATGCCTAATATTAGTAGACAGAAAAGTAACAATTATAATATTGTTAACATTGGTACTGAATGTAGAAATATGTACACAAGCATATAACAAATTTTTTTTCAGCATGTAGCGGCCTTGGATGTCGACGTAAATAGCGGCAAGGAATTAGAAATTGAATTGTCTTCAAAATATGGTGCGAATAAAGTAAAATTCTACAAGTGTGATGTGACCACGGAGGAATTAAATATTGTGAAATGAAATGAAATGAAATTTGAAATGAAATGAAATGAAATTTATTTGCTAGAAACATTGTAGAAAAGGTGTTGCATTTGTGAAGTTTATAAGATGTCCATTATGTTTCGCCACATCAAATGGCATGCAAATATTAATTATTGAATTTATCCATTTTCTATTTTATACAGGTACATCATATATTTAATTTTCAATTACATATACAATAAATCACTATTAGTACGAAGTGTCACTTTGGTCATGCATTACAAACAGTCAATAAAGCTACTACAAATAATAAAATAATAAAAATGTCAAATAAAATTAAAATTACAATTTAAATTTCAACTAAGTCAATGTCACAGCATTTATATTTTACAAAAACTCATTAATATTGTAAAAATTATTTTCTATTAACCATGTTTTCAATTTTAATTTAAAATAATTTAATGGCAATTCTCTTATTTTTTTTGGTATCCTATTATAAATGAAGGAGGAGGAAGGAGGTTCTCAATTCGGTTTTTTTTTATTTTTATGTTTGTTACCTCATAAGTCTGTCACTTGTAAACCGATTTGGAAAATTCTTTTTTTATCTCAAAGGATATACTTATAGATTAGTCATACAGAACTTTTATCAAAATCGATTTAGAAATTTAGTTTTTAAATCAAAAGCACTGGTTTCCCTATAATTAAAGTTATTTATTTTCGTGGGATACAATCTTTATTTATTTATTTATTTAACTCTTTATATAACCAAAAACATGAAAAAAGCAATGACATATAAACAATTCAACTGAAATAAAGTTGCATGAAGTACAGATTAAAATATACATATAAATATACAAAGGACGGTCTTATCGCTAGGGCAATCTCTTACAGACCACTTTTGGTTAAAGGAGAACATATAGAAGAATAGATGGCGCAAGAGTGAATTAATATTTTTTACGTATAATGCACAAAAACATCAAATACATATTATTTATTAGACTACTTATTATAACAAATAATATATGCTACATATACATACACATATAAATATATACATAGCACACACTAGGAAATATGACGAGTCTAGTAAAACGAAATTAAAAAATAAAATAAGAAAGGAAAAGAGTAACTACAGTGAAAGAAAATGGGATTTGACTTTAACATTTCTCATCTTAATTACATAAAGTATAAAAATATAGTAAATTCTGTACATAAAATATATTTCCAAAATAACTATCAGGGGGTGATTAGTGATCGATACTGATGCCAAAAATGCAATCAGTAAAATTTTTGTCGGTCTGTCTGTATGTTCGCTTTAGAAACAAAAACTACTCGACGGATGTCAACGAAACTTGGTACAATTATTCTTCATACTCCTGGACAAATTATAGTATACTTTTCATCACTCTACGATCAATAGGAGCAGAGCAGTGAAGGGAAATATTGGGAAAACGGGAGAAGTTATTCCATTTTTAAGCTTCCGTCGCGTGTACAGCCTTAATGGCCACTTTTTAAAATGTAAAAATGTCCACCCGTGCGAAGCCGGGACGGGCCGCTAGTACTAAAATAATGTAGGTACTATTTTTATTATCATTATATTTATAATTATATAATAGAATTATATCGTGTTTATTAGATATAAATAATCATAGAACATACACCTACTAACTGTTCAAATATTTACGTAAATGGTAGTGATAAAGCGTATATAGATTAAGTACTTACAAAAATAATTGTAAAGTTATTTACTTAACCAAACAGCACCCTTTACTGTCGCTGAGATAACGTAGTGAGGGATTTCTACCTATATACAAAAATTAAATTAAATACTATCGTTGTGTAATAGACTTATTTATCAGTCTAGGTAATATAGTGACGCGGGTAATAAAATGATAATATGGACATAAACACTAGTTTATAGATCGAAAAATAATAATTTGAAACTAATAAACTTAAGCCAATAAAAGCTAAAATTTGTTTTGCGTATATATATATATATATATATATATATATATATATATATATATATATATATATGTATATATTTAAAAAAGAAATAGTAACTTGCCATCGTTTATTATCATGATAATAATATTAATTACTATACATACAGGTGTTACCACTTAATACAATATCACATTCACGATCATTGTATATATACAAATTTTTATACTTATCATATTGTTGCCTTAGTAATAATTTTATTATTTTTAATTAATTACACTAATTTATTACTTATTTTTTATTTTATTTTTAACTTTACTGTTAATTGTTATTCGTTTTTATATAGACTATTTTTGGTAGATACTATAGATTGAAAATATTAGAATTGAAAATTAATAAAAATGTGAAATAAGTAGAATAGAAAATATACTTAATTTAATCAGTATTACCTTTGGATTACTTTCGAATGATTCCAATTCATCAGTAGGTATCTTCGTTCGGAAAATAATTTTCAATTTTCGTTGATTAACCTATCAACACAAACAGAAAATTTTAAATAGATATTGTTTCCTAGCTTCTACGTTTCATTTTATTCTATTTTCTAATAATTCTACTACTACTATAATCTTGAAAGTTCCTAAAGATGTGTGGATGGATATTTGTTACTCTTAGTTAGTTAGATTTGTTACGCAAAAAGTTACAGATATGAAATTTGGTACATCAGTAGGTTATATACTCGTGTAAACATAAAGAATACTTTATATACGGACGCAAATAAAGCGTATAATGTTATTGCAATTGACACACAGACATAATTATGTTTTTTTAAGAAAAGTAAGATTTATAATGCAATTAAAATATAACTATGTCATTAATTCATTAACGAGAAGTATACTAATTGTATGTTTATATTTTAGACGGCGTTGATAACAAGCTCATTAAGAGCGCATAAATTAATGAGCAAGGATAATGGTGGAAGTGGAGGGACGATCATCAACATATCATCAATTGTAGGCCTCTTTCAGACACCCTTCTTGCCCATTTATGCTGCCACAAAGAGCGCTGTCTTACAGTTTAGCACTTCTCTTGGAGTATGTATTTCGTTTTATTTTTTATTTTAAAATTTGAGTAAACGATGCCAATATTAGTATTAAGAAATTATGTAACTGCAAATTATGTAACTGTCTCTCATCTGCGCAGGATATAAGATTAGAAATATTTACATTATCGCATAGATCGAAAAGTTTTGTAGTATTTGTCCATGATTTAATGAATTGCAGTCTGAGACTCGTATAACCATTCGAATTAGATAAGAAATACCACTTTTGTATGAAGTATTCGTATTGTACCTAGCACCTCTAGCCTCATGGAGGATGGGATTGTTAGGAATGACGTCTAGCTATTTCATAGCAACTTACCCTATCAGAACAACCTTCACGCGGTTCCCTTGTTATCGTGGTTAATTCTTGAGGACTCATCACAATGGGTCAACTAACTTCCTGTCATTTTTATTATTGGGGTCAAACCAGTATATACTCTTAGTGAAGGCGGGGTTACCATTCCATTATCATTAATTAAAAAAAAAATCAAATTCAGTAGTAACGATTATTATTATGCTTTATACAGAGATATGCATATCGTGTATACATATGCATAACTCATATGTAACAAGTGTATTTTACTTAGTATTTTTAGTCATCTTTCAAGACTTCTTGAAGAAAAAGAAATAGTAGAGACATTAGAAATTTTTCACCAGGGGGAGACTTTGTACAAAAGCCGTTTGCAAGGGTACTCTGTCCCACCCGTGTTTCTATCAAAAAACATTTGTGTTTCGGTTTGAAGGGCCATATGACAGTGAAATTACAGGGTCTAGGGACATTATACCATAGTCATAAAGATAGGCAAAATAGAAAGGTATCATGGGTATTATAGTATATTCTGTAGTGTCTATAATGCTATTCTAGGTGCGGTTGTCAACCTGCTTGACAAGCGTGGCAAATTCTAGCAAAACCCCAAAAGGGAAAAGCCTATGATCAGCAGAGGATTGTTAACGACTGATATATATGATGGCGCTATTCATGTCTGTAGGTCATTCATGTCGATTACCGATGTCCATCAGGCGAGCCGTCAGCTTGTTTGTTATTCTAAATATCATAAAAAATTCAAATGCATAAAATTGTATTGTTTATAAGAAACGTCATCATTTAAGTAAACTATGATAACTATTCAGTGTGTAAGTCTAAAAATTAAAATTTATTACAGGCGGAAGAAAATTACTTACGATTCGGAGTCCGTGTGATTACAATATGCTTCGGCGTTACGGATACTTCTTTAATCATTGAATCTAAAACTGCGTCATACGACACTAAATTAAATGAAAGGCTGATGACAGCTCTGAAGGGCATGAAAGCACAACGGTACATGTTTGTTTTTTATTTTATTAATATACATTATGAAATTATAAAAGACGTGAATTTCTACAGGGAATAAAACTCTACAGAGAATTAAAACAAAATATAGCTGAAGTCTGTTTGGAGTGATAACGTTTGATCAGTATAATTGTAAAATTATTTGAATCTTTGTGATCACCACTCAATTGCTGTATATTAGAAATTTGTCTAACTTTAATGATTATTATTATACTAGTATACTAATTATCCTAACAGACGGTTTTCTATTAAAAGTTATTGTACGGGGAAAATAAATTGATTTCTTTCTTTTTTCAAACAGTTCGTTTAATTATTCTCTTTATAAAAAAAAAAATCTTGGACATTAAACGAATTTTTTTTTTAAGAAAAGTCCAATTAATTTAGCCGTTCTCAAGTTTTGCTCTTAGCAACACATAAATATTTAATATTTGTCTAGTACTTATAGTAACAAAATTATGATAAGTATTTATCACAAATTTATTACTAACAATTTAATATTATATATTTTTATCTTACTTATTTCAGCCCCGAATCAGCTGTGCGTGGTCTCTTGGAAGCTTACAAGAATGGTTCCAGCGGTAGTACATGGTTGATAATATCAGATAAGCCAGCAGAAGACATAACCGCCAACATCAACCAAGGTTATAAAATATTTTCACGAGGAGTATTTGAATAACATTATTGTTATATTGAAAAAAAAAAATCTTAATAAATATAAAATCTACGTTCTTAATCAGACCAAAATTTGTTATGAATATATTATATTGTATAAATTATTATAATTATAATATGAGTAAATTATAATAAGTTTACTAATGCCATCTTTTGGAGAAAACAATAAAGAGTATCTATCTATAATAAATCCTATTAAAATATAGATTTAAAAGATCATAAACATTGTTTGGATGTCTGTTACTCGATCAGAAATTAATTAATAAATGTATTTCTAATCGTAATTGATGACGATGAAGTGGTGTTATTCGTATCTATACACAGAAATTTCATTATATTTACCTTACAATACCATAGAATGTGAGAGAGTTCCCTCTTGTCTGGTAAATTAAATTGCGAATCTTTTTTAAACAACATATTCTAACAAAATAGACGTCATAAACATATTAGATACGTATTTTGCGACAAGTAGGTATGTTTTATTCTCCGTGTTTTACACTACATCCTCTTGGGTTAATTACGTAATGCTAAGGTATATTGCACTTCGAAAAACAATGTGAATAATGAATAATAACTACACACATACATACACGGTTGAGTTAATTATTTTTATAACGAAAGAAAAAGAAGGCGAGTCCTTTTTCAATTACTTTTTTTACATATACTGTTGCTCTTTCTTATATATGACATGAAAGAAAGTAATAGACAGTAATTCTTAGCTATATTTGTTTTGTTTAGAATTTATTAAAACATAATAAATTGGAGATCTATTCTTCCGGACTTTACCTTTTATATAGGATCAACACAGCGTATTTCACTTGGATTCTAAGCTGTATTCAGTCGTCTTGTTTATCACATCGTAAATGCTTGTCCAACATTAAATTTTTTGGGGTCTTTTTCTTCTTTTGAATTTAAAACTGGATATATCTATTCAATTTTAAATTCATTATTATTTATGTAAAATTATTCTCACAACTTGTTCTACAATCCTACCTAGTTAAACTCCATTCTCTTATCTTATAAATTACTGGTGCTACTTTCATGTATTGTACTTTCATGTACTCGTACGTGCTCGTTTCTAAAATCTAATCTACATATTTATCTTAGAATTCACAAAGTAAAGACAAACAATTTATATTAGCTTGTTATCATTATTTGATCAAATATTTGAATAAATTAGCGTTTTTGATGTAATAAATTCAAATAACGCTAGAAAAGTTTAGCATGGTAATTTACCACGATAAAACCTTCAGTGCTACTATATTAGTAATTTCAATATCAAGGTAACGCAGCGGAATTATGTTACCGGCTCTGTGTAAAAAGGTATAAGCATTTGTGCCAAGGCGATTAGAACTAGTTGCGGGGTAATTATTCCCTGTAATCAATACTAGTAAGTACTTAGGCTATGCATACAATACGTACCTAAATATGTATTTATTTATAAATACATACTTTAATATGAAATCAAAAAAGATATTCAGTAATGAATTAGGTATTTATTTAGTGTTAAAGTGAACACATATTTCAAAATCACTTCGGTACAGTATTATTGATCTTCATATAGGTATTAGCTACAAGAGATGAATATACATATATCTAATGTTTGACGTTTAAGCCAGGAATCCTTTAGTATGGAGGGTTTTGGATTTCATATCTTTGTTTCTCTTTGAGCTATTGCATTAATACTACTTAATCATTTAGCAAGATCGCTATAAGCAAATTGGATACTTCAAAAAATATTTATATAGAAACAGATAATTATTATGCTATTGTTCATTATATCCAAGACTAACATTACTCTCTTCAAATTTTTGTAAATTTATTTGATAGATACGTAGTTATGAAACGAATGGCTCACTTCATAAACTTATTCGATAAAAACATAATTACATCGAAGGTGAAGATATATTCTCGTAATTAGCTATAACCATTTTGATATATATATATATTGCCGTGTAGTTTCGACATAGAATGGGCCACCATTTCTTTACCCGTGGGTGGTGTAAAAGGCGACTAAAGGAACTCAACGTCGAGGGATGGGCATCAGTGTTCCTCTTAGGATATTACCAAATGCTTAAATGCTGTTGCCAACCCGCCTGCTAAGCGTGGCAACTACTAGCAAAGCCTCCCTCAAATGATTCTTCAATTCGATTTGGCCTACGTTCAACAGTGAACAGAAGACGGCTGAAAAGAATAATTACATCGAAGGCATAGTGAAACTTCTAGTTTCATATATTTACGTAATTATAACCAAACAAACTACAACCATTTTGATATTTATTACATTTTGATATTTATTATAAGTTGTAACTTGACGTATTTACGAGATTTTCGTGATCATAGAAAATTGTATTCGCTTTTGGTTTCGCCCGTAAATGTTGAACGAAATAAAAGAAATAGTTCATGCAGTAAATAATTTATTTTAAAAACCTCTTATTAATTATAACTCTTCGTAATCATTGTTTTGAATGTGAAATTAGGTATCTCTGCTTATACAGCTATTATCGATCATTATTGTCTTCCTGCATAACACATACTTTAACTATTTAGTTTCCTCAATACTTGAACAGTTTGATATGGCGTAATGCATCCGAGAAAATGAAATCTGGAATTATCGTACATTATGGAAGACCATACAAACTTTCTCTACACCAGACTAGTATTTTTTTTTATATTACAATTTTATTCAAATTAAAAATAAATACAGATTTACCTACAATCACAATATTAAAAAAAATATGGTAGATATTAAATCACCATAATAAATTAGTAGCAATAATTGAGAGAGAATATATTCGTAAAACGTAAAAGAGAACGTAGAATAGAAGAAAAAACTTTCTCAAATTTATTATACATGTATTTCTTTATACTACCTATCTAAAAATTCAAATATTCGAATCTCTAGATATTTTTCACTATATTTTATTAAATGAGAATAACTTGGTTAGCAAAAAAAAAAAAAAAACAGAAATCAGAACAAAAATAAAAGATCCAGATAATTACAATAATTAAAAAACTAAGTACATTAATATACTTTTTTTATTATTTTACTGTAAATTAAAAATGAACTTTTTATTTCTAACTTTAGCTCATTTGCTTATTTAAGTTGATCTCATTTAATACCAATTCGCCTACAGTTTTCACTAATAGTTAACGCGTTAATATAAACTTTAATAATTTCCTTGGGAAACAAACATATATCACTTCAATACATTTCTAAGATATGAATAGTTTTAATTCTATTTACATCGCAATTTATTCGGTTAGGATATTATAATTTTTATTTTTCTAAAATACGAAATTAATTCGATTATTCGTAGAACAATAATTTCTTATTATACTGAACGTGACCAAATGCTTGTAAAATTTTATCATTATCATTGTATTAGTTAACTTCATATATAATTCATATCAATTGTACCATATTGGGAACACAAACTGAATATTACAAATAAGGGTACAATTTTCTAATTTCTTTAATTGAACATGAGTAGTTCTTACAAAAATGGCAGTTTCATATCACGTATACGAATTTAGATCAACATTATAAGAACACAAGTTTTTAATATATCTGAACAATTTATTTTTCAATAAACAGATTTATTGCCGCGTTATCCACACTAATATTTAATTATATCTTATATTCCATGTTTATATAACGAACCTCGAATAGTAGACACTACAAAATCTTATTTATATACAACATGTTCAATCACAATCACATGTTCTCGAATTGTGCTTCCAATCGATCGGTCAAACATTCAATGCATACTTTGTGCGTTTACATTAGTTTGTCATATCAGACGTTAAATGCATTTACGGCGTTCTTATTCACGTCAATGTGATATTTAAATAAAAACAAACGTCCTTATACACTACTAACTATTGTCCGTAATTTTTTAGCTTTAGTTGAAACTAAATGTAATTAAGAGAAAATTTTATTTTCAAGAAATGTCTTTGGCAAATGCAAATTTTAATTAGACGAGTTTTATTATAATTAAAGTATAAATTGCTTCTTTTTTAGTTATTATTCTTCATAACTTTTGCTTACCAAAGTATGGCAACGTTAAATTATGTGCAAATTTAAAAAAAATATTTTATTAATTTTCAGTGTTTTCGATTGATTATTTAAAAAATGCTCTGCTAGCGAACATTAATCGTAAAATAATATACCTATAAAACTATAGCTGAAAATTTGAATTTTAATACCAGAGAAGTATTTGAAAAATTCCAAAGCAAAATAAGAAGTGAGTGTAAAATTTTTAGTGAAAGATTTATTTATTTATCCTTTATTGCACAATGCATGCACCTTTATTGCAACCAATCGGAAACATTGAAAATTGTTTAAATGTTTTTAAAAATTACCAGGTAGTTTTAATATGGCCACACCTTGGTAAGCAAAAGTATAATTGATTTTATTTATATAATGGAACAAATTGTCATCTCCAAGTCATAAAAAGGGACTTATTGGCCACCGATCGACCGCACTTGGTCCGATATATAATTCTTTGCCCTAACAATACTTACTACTTATTTCATATTTACATCGTCGTAGACTCAACATTTGAAGGAACCCTTATTAATACAATAATCTCTATTATTACAGACTACGAGGACACCCCAATTCAATAAGATTTTTAGACCATATTTAGAATATTACTTATTCCTCCTAAATCTTTGATTGTGTTTAACATGTGTATTTCAAACGTTATTTGCTTATTACTTATTACTTGAAGACGTTTTTTGTTTATTGTTCTGTATAGAACAATTGTTCTGTCGAATAATAGCTATGTTGAGTCATGAGTCATGCTTCATTATAACTATTTATGTCGGCGTCACTCCCGTTTTCAAATTCGTAAAAACAATTAAGTTCATGTCGTGTACGAAACTTGTCGAGCCTTACATAATTCTAAAATATGAATAAAGCTGATATGAATAAATGAATAATTTAAACATTTCTTTTATTTACTTAAATTGAATTTTTAAAAGATGAAGAAATAATTTTGGATATTATTGCTTTGTTTACGAAAAAACGCCGTTAAGTATAACTTGTACATTAAGTATAACATAACTGATTGAAATACTCATGTAAATACAATTAGCTTTCCCAAATCTCATCAAGAGATCACATTCTCAAAGTCCTCGAAAGCCAAAATTTAACAAAGATAGTGGACTCCATGCGGGAAACCGGTCACACAGTGGTGACCCTGTCGATTTCCACGTATCGCACGGAGTCCTCGCTTGGTCAGCAAATCACTTCTTTCTCGTCGAAAATCCCGGTGTCTGAGGAGATACTTTTGAGCCGCTGTTGCAGAGCTGAACGGCGGCGGCGGCAGGAACGCGTTGCCGCTATCTGGAATTTGATTTTCTTTTTTGATAAAAGTTACGATGAATCTATAGTAAATATCTATTGGTAACTAATTTCTTTAATGATACAATAATATATAAATACTTGAAGTACCGTTTTCTTAAGATTATAATTAGTTTTTTTTTTTTTTGTGAAACATGGCCTTTTCTACTTTAATAGCATAAAATAAAGTCACTATTCTATCCACCTCTGATAAAATAAGCGAAGCAACAATTTTCCGCTTATTTTTTCTGAACTACCTAGTGGATTTTAATATGGATATCAATGCCATTATTTTTTTTTTTTATGGAAGGTATGCACTTGTTCGTATCTAGTAATTCATGCCCACGTAAAGTTGGGGTGAATTGCTAATAAATTATATTACAATAATCTCAGTATGGGGGGAAAGGGATTATTAACAATGGAGTTTGACAGCCCCATTGCTAGCAGTATGCCTTATTAGGTCGACCTCCACGTGGTTCCCCCTGGAAACCATCGTGAACAATTCTTGTTGAATTCGTCATGATAACTGACCTACTTCATCCTCACCTATCATCCTTCACTGGTGCCCCGCCGGTGTATACCGATTTATTCCATTATCATCCATTAAAAAAAATTAGTATTATTCACAGTTTTTTTTATCCATCAAAATTAGTCTTTCACATTAAAATGTTGGCAATACTGACCACAGCAAAGGCCGCAAGAATGGTGAATGCCAACATTGCGGCAGCATAGTGCGCCGGCACCCGCAGTAGTGCGGAACACTGGGACAGCCGCTCGTCTTCTCCATGTGGACACTGGACCACACCATCACACCATAGTGCTGGTGCTATACAGGCGTCTAACGATGCGCAGCGGTACTCGCAATCGCCTGATAAAGCGAATACTCCACCACGTGCACTAGCATGTCTGTAAGCGGGAGATTTGTGTAAATTTAAAAGACAACGAAATTAGCGAATACTTTTTTCTGAATGGATACCTGTACTTGGGAGTAGTAAAAGTAGGAATTGTTGAAGCAGAAGAGGTTATTGACACGTAATAAAAAATTGGCAATGAATAATAAAAAAAATTTTTGGCAATAATTTTTACTTGTTTCAACGATACTTTATACAAGGAGAAGGCCTCGCTATGATCATGACAGTGTCCTGTGAGTTCATGTATTGAAAATAATTATATTTTCAGATAAGCTATATGTATGAACATCGAGTCGTATAAAAAACAGGTATATTACGTTACCTACAATTTTTCTGTCTTGTCACCATTAATTGTGCTTAGAAATAAAATTTCAAACTTAATAAGGGCACCTAGTAATCCTAATAATGGTTATTGATAAATAGTTGGAAAATATCCTTTTCTAATATTTTTTTTTTTGAACGTTTCACATGGCATAGAATGGAACACCCCTGCCTTTCCCGTGCATGTCATAAGAAGCGACTAAGGGAACTTAATAGTCGAGGGATGGTCAGCAGTGTTTCTCTTAAAATATCACCAAAGCCCAACTGCGGTTGCCAACTCGCCTGCCAAGCGTGGCAACTACTGGCAATAGCCCCCCTTATGGGGGAAGCCTATATTCGGCAGTGGACAATTAACAGCTGATACAATATAATAATTCCTTTTCTAATAGACAAAGATTCATATTGGATGGTTAATGGAATATAAATAGCTCGTTATCATGATTAACCTGTTCACCTATGCACATAGAGTTCATTTAGATTTTTGTAATATTGCTGATCTTGACTCATTATTTTAATTAGCAGTTACATACATACATATCTGTCACACTTGTCTCCCTAATGGGTAGGCAGAAACAAGAGAAAAATTTTCTCTCTCTCTTCAATCGTACATACTCGACAGAGTGATCGTGGGTTTTATGATTATAGTGGAAAGCCGATGAGGCCCTTCTTTGCAATTGAGGTCCTCGCAATGTGTCTCCGTCTACTGCTCACAACCAGTGAGAGCATTCCACAATAGACTGCCGTGTGGGCGCTTTGATGAGGTCATTCCATCGCGTTAGTGATCTATCTCAAGAACGTTTGCCTTGTACCGATCCTTGGACAATTAAACGTTCCATACAGTTTTCATATGGCCGAAGTACTTGAGAATGGAAACACAGTTCTCACTAAATAATAAGCAAAGGAATGTTTTCGATCTTTAATACAAATAAGTACCTAAGTACATTATTTATGTCAATACTGTTTTATTTTTATTAATGATAATCATGATTATCTAATATTATGACTAAAAATTTTGTTATAAGAAAATCTGTATTACGAAGGTTATCGTTTAACATTTTAATTGTTGAATAATTTTATTAATGATAATTCAGAAACTGAATATTCAAGATTCTGAGCGCAATGATTCAGCATGTAATATCTAATGGCGGATCGATTTAGATTCAGAATTTTAGTAGTGATTTTCCACATTATATTCCAACCAATTTGAATAAAATATCAGTTGTAGGCAAAATAGACTTTATATAATTGATATTCTTGTAATCACTATGTATATAAAATAACGAATAAAAATTTTTCGCTTCTGTTGCACTCTAATTTAGTCTTTTAGATCATTCGGTATTCAGTAGAGAGAGAAAGAGAGTATTAGTATATCATGTCAACTGTATTTTTTAAGTTTATATAACGTATGTATTATCTTTGACTATATTGAATCAATTTGTTATTTTTTTTAAGGTTTCGTACCAAAACAATGGTGCGACATGGTTCGTTCGTCTGTTGCAGTAATTACTAACGTTATCAATTTGAAATTTGAAATAGTTTTACATGTTATTGGCCCATACATATTACAGTGGAAATAATTGAATTATTATTTTTTTTTTTTGCTAGAGGGTCAGAATAGTGTATTTGTATTAAAAAAAAAAACTTAAATTATAATTTGCGTGTTTAATATTGACTGAATACAGAACTGTTTACTATTTCAATAAAAACTTTATCATCTATTAAAAGCAAATAAAGTATTCCATTATAGGTACTCAAAATTTTCAAAATTGATCTACTGGTGCAAGTAGTATATTAAATGAAAAGGCTTCATTTGTACATTTTAAAGCTGATTTCTATTTATTTTTATGCTGCGTAGTTTTTTAATTATGATCAAAAATATGGGGAAAAGCCGTCACCCCATTATCTTCGAAGTTAATAAAGCGAAAAATCTGAAATAATTATAGTTTCTAATTGGCACCGTTTTTGGAAAATTATCAAAAGAAAACAAAGTTATATGGTCCAGTATTTTACCACAATTATTATTTTTTTATTTATTCTTTATTTTTTTAATTATAGCCCATAATAAGAAATTACAAATTGTAGTATCAATAATAATAACTATTAGGTGTTTACTTAATGTGAGAAATACAATAAAGAACATTTTATCGAATAAATACACATTTATGTACGGAACTTTCGAGTGTGAGTTCAACTCTCGCATGACATCTTTTATTTTTTAAAATGTTTATTCCTGTTGTTAGTTTTTCTTTAATAAATTTTAAATTACACTCAACAGTCATTGTATCTTTAGAGTTAGATTTAACTGTTTGATATTTACAATGTTACTAGGGAAAGTCAGAGGCGTGTTACGAAACTGATTGCGTATATTAACGCAATGTACAGGATAACAGTAATATTGGATTTCAATATTTTCCAATGATTATTGTTTTGATGGTTCGTTCCGTTTAATTAAATGTTCATTGTCGTTGTCGTAGGAAATAGTGTTTGTAAATTATTTTCGTAACTATAAAAGAATTGTTGTGTTGTTTCACAAAACGAACTTTGAAAGAACCGTTGAAAATTTGAAATTTATTTATTTATTTATTTATTTACATTTTATTGCACCAAGTAAAAAGAGAAATAACAAATACAGTAAATATATAGATATAGATAAGATACCATATTTTAAAGTATTCGGTTATTTTAAGCAATTCTTGAGAAAGGGCGGTAGAAAAACTGAAAAAAAAATAGCGATAAATCAATTGCCAGATGTATTTTTATATATATTTTTTTTTTGAATAAAAAAATATTAATAATTTTTTTTTTCAAATTGATATGATTTCCTTCACTTTTACCCAAGTCTCGGTTTCACTAAACTAAATTTTCCAAAAATTACCAAATCATTATTTCTCCAAACTTATTTAATATTTTTCCATAAATTTCTCGAATTATTTAAATTTTACATATTTCGCAAACACAAAAAAATTCTCCAAAATTGTGAAAAAATATGCAATCTGGCAATACTGTGAGTGTGAGAGAGAAGAATATGATATAAGGATACGAGTATAATTAGAGTATTTAGAGTAATTTTTGCTCATAAAAAAGGACAAGGCGTTTCAATTACTACATCACCAGAATTATTTACTAGAGGATGACTCTACACAAAAGTCATTTACTTGGGTATGGTATACACGAATGGAACAGTATCCCATTCGTGTTTCTACTGTGAAGCAGTTGTGTTTGCATGACTGTGTTTTAGTCTCGGATGGTAATGGCAGTGAATTTATATGATACAGAGGCATAACACCTTAGTCCTCCGGAATAGCAACGGTATCATGGTCGAAACAGTATACTCTATTAAGTACATGGTACTGTTCATGTCTATACGTGACGGCTACCATTTTCCATCAGGAGGGCCGTCAGCTTAGTAGCCATTCTAAGTTAAATAAAAAAAATTGAAATGATGTAAATAATGCGAATAACACTAAAAGCATCAAACTTAACAAAGTTATATTCAAACTTTGTACCTAGCATGTATGCTTCATATATACAGCTTATATAACAGTAGTAGTAAGTAAACAATTGTAATGTTTTTGCTTATAAAACTCCTATTTTCAATTATATTCCAGGCCCTCTAGACAATTGATAAGCGAATTCGTCGATGGAATCGACATCGCTAGTGAGTCCATGATACAGAATTAGATAGCAACGCCGGATGACTCATTCCAACTCACGGACTTGCTAGCGATGTCGATTCCATCGACGAATTCGTTTGCCACTTGTCCAGAAGCTCTGGTATTTCAATGATTAGAATTCTACTAGAATTAGAATTTAAGAAGATGTAAAAAGGATTGATTTAAAGAAAATTCTAAAAATAATCTTATGCCATACAAGAATGTAGATTCTTAAAAACTTACCTTCTAGAAAGCTCCAGCCATGTGACATAATAGGAGCCAGTGTTTATGGCAATGAGCTCGACAGACAAAGACCTCGGCCAGTCCAGATCGAAGCGGTCTGGTGAAGGCGCAGGCGCGAGTACATGCCGAGCTAACGGGTCTACTTCCTTGGACCATCCATCTGAGAATATTTCTACTAATTCTTCATTCTGTAAATAATATAATTTAACATAAGCAAAAATTATGTTTTTCTTCTTAATTTTGCTAAAAGAGATAAATGAGTACGACTGTAGTATCGTATATCATCTGACGATCAGTATGTTTTTTTAATACTAACTTGGTAAGTATTAAAAAAAAACAATCGTTTTGAAGGGTGGGATATAGCAATGAAATTATTAGGTACAGAGGCATAACGCCTTAGTCCTCAAGAATGGAAATGCATGAAGGGTATCATGGGCGTAGTAAAAAAATTCTTTGATCAACAAGGATTTAAATTTTTCAAGGAAACAAATTTTTAAATGTTGATTTTAACAATACTATAGATGTAACAGAAAATACCCTAGTACCCTTGCTACGTCTCATGTGTTGTAATTTCTTAGGTGTTACGATATTACTATTAAATATTAGGTATTACGAGGTTAGCGATTAATACATCAGTTAAGACCTTTCAAACCTCACAATAAAAGAGCATGCATTCTTGTTTCAATGGAATTCATCAAGCAAAATCATACAAATCTTACGTCACTTAATACAAAATAACTACCAACTTACGATGAAATAAAGATGCAAACCTGTTCATCAGGCGGATCAGGGCATATAAATATTGGCCACAATCCTCCAGCGTACACTGCGATACGATTCGGTGTTCTACACAAATGTCGCAAATCAGGTGCTACAGTTATATTGTTGAGAAGGAGTAAAGTTGTCGAGTTCAGGTTCTTTGATTATACTGCCACGAATTTGGAGGTAAAGATATCTCCCAGGGGAAGGATCGATGAGCCAAGGCCGATGATCACAGCGATCCTAGAATTTAATATATACAAATTTACAATAAATACGAAAAAAAAATACAGTAGAAAAAGTTGAAGTAAACATTATGAAAGCGAAATTCTGCGTAATATGCGTAATAGGATGTAACCTACTTAAACAAAAGTTTATATAACGTAGAATTTCTATAATCGAATTTTAACACACAAGACAAATTTTATAAGAGATCAACCTTTATCAACTTATTCTTTTATTAATTTATCTTATTAATTTTTATACTTAATTCAATAATAATAAAGATATTAATTTTTTTTATCTGTATTAAACAATGCAAATTTAATCGTTAACTGTCCACTGCTGGACATAAACCTTCCCCATAAAAGGAGTTTAGCCAGTAGTTGCCACGCTTGACAGGCGGGTTGGCAAATGCAGTTAAGTCTTTGAGTATGTTTTAAGAGGGACGCTGCTGCCCATCCCTTGCCCTTCCTTACTCGCCTCTTCGCCCACGGGAAAGGAAAGGATGGCCCATTCTATGCCGGGGCACACACGGTGAAATTTTTTAACTACGGATTTATTTTCTCTGGCCTACTTGTAGTCCAATACTTAATTCTTTATTCGTCTTCTTTACAATCTTATTTTTATAACACAAATAAACTATTAATGCACATTTTGATAATCATTTTCTTATCGTAAAATGTTAATTAATTTTACAAAGAACTATTTTAAATTAATACATGTGCTTTAATATAGGTTTCATAAAATATACACGATTTATCTACTACTGTATATAATAGAACAGTCTAGTAATGTCCCATAAAGAGTGGCGCAGGGACACCTTACTCAACTGTTATGACTACATGTGTCAATAGACGTTGATTATAATTATTAATAGTCCACATTTATTATAATTATATTATCAATATTGTCCCTTTCCTTTGACTAAAGTAGTTACATATACAATATAGATTTAGGGAATCTACTTTCATACCTTCCAAAACTACATTTTTAGTAAGTATTGAATTCTTATATGCGTAAACATATGTACATTATAGTGAAATTATTCTATAATTTAACAATTAATTTTAACAAACAAATAGATATCATACCGATTCGGCCATAGATTGCGTGGACGCTAGTCTCAAATCTCCACTAGCTCCAAATACTCTATGCGTGCTCTCACATTGAACGTCGACTCTAACGAACTCAACTGATGCTTCAAAACCAAAAGAGCGGAAGTCATCTACTGACGACATATTGACGACATCGAATTTCAGTTCTGCTACCGTTGATGAAGATGTGAATTCATAATCGCCAGTATCACTGAAATCATGCACAAAAATTATATAACAATAGCTAATGTTTACTAATCAATCAATTAACTAGCAAACAATTATGTGTATATTATGCATAATAAACGTTAGAAATTAATACATATTTACGTAATTACAAAATGTTCGATCTTCTCAATAGAATTTTTGTTTTTAATACAAGTACAAATAGTCTATTCAATGTCTCGTCAACTCATAAGAAATCTAACATTGTCATTGTCGTCGAGAACATTTTTTAAATATTACATAAAATTGTAATTAACACCATATTGTTATATTTACAATACAGTATACTGCTAGTACCTGCACAAACAGTCTCTCGGTATCCTTGGGCCTGCATTATTCCAAGGTCTATCGAAGACCCTGACAGCTGCAGTAGGATCCCCCGCGCACCTGTACCAAGCTGAATGCGCTGAATGTACAGAACGACACAATCGGCCACCGCTTCGCACTCCCCATACTCGAAGCCGGACCACTTCTCCGGGATTTGCCTCAAACCGGTATGTACAACTGGAATTTGAAATAATCACAGGTTAAAGATAGTAAGCTTATGGGCTTTTAGATTAGTTTAGATTGGCTGAGTTAATTTGCTTAAAATGGCTACTTTGATAAATAAACCAACACAGCATTTTGTTATTTTTATCTTTATGGCTAAATTGCTATATGAGGATTATTTATCGTTATTAAGAATAACTGTCAATTAAATTACCTAATGTTCCTTGATCCTCCTCGTCCGTATAAAAATACATCCCTTGGAGAAGAGAAAGTCACAGGAGGATCAGGTGGAGCTTCTGGAAAAGAGCGTGATGTAAACCGTCTTGAACAAGCACCACGTCCCCATTGTTCACCATCTTGATGTAAATCAACAAACTCGTAAAGTGCTTTGAAGAATATAGGCCTGAAATGTAAAGACACAAAATTAAAATATTTAAAAGAATACATAATTAATAATTATATTTGTGCAAGAATATAATTGCATATAGACAATAATAAACTTAATTATAAATAGGCAGTTTGGACAGTTAATAATTGCTCTTGTAATATTTTACAAATTTCGGTCTACGCCAATAGCGGACACGGGATTATAAATTTTTCTACTTTTAGTAAAATGAAACCATTTTATAAATAAATATCTTACTTTAAAGCTGTTCCTTGTGTCAGTTTGAGTTCAAGTGTCAATGAATCTCCTTTTGATAAAAAACTTTCAGTACGCGCGCAAGCCCTGGATTTTCTCAACAAAGCATGTTCACATGTACGCGGGGCGCGCTCTCGACAAAACCTCGCTACAAGCGTCGCATTTGTTGGTGGACGACCGACAATTACTGATTGAGGTGAAGTAGCTCTTGACATCTGCACTGATCTCTCTTTGTCGCTGTAACATAATAATCGCACAATATTCTAACAATTCTCATAAACAAACATGTATATTGTGGCTAAGTGTGAGCATAATAAAATTCGAACTAACAAAACTCCAACTTCGGTAATTAGTGAACATTCCTATTGTAACATTTTACAAATAACTTTTGTGTTATGGTTCAGTTAATGTTTACACAATTTGCAATACACTATTGTTATATGTTCAGGTTAAAAGAAGAGTACTTTTTAGAAGGAGGCTTTATACAAAAATCGTTTGCTTGGATACCTGTGTCCCATTCGTGTTTCAACCGTGAATCAGTTCTGTTTGCATGGCTGTTTTCGGTTTGAGAAGTGGGATATGGCAGTGAATTTACAGGGTACAGAGGCATAACACCTTATTTCTCAGGAATGGTAATGCATGGGAGATATTATGAGTAAAACAGAATATTCTGTTATATCCATGGTACTGCTCATGTCTATAGACGACGGTTATCACTATCTATCAGGTGGGCCATCAGCTTGTAAAAGTTGTATAAAAAAAAAGAATAATAATTATGCAAAATATGTAAAAATGATTTAATGTTACTGTTAAAAGTTGATATGAAATCTATAATCCAAGTACCTGTATTTTTGACTAGCGATTGGGCCTCTCGTCACATGAATAGATAGAATTTTCAAGAGTCTACGTTACTCGTTGATGATGAAGATTTATTTCTATAGATGAAATAATTTTTATAATTGGTCGAGTAGTTTTTGAGTTTTTCCAATACAAAGAAACAATCGAATCCTTTTTATATTATAATATTATATATTACTATTGACTTGCAGTTGTCTCAAGTAATTTAAAATAATATTTCAGTTACACAGAGCATAAAATATCAACTGAGGTAATAAAAAAACTTTTAACTTTTAACATCTTTTTATTAGTAAGAATAAGGATAAGCATAATACCAAATTCGTTTGATAGATAGTGAAGTAGCAAAAATATGCAAAAGATATCAAAGTTAGCGTTTGAACTTACCAAAATATATCACTGCACCCGGGCGATATTCTCATTGGACCATCCCATATATTCAAATGGCTTCCGCAGTACTCATCCTCTGGCAAGTTCGGATTGAGAGCATTTGTTACATAAAATTTCAATACAGAAAACCATACTTTGAATCTGGGAGCTGAAAATGACGTTCTTCTATAAATTATATTTCTTCCAGATGGGCCTGAAGTATCGATTCCTTGCATGTGATATAAGCAAGTTGTGTTTGGAGGCAATGAATGTTGCGGGTGTTCCAATACACCCCTTCCAGTTCCCCTAATCCAAAATTCACAAGCTCTTTTATTTTTTGCATATGTGGGCGATTGTTGATCCACAAACCTGACCTGGAAATAGTTGAATACGAGTTAAACGCAATAAAATCCCGTATGATCGTTTCATAATATCAGAGGGTGATAAAGTAACAAATATTATTCCTATATACATTATTGTAAAAATACGAGTCCATTGCTTTGATAGTATAAAATCAATACGAATTTCTAACATAGTAACAGAACAAAAAACAAGGGTTTGCCCTTAATTCGCAACTTAAAACAATGCAATTGCTTGCCATAGCTTGCTGGCTCTATTATTGTGACCGAACTGTGCAGGCCTACGGTACTAATTATACTTTGGCACACACCCAGACGAGGCCTCCAGGGCGTTACTTGATTTATTATTGTTCACTGAGAGCGAAACACTTTAAATAACACTCCATAATGATATATTACTCCATTAACCCAATTTTGGCCGTATGCGTAGATGGATTAGAATTTAGAAAAGTTAATAGTTTCCTTTCTTTAAAGAAAAGCTTATGCCAAAGTGAATGTAATGGAATTTTAAATTAAATAAATACATAAATAATAAATCTAGACTCAGAAGAAGAAGATATTAATGATAGACGAGTACATTTTACCGACTGTTATGGAATTTTCTTCAACAAATCAAGTATCGTTTCTGAAACTCAATACTGTACTAGCAAGTAAAGTTTAACTTGTCTGAGTGTGTAATAATTTTAATTATTTTAAATGTGAAACAATGTTCTCATTGCAGAATTTTGACGATAAGAAGATAAATGAATTTGGAAAGATAAGTAATAATATAATAATAAATATAATAAAAATAATTAAATCTAGGATATATAGTTTCCGTAGATATTTCATCAAACAATACATAATTTCATAGAAGTTTACCTCAACTTCTAACTGAAAACCGTGCAGCGACTGCGAAGTTGCTGGTTGCAAGAACGTTCCAAATGGCGAAGTTGTGAATTCCACTAACAACTCGGGACCACTTGATATTGCTTCTGGTACAGATACCCCTCCACCACAGAACCTTAAAATCACCGGATCCCTGGTCGTATAGCCATCATACACAGTTACGTAATCTTGTACTTCATCACATTGCTGCCAAAATTTCAGTTCCCTTCCATTATTTCCTCTATCTTGTTGTGCTGCATACAAAGCCTTCTGACTTCTAATAGAGACTAGTTGCCCATTTGGCTGTTTTACGACGATTAAGGCATGCTTTCCCTGAGGTACTTCATGTTGTCTTACTGCATAATAACAAGTTAAGTTTCTAGGATAAACGCCTGGAAAATTGGGCGACTGTAACCTACAGTTTTTACGATCACAGTCACTGAATATACGCGAGCAATAAGTCCCTGAGATCAGATCCCCGAGGTAATGCTCCGGGGTTTTTGTCGCTTTTCCGATATTCGTATCTTCACCACGTGATATGTTTACGGGATAAGGCAGTGGTCTTAGTTTAAAGAAGGGTCGTTCTGAAAATACAAATTCACAAACGTTAAAATCGTTAAAACTATTAAATAATTAAATACCAGAAAATCCATTTTGCTTCATTCCCTTATCCACGAGATAAAATAATAAATAATTCAGAGTGATTTTCAGCATCTATAAATCAGTATGTAATCTGGGGCACAGGCTAGAACTGAGACAAATCCCAATGGTAACAAATGTGAAATGTTTATGGTCCTTTATTACGTTTCACTGCTTTAGTATAAAATCATACTTACTAGATAGCTACGAGAGTAGCAAATAAAATAAATATTCTTTTTCGTAAAATAATATCATGAAACCTACACATATGCTTCAACGCATTCATTGATTGATTTGTGCATGATTTTGATACTCATTTACATATCTAACGTAACTAAATATCTACAAGTGAAATGCTATCCCATCCGGAATAAATAAGCGACATTGGCAATATCAAAATAGGAAATACCCAATAAAAACACATTCGTCACGTCTTATTTGATTTACTTACCCGAAGGCGGTGTCCCCCCATACCGCACTGTTGCATACTCTTTTCGCAAAACCTTATACGCCATACGGAAATTGAAATTGTAATTATTCTGCTCTTTAGATAGATGTAGGAGTCTTATAATTAGGGTTATGGATTTAGTTTCGCTGTAGTATATTGATGGACCCCATGATGTACCGCACCAAGAGCCCCCAACTTGGGGTCGACTGGTTTCTTGGATCTGCATGTAGCCATCTGGGCAACCATCTTCGGTGAATGATATAAAGCGGCCAAGCGTGAAGCTATCAAATAGTACCTGTCGACAATGATTATAATTAATTCTTTGAACGACATGAATACGCCAGTAGATATTCAAAGTTATTATTAGCTAGGCAAAGTTACACGGAGGTATTAATTTGCTCGTGTTGATGTCAGATATATACAAGTTCCTAAGAGTATGTAGTCATAGATAATGTCTTTATATAATATTAATAAATTTACATGTAGGTATTATAAAGTTTTAAATGATGCTGATTTTATCTTGCTTTAAAACAAATTAGGTATATTTTTGCAAAAACGAAATTATTAAGACATGATACAATTAATTAGGGACCAACATATGAACAAAATTTATGAATTGCAAAAACAATTATTAAATCTGATCAGAATTGACACATGCATCACATAATACACACTAAAAAAATTGTACCTACAATAGGAGAATGGTAAATTTCTAATGTTGAAAGTTACTTAAAAATAGTATATAGGACAACGTCGGTCGGCAATGCGTACGTGACACCTCTAGTGTTGTAGGCGTCCATGGGCTACAGTAACCGTTTACCATCAGATGGGTATGTATGCTTGTCTGCCACCTTTGTAATATAAAAAAAAAATGATCACCTACTAATTGCCTATTACTAATCTATATTGTGACATTATCACGCTCACCAAGCAGCATAATATAAAAGGGTATTATTGTAAATTTTCCTTCTCTTACTATTATGGTATTTATATTTTCTACCCCTAATTTCTTTTAACAATATTCTGAGAATAAAAAAGAGTGGTAACACATTGTATTCAAACTCTGTCATTACCTTGATTAGATTTAGTTTAATGAAAGTGCCAAGTAACAACTAAAAGCTTATGTTAATAATAATCGACACCCATTGCTCAACAATTTCGTATATTTTAATGTATTATTAGAATATCATAGCAGATGTCAACCCTCTCTTGGCGCTCGAGTAAATTCGAGCAACTCTAAGCGCTTACGTAATGGATCAATTAAATTTGCAGACCACTTTCAATGGGGCAATTATAATAAAAGAGCAAGTCGTGAAATTTAATGACGCACCTACCATGCGAAATAGGCTGCCAGTTATATATATGTATGTATGTTATGGTAAGAAATTGTGTACCATTTTCATATGGTTCAGTTTATTGGGTTACATTTATATTATTATGGTATACTACTATGACTTCGTCTGCATAAAACTGACTTTTATATCCTCTACTTGAGAAATGACATATTACACACTTTATACACACTTTCATCCCCTATTATACTTATTTTAAGTTTTATTTTGTGTTCATTTCACGACAAAAGAGGAAAATTAATAACATAATTTTTAATAAATATTTTTAATAGAATTCATTCAATTTCGGCTATTATTCGAATTTGATGCCATTCAAGTTTGAAGTTCTTTATCTCCAGTTTTCATGAAAACGGAATATAACGTATAAATAAATTATTGTTAGTAAAAGATGCTACGCTATAAAGTAACTTTAGCTGTATTAAGATTCCCAAATTTTGAAATCCCAAAATAGAAGTAAGTGTATCAAATAATATGTTGCTAGCTATAGAAATTTAGTCTGTATAAATTACAGTCTGGCGATTGCTAACAATATACTCTTTGTCAAGCTAACTTCTATATGAAAACCACCGTGGTTTATTCCTAGTGAATTTTTTACGATGAGTTACCTAACCTAATTTCATCGTCTCTTATCCCTCATTGGTACGCCGCCAGCGTAAACCATCTGTAAATTGCAGAGACGGGATTACTATTCCATTTTTATCCATTTCAAAATCCGCTGTGATTTAGACCGTCTATATATAACTTATTCGTATATAATTCTATAGATAGGTTATATCAAAATAGGTGAATCAGAGCGGTTGCGAATATTCATAAATATAAGAAAATAAATTAAATAGATATTATTAATAAATTGAAAAATCGATTATAAATTAACAGAAAAATAATATTATGTTGCAAACTTTTTAATGAACTAGAATAATAATAATAATATAACATAATGCTATAATAATAATAAAAATAATATATATACAAAATCCTACATAATATTAATGTGGTAATTTAGAGACTTACATCATGCTTAATTATACCTGATATTAAAAATGTACATAGAATACTTAGACACTTTAATTTTAAATTATTAATAATAATAAGTAATAATAATTTTGTTGCGACCTCCAGTGTATTAATGCTACTTGTATTTGAGAATCACAGTCGAAAATAATTTTGCAGTAACAATATGATTGTAATTTGGATGAAATTCTTGCAATACGATACCAACAGAGGTAGAGATGGACTTTTTTTTAATACATTTCTTTTAAAAATAAAAAGAAATAAATCATTGCAAGCGAGTCACATCACATTCGCTTCGTTCATTCAGAAAATTCGATTTCATAGCAGCAAGCCTTCGCAGCTCTTTGATGAAATTTAAATGTGACGAGCGACACGTTGCGTTGTGGCGTTTCAATTTGTGTACCGGAAATAAACTTCTCGAAGTGAGATCTGTCTAGACGGTACTATCAAATAATAGAAACTCAAACGTATCAATCTTAATGTTTTTATTATTGAATTAAAGGATAAAATCCCCTTAAAAGACCACCTTCACTTATTATGTCCTGTTAATATCGAATGTTTGTAATTTTTGACGTCAGTCACACTTAAAAGGCTTGATAGGTTTGTACAAAATTTCATATAAGATATATATTTTAGCCTATTTCATGTAAGCCAAGAGATGTATCTGGGTAAATATTTGGAGGATTGTTAGTACCTAAAGGGGATATAATAACCCCATTGCTAGCAATATACGCTATCAGGTTTACCTTTACGCGGTTCCCCTAGAAAAAATTCAAACATTTTTTTTTTATTTTAATTTTAATATAAATACATTTTTATAAAGTATCTATTCTCACATACATTTGTGTTGTATCATTATAATATAGGAAGGTGCGATAAAGGAAATAAAAAATACAATAACCTTTCTTCCTTTCACGCACTTATTCTCCCAACAAATTCCGAATTCTAAACCCGACAGAAAACTTTATTTTCTTTTATGTTTCCACAAAAAAAAAGTCGAACATTTATGGCGGATGTTAAACAATTGTTTGCGTGAAAATTTGTTTCCATGCCCTTGCATCCTGGGGTTAATTTGTATAAATATCTCATGCTCTTTTTGATAGCAAGTGAAATCTAAAAATTTCTTAAATACACAAATAAAACGACCAGCTTTATAAATCTGTAATTTTTTTTTTTAATTCAGCAATCATTATTTTATCTCAAAAAAAAAAAAAAACTTGCGATAGACGGATGTTCAATACGTACTTAGATGTCTTTTTACAAAAGCGTGTCTGATATGTCTTTATGTGTAAACCAATGAAAGTGTATATTAATATATGTAAAAACAAAAGAAATTGAAAGTAGTAAGTTTTATTTAAAATAATTTAATAGATTTGGGACATAAAATAATAAATAAATAATATTATACCAATTAAACAATGTTCAACCACTTAGGCAGTTTTGTTAAACATTTAACCTTACACAGGCTTTATTTTAAATTACTTTTTGTGGTAAGACCGTTAATGTTTTAAAATTATCGTTTTATAATAAAAAAAAAAGATAAAACAACTTATGCCAATGCAGATATTATAGGGATGAAAATATACGGAATAGCTCCTGAGTAGATACCAGATTTATTTTGTTCCTTTGAGAATTTCCAAAATCCCTTTCCTCGTTAATACGTATATAGATCACATCAACAAACCTTTGGGAAAATTTCGAGTTATAAACTAGTTGATTACGCTTTTGATATATAGCTATATTACATATACGATTTCACAGTTAGTTGTAACCCTTAACCTTTTAAAACTTTATATATAAATAGATATGTCAATATTTGTCATGTTTCGGACCAATTTCAGTAAAAACTAAAACTAATTAAGAGAGAGAGAGGTGTGTATATAACAGATAGACTTACCACAGAAATATTTTAAAATTGATGCTCTAAGTATGTAGTTTATGTCACTATAGATAGATAGATTATCTATATTTAATATTTGCGTCTGTGTATTAAATGTTTATACTTCTATATCACAATTAAGAGTTAGTTGCAAGTTTTGATCAATGTTTGTTATAAACAAAGATTTAAAGCAAACAAAGAACTAATGGTTTTTTGTTTGACCTCTCCATAGGAACGGCGTATTAGATAGATCAAATAAAAAATCTTATGAGAACTATCTAGCTGAATAATATCGGTTGACTTTGAAATTCTAGAAATATGTCTATGTATCAGGTACTTAGAAATTAATTTTCTAAGTACCTGATATACATACACACACAGTTATCTCAGATCCGATATTTATAATTATCGTCATTAACTGTTTACTGCTGAACATAAGCTTCTCCTT
The DNA here is from genome assembly GCF_026898425.1 of Galleria mellonella. Classification (NCBI taxonomy): domain Eukaryota; kingdom Metazoa; phylum Arthropoda; class Insecta; order Lepidoptera; family Pyralidae; genus Galleria; species Galleria mellonella. The sequence continues at coordinate 4,888,457 of NW_026441966.1, forward strand.
TGGGGGGTATTGCCGGTAGTTGCCACGCTTAGCAACTGCAATTATTGATATTTCAAGAGGGATGCTGCTGCCCGTCCCTCTCCCTCCCTAAGTCACCTTTTTCGACACCCACGGGAAAGGAAGAGGTGACCTATTCTATGCCGGAACAACACGGCCACATTATTTACGATAAAAATTATTAATCACTAACCACTGCCCGCAGCTTTGCTCGTGTGTCAGTATAAACTATGTGTTAGGATATATATTAATCTATCTATGTAACAAAATTAATTATAATTTGTTCAGCCATTTAAGCGTAGTTGCGTAACAAATATGCAAAAATCCAAACATCTTAACATTTTTCTCATTCATATCCTTACTAATATTATAAATCGGAAAGTGAGTTTGTTTGTTTGTTTGTTACCTTATAATGCTTTAACTGTAATTTTTATACATGTACCTACTACACGGGGTAGAGATGGATATAGGCAACTTTTTATCCTGGTCAGTAAACATATCCCGGTGAAGTCGCAGTTAAAAGCTAGTTTATAATATTAATGAGACAAATATTTGCTTAATGTAGAACTACAAATCAAAATAACTAATAAAAGAATCAGCAGCCGCTACAAAAAATAAGGATGTCACATGTCCATACAAAACTGTCCAAATCCCTTCAGAGAGATAGTAATTCAAATTATAAAGAACGCTTTCCAAATATTTAGTATGTTTGTAGCGAGTACGAGTAAATGCAAGTGCTCTCCTAAATTGTGAGCTGTTTGCAAAGTAACCGCGTTTGTTGGATTCAAAGCACTTGTGCGTGTTTATTTATTTGCGCAGCATTTTGTATTTAACACAGACTCTACAGCTTTTGTTTGTCGATATTATTTTTTAAACTGGTTTAAAAAAAATCTCTGAAATATGTGGGTCGATTTACAATGATATTTTAGACAAAAGAGCTTACTTCATTTGTTCTTATACTCATTACATTTATTAGAAGTGTAGTATATATCGTAAATATATAATATATCATACTGTTATATATTTATATTAGTAATAGGTGGGTACTTGTGTATGTTGTAAATGTCTTTAACCTTATAAAATACACAATTACCCACCTATTACTAATATAAATACATAACACATACTATACAGTAGTACATGTAAATAAAGTAAAGTAAATCTCAGTGATTTAAAAATACGTATTTCGCTGACTACCAAACTATTCAAACTAATAATTAAGATTGTGTTACATAAAAAGAATCGACTTCAATTCTGGAGAAACGAGTTATTTCGATTTAAAAACTCCTGAACCGAGTTTGATAGTTTGATAATATTCATATGGGGCCAATCTATATATCTTATTAGATAAAAAAAAGTATTTTCTAAATCGGTTTACAACTGACGAAATAAATTCAATATTTGTTTACATTAGGAAGAAATTTATTAAAGCATATTTTCTGTACTATTACTAGTTTTCAGTACTATGTATTATGGCTGGTGCTGGATATTGCCACAAGTCGGGGCGCCGGCTGTTCGTGTTTGCGTATTTCACTGCAGAGAGCGTAGAGTCATGAAATCTCCGAGCGAGGATTTGTGGGGACTACTGCCCGTGTTCCGTTCATAACAATATTTCTTTCCTAACATGGTATACTGTATATTTTTAAAAAGACATTTAACAAAATTTATTCTTTTGTATAAAAATGTATAGACCACATTTGGTGAACACAGCGTCTTATATATTTGTATAGATTTTATTTCACATATATTTAAAATTAAATCATCTTTATTCAAGAAGACTTGTTTACAAGAACTTTTTAATAGTTATTTTTTATGAATGCAGGGTTCGAAAAGTTGTTATCTACTGAGCAGAACCGGAAAAAACTCAATCAACACTTATTCTTTTAAATCTATGTTAATATTATTTGTATGATTCGAGTTATATGTATATACTTATTTATTATGTGATTAGTTTACGTATAATTTAAATTTATAATAATGTATGTCACATATATGTCACAAAGAAGAATTACAACTTTTAATTTGTATTTTACGGCAAAAAGTACCTATTTTATCTAGTTTATTCTTTACTAGCGGCCCGTCCTGGCTTCGCATGGGTGGACATTTTTACATTTTAAAAAGTGGCCATTAAGGCTGCACATGCGACGGAAGCTTAAAAATGGAGTAACTTCTCCCGTTTTCCCAACATTTCCCTTCACTGCTCTGCTCCTATTGAGCGTAGCGTGATGAGAAGTATACTATAACCTGCCCAGGAGTATGAAGAATAATTGTACCAAGTTTCGTTAAAATTCGTCGAGTAGTTTTTGTTTCTATAACGAACATACAGACGGACAGACAATAATTTTACTGATTGCATTTTTGGCATCAGTATCAATCACTAATCACCCCCTGATAGTTATTTTGGAAATATATTTCATGTACAGAATTGACCTCTCTACAGATTTATTATAAGTATAGAAGATTGTAAATGAAAACGTACTCTATTTGAATAATATTTAAACATATTATTATTTTCAAGAAATGATATAAATAAATAATAAAATTAGTAATTTAGGATTGGTTGTGTATACAGATGAACATAGAACAAAAATCAAAACATCTTCGAATCCTATAATATACGAATACTTAATTTTAGTCGTATTAGGTATCTATAAAAAAAAAATAGAATACAAGAATAAGTTGAAACCTTGATAATTTACTTACATACCTATATTGAAAACAAACATTATTTTATTACAAACAAAGATCCTTGCCGCCATGTTGATTGTTTGTGGAGACTGGAGCCAGACACCCGCTGTTAATGTCTACTTTTAGGTTAAATTTCGTTTCAGTACCATTATAAAAAGAAATATGTCCTTTGAAAAATAGCATTAAGAAAGTATGCATCTAGGAATGTAGGTAAATTGTATATACCAACGCTTAAGTAACAAAATAGGGCTCGTTTGATTGTAAATGGTTGCCGTAGTCCATATATTGGGTTACGATAACTTAAAGCTGTAATCTATTCATTCCATTCCAGATATAGGACGTCGAATCATGTGTCTACCTCAACCAATACTATTTACCTAAGCATCTATTATAAACCTAAAAATATAAATAGGTATATTAGTTTATTATACACATGTACTCGGATAACATACGATGTATCATTACGTAATTTTAAATTACATTTTTGCTTGACGACAAATTGATTCTATTAGCCATTAACTGTCCAGTGATGAACATAGGCCTCCCTTATAAGGGGGGGGGGGGGTGGTGTTTGCCAATAGTTGGCAACCGCAGTTAACCTTTGGTTTCGTTTTAAGAGGGAATATTGTCGAAAAATATCTAAATTTTATAGATAAAATAAATAATGCATTATTATAATACGTAAAACATGTATTTTTGATATGCTAAAAGGTTATAGTCTATCATAAAATTAACAAGCATTAGGTAAATTCTATTATTATGTACAGAAATTTGAATTATTTTTCATTTATTCTTATTTATGTCAAATAAAGATTTTGATATATTAATGTACACAATAAAAATGTTAAGGTAACACTTTACATCTTATAAAACCATCATACTATAAATGTGTTAACCCTCCACTATCACTAATGATCACCCCTTTTAACACTGTCACTGTGTCACATACACCGGGTGTCGGATATCCGGCAACGGACAGTTTATTCCAGCACCTAATTGAGGACCGAACCATACAGCACTTTGATATTGTAAGAAAGATATGACGGTACCAACTATAGAAATAGATTTCTAAATACAATACCACTAAAGGGAGACTTTGTACGAGTAAAAAAGTTGTTCACTTGAAAGGATTGGATGCTTTTGTTTTGAGCCATGTTTAAGAATTTTTAAATATTTGTCTTTTTTTTCAAATATTATACGAGAGTAGTAACTGGCATGGCGCAGACCAAATTGCGGAAAACAACTAGTGTTATTATAACATTGGACAAGTAAGTAAGTAATTGTATTCATTAAAATGTTTTAGACCACTGACATAAATACTAGCTCAGTATGAATCAGCTCTTGCCCACAGAATTCTCCCGCATTGCTGCCCCGACTCGGCAACATTTCCACAGTGAAGTGTTCGCCTTTGTTCCTCAGTTTTCCACGTTACATGTTAATAAAGAGAGAATGTGCAGGCTTGGAATAATTAAAAAAAATACAGAGTTGTATGCAAGCAATTTGATTGAAATAAAATGTTTTAAACGTCTGCCTGCGCATTAGACACGAACATGCTATGCATGATAAAATACGATTTTGTTTTGTAACATCAAATTTATTTTAATTTTGATTTTTTTGTACCTATATGTTATTGTAAAACCCCATACATTGGTAAATCCTAGGGTTTACTAGTAAATACTTACCGACATGAGTTGTTAAATGCAGAGGAGGATTAAATGTCGATAAAGCCCCAGGTAAGTTCCTACGTAAACCTCTACGACACTTCTCTAGAGAGTCACATATATAAATTTTAATTAGTACTAGTAGTAAACATTGATGACTGGAGTTATGAATAATATATATGATAATAGAGATGTTTTAAGAGAAACGCTGCTGCCCATCCCTCTACTATTAAGTTCCCTTAGTCGCCTCTTACACCTTCGGGAAAAGAAGGGGTGGCCTTTTCTATTTTGGTACCACACGGGAACAATAACATTGTTATAGTTTACAGATAGCAATAAGTTTGATTCAATGTTAAGTGTTGATAACGAATTTAATCTTTTATCTCTCATGGTTGAGCGAAGATAATTTTTTACAAAATTTTTAGACAGGAAAAAAACCGCTCGTGATTGCAATTGCTGATCCCGTCGATATGCACATTTTTGAGGTTATGCCAATATTTAGATAAATTGTAGAAATATCTTTTATATTTTGTAAGTAGGGGTACATATGCACTTACTAACACAATTAATTTTATTTTTTTTTTTAGAAATATTCTGGATTTCGCCCATTCCTAACCTCGCGTCCCTAGGCACGTGCCTAGTTTGCCTTAAGGATAATACGATTCTAGGTAAACGCAAAGATGTATAATATAAAAAAGATCGTTCTTGGGGCTTACACTAAACCTTAGTGACTAGTGTAATATATATATATATATATATATATATATATTACAATAAAAATCCGAATTAAGGTAAATAAAATTTTTTCTAAATTCCATTAGAGACGTAATAAATGTCGTTTCGATGTTATATAATTAACAGCTTTGTACTCTACGAGACCAAACAAACATCCTAGAATGTATATAATGTTGTCGCGTATATCCCAAACTGGAGGTAATTTGTTTATTTATTTAAAGCAAACAGATAGCTATAACAATTTATATGACAATCACACTTATTTTAAGATCATAAAACATACGCATACAGCCTTTCTGATGGTAAACGGTCACTATAGCCTATGGGTGCCCACAAACGCATCATGTACGCTTTGCCGGCTCTGAAGAAATAATATTGCACAAATGCGTAATACAAGCGAAGGAAACATATCAAAACAAATAGTATTATTGAAACTACAAAACTCCATTCCCTGTATTAGTTATATACTGAATCACTTCTTGTCTAAACTACCTCGTTAATTTATTACCTGCAACTGCGTCTACTCTGCGAGTCCTAGACAAATTTGTATAGGACCATATAGAACTGGAGTGAGTTCAAAAACTCAGATTGCAGCCCAAATAATAAATATAAATATTATTTCTGTCACAAAATAAAACTTACAGTTACATAGGTTACAATTTAAACGTGAGAGACTGGTGTAGGTACTAGGATAACATGTCTTAAAAATTGTCCCATCAAATCACTCTTATATTTTAAATGTTGACTCTCTAAATCTTTATAGACTTGCATTGGTCATATAATTTTTATTTTTTTTTTTATTTTTTTTTTAATATGACCCTCTAGCGTCGTTAGCAGGTCTACTATTAGACGTTATTGTTGCGTATTCAATAGCTGCAGCACTTCACAACGCTTTAACCGCTTCGCCGCGTCAACCCCCTCGAGTCGAAATGAGCCGCCCGGGGGAAAGCGATGGAGTGCGCCGCGCTGGATTGAGATACCTCCTTTATAGAGCACTGAGGTAATGTTACAAAAGGAATTTGTTTAAGGGCGAATATCGAAGTTTGGCAACGTTGGAATTATATCTGTCAAAATCTAAAAATAATTTTACAATTTTCAAATATTTTGATTGGTATTTATGAAAAATACGTATTATGAAAGGATAATAGTCGTTTCTAGGCTCAGAATATTATAAAATTAGGGCGTTCATTTAGACGATACGTCAGTTAAAATAAGTATGAACGAAATGTGTTACAGAACAAATTTGAAATAACCCTATAAATTCTTACAATTATTAATAAATTTGTTTGTTACATTGTCCGTGTCATCGATCATGACCAAATTTGGTATACACGTAATATTTGGGATAGAAAAAGAATAAAGTGACATTTTAATTCAGTGATCAATATATTCTTTCCATATGGATAAAGTCTTAGGTAAAAACAAGTATCAAATACTCGTCTTACTTATTAGGACTTAAATATGTTCTAATAGTTATATATAGAAAATATAAATAGACTTATTAAATCCATGAGATATCTAATCATTATTACTATTAATTATATAATTATTAAATAGTCAATAATTAATAACATATTAAATATTATAGATAAGAAATAGTCGTCGTTTATAAATTTTTAGTATGTGGCAAGTAGGTAAGTAAGACCTCGGATTCGATTATTTGTTAGGACAAAAAAATAATTTCTTTTAATTGCTTTATTTTATACTGATTATTTCTCCGCCACTTCGTACGTGTAGATTTTAGAAGATGGGAAACAAATGAAATGGATCATTTCTAGATAGTGTATCCAGATAAAATATGCATCAGATTTTAATATAGACCTTTAAGAATACAATTGAAAGCACACCCAATTTGATGCAGTATTTTTTGTGTAATACCCAAACGAACATACAGACTGACAAAATTAAAAAAAAAAAAGATATTGTATTGGCTTCTATTGCTCCATTCTATATTATTATATCTTTTAATATTTTATTTGCCCTTTCTGTCAATTTTTCTTAAATGTTTTTCATGTACAGACATTGTCTTGTTAATTTTATTATATTAGTAAGATTTTCTTCAGTACCATTTATACGTACCTATGCTTCAAGCGATTGTGCTTACTTTTTAATTCATGTAAATAATTAAAGTAGAATTCTTATTTGAGAAATATTTTTAAAAACAAATTAATATATAAATTGAATTGCCTACTCCTATGTTAACTGAATAGACATATTATATAATAGTAATAACACAAATTAATAAATCATGCAAGAATTATAAAAAAAAAAACATAAACATGTAATAAAGAATAAATAAACATGATATTGATACTGAGCTACTAATAACATATCGAAAATTGATTTTTATCGATAAAGATAGATAACAGTCAAGTGGAAATTGCTTAGTTTGATAAAATTACTGTTTTGTGTTGAACGTGCCTGTTTGTAGTTTCGATTATAATAAATACTAATAGTATATTGCGTGCTTTGTTTTATACAAGTATTAAAAGAATCGTATAATAGTCGCAGTGAATTTCGATATTATTTATATTGAACGATAAAATGTCTCACAGTCCGTATATAGAAAATAAAGTCTTCCTTGTGACCGGTGGAGCCGCGGGAGTAGGAGCAGGCATTGTCAGATCATTGCTCCTGGAGTTTGCCAGGGTATATATTTTTTTATATATCGCACCTATATACAAATAACAGGTGATCATGACAAGGTGTAGTTTTGAACTTTCTGATAGGTTAAAGATAATGTGATAATCCGATTCGATAAAAAGCCCCACCTATGTGAGTTTATCACTGAAGTCGTTGACTTTTAAGATTTTTTTTTATTTGGTTCTTAAAACTATCAATATATAAAATTAAGAATCCATCCACGCTATAGAATATATTAAAAACAAATTTCCGAATGTAAAAACTCAAAAATGACAATGGTTTTTTAGCCTCTCGTAACAGCTGAATACGCCGTTTTACTACAGGAAATTCAAAATTTTTTGTTATATATTGATATATTCGTATATCCCTTTGGAAAATTCATTCTATTCACTAGAACTAGAACATTTCCTTAAAAGATGCAAATGATTTTGATTTAAATCTATTTCATTGAGCTGAAAGTCATGTAACTGATGATTATTCTCATTGACAACTTCCATATAAACATTCATTCAATATTTATGACGAATTTTCAAGATCCTTTTATTTGGGCTCACGTTGTATAAGTTTTCAAGTTATATAAGATGTATAAGATTTTATTTATATTTCTTTAATATTGATACGTTTACAATGTCTGTCAATCATTAGTGTTTTAATTATTTATTTAAACAACTTTATTGCCTAATGGAATATATGGTACAAAACACTTACTTAATATTAGTAGCATTATTAACAATCAACCTTTGAGATGAATATTATCAGTGACAGTATGTTTTATCAAGTAGATAGTCCTTTGGAAATCTGTTTCATAATATTTATCATGAAAGAATATACATTTTTAAATTATTAGTTTTGATTTAAAAATGCTATTTGTAACTTTGTTTGGGTAAATTTAAATAAAAGTTTGTTTGCATCATAACTTTAAGTACTGCTTTCTGCCATATCAGTACTTTAACTAAATATAATTTTAATCTTATTACTGACATTAAGCAAGTAATAATTGGCATTGCTCTTAGCTCGAATAAAAGAGAGATATTAGAGGTTAAATTTTAAAGTTATATTTGTTGCTGCTAAAGAAATTTGGGATTATAGTAGCTATAAACTTGATGGAAGATGTTTAATATTATGATTCTGAGACAGGTGGGCTAAAAATATACAACTAAAGTTACAATAACGTATAGTTGGAGACATTAGTTTGAATGCTATATCAATAAGATTATTAAATCTTGATTTATATGGACATCTAAATTATCATTGCATATTAATTTATAGTGTTCTAGTAACTTTACAGACGTTAGATGAAGTTACTAGCTGTCATCGCCAGATAATAGTTGAAATAGTTAATTTGAAACTTTCGCGTTGTTGACGCATATTTTAAATATAGATACTATTGGGATTACTATTGAATATCTGATTTTTTGTCGATGTTACGACGTGGATCGTGAATCGTGGACGTGAACGTGGACGTGCAGTGGCATCGTGTTAAGTCCCGATAGTATATTTAAAATAATTGAAATATTAAGGACATCTGTGGTTAATACTAATCACAAATGCTTCCATACTTTCAACTCAGTAGTGTCTTTATTAGCTAATGAACAAGTTAGCCAGTGCATAGTCTAACATAAAACGGACGATGAGGCAGTAAGAAAAATATATCTGTAATAAAATATCCACTCACATACTAAACTAATATTATTATGTTTCCCTCAAGGATCTATATCGATACCTACAGTACAATACACGTTCAAAATCTTCATCCTTACTTGTAATAACTTAATAAACCCAAGTTAACTTCCAATTACAGTGTGTCGTTTTTCTCGACGTGTCAGAGCGAGAGGGCGCAGCCTTAGAGACCGAACTCTTGAACAAGTTCGGCGCCCTAAGAGCTAAGTTTATAAAATGTGACGTAGCCGACAGCCAACAACTCGCCGCCGCATACAAGCAAGTTCTGGATAAATACCGGAGACTCGACGGAGTTATAAACAACGCAGCGGTCCTGGGCACAGACGGAGACTTCAAGAGGATGATCGATATTAATTTTGTGAGTTCGCGTCTTTGAAAGATAAGATCATAATGAGGAGATTGAACAAAATGCTTGAAAACAGTTCGCGAATTGAAATCAGCCCAGTAGGTTAACAGAATAAATCTTAAATTCGTAGAAAAGATAATTATTAAAACATCGATTGCTTTTAAGCGATGTTCAAAAAGATGGGATTCTCAATTCGTCTAAATTAAAAAACTTCTGCTCTTGGAAGTTTGTTTTGTTTTTATAACTATGTTGGGCAAATACTCCACTAATTCTAATTTTGATAATACTTTTTACATTATAACTGTATCAAATTATCAATATTAACTTCCTCGCTAGTAATAATAATGAACTTAATAACCGTAATTTAGCGAGCATTGTATTAAAGCCATACTTATTATTATAAAAATTATACAAAATGTGCGCCTTAATGTATAAAACTCACTGATGGGGTGGTAAAGGAGCTTGTTAACCATGATGTTACCATCGTGATGAATGACTCGAATGCCCACATTTTGCTGAGCATAAATCTAATGTAACACAAAGCGAACCCACCGCCATTATCTCCATTAATTTGGTTTATGAACTGTATCTCTCAAAATGTGATAATTTCTATTAATTTCAGACTGGTACAGTGGACAGTACGTTAAGAGCGATGGATATAATGGGAGCAGATAAAGGTGGTGCTGGTGGTGTAATTATTAATATATCATCCTTATCAGCACTAAAACTAAACCCACTTCGACCGGTATATGCTGCGACGAAAAACGCTGTGTTACAGTTTAGTAATGCAATGGCAGTAAGTAATTTTAATGTTATGATAGCACGGATAACATAGTTATTGAATAGGTGTATTAAAAATAGTTTTGTAATAATTGTAATGAAATATGTCATAAAAAGGTCAGAATAAAACATGCCTATTAAATTATATTTCTATATGAGTGACTAAAAATACCAGACGAAAGTTTGTGTCTAGAAAAATCTTATGTGTTCCATTTCCATTTTATTTTTGAAGTTTTCGTTTTCTTTTACGAAACATATTTAAAGTCGGAACAAATACAAGTAGATAGAAAAGTTTGCTTACTTAATATCATGAACTTCGCAGGCCGAGCTGTATTATTCAAAGACACAAGTTCGCATTATAACTGTATGCCTGGGGCCCACTGACACTGCTATCTTGCAACGACTGGGCTTGGAAAGCTTTACTAGAGACGTTCCAGAAAGTCTGACCACATCTGGACCCGAGAGACAAAAGTAAGTATAAGGTTCTAATGTTAATCAACTTTACCGTATTATTGCGGTGAATTCATGAAAACCAGATGTGAAGATACGAGCAACATCGTGGAAACGTAGAACATTGCCGTAAATTGGCATTGTTATTTCATTGAACGTATTATGATATGAATAATGCATGGATAAGGGCGACACCAGCTCTCCATTTTATATTCACATTGACAAAATTAAATTTTATAATTTTAACATTCTCCTACATTTTGCGAACAGATGTGTCAGAACAAACATATAAACGGCGCGAGTTGTATAAATAACAAGTTTAAGCTGGGAAATATTTTAGTCTTCATAACATTTTTATATGCATAATTTTTAGCGCATATTTCAAAAATTATTTTGTAATTCACAACTGTAATTCAATACTTATATAAATACATCTATTTCATATAGATGTATTTCGTTGTTTATTGTTGTTGTGGCCTTACCCATATATTGCCAATTGTATTGCATTAATGGCTGACATTAGCCAGTACTTTATCGATATCCGTTAACGATTAATCTTTAAATTTAATCAGAGGTAACAGATTTGAAATTACCTACAGAAACTTGGAAATTTAAATTGATTCCGGAAATTTTGGTATCGGCAATAATTGAACACTCAAATACCTACTCCGATATTTGAGTTGATGTGGTAATGTAACGAGTTACGTTGCGCTTCAACCTCTCATTTATATAAAATTAATGTAATTACCTACTCCATGTAGAAACAGAGTAAGAATACAATGTGTCATTTTATGTACTCCCAGTATGTCGTAAAAGAGGAATAAACTAGATTACACCACTGTTTAATGAAATAAAATTAGAAACTATATTATAAGCCACTTTACTATATTGGAAATAGCGAGCTAACCCTGAAACTCATTCTCCATTTCGATTTGACATTAATGTATTTATTGTACTTATAACACAAATAATTGTAGGTATCAAATTTTTACTGACATTATGAGCTAAGTTTTTTTTATATATATAATTATTGTTATTTAGAATTCAAATGATTAAGAAGTCCAATATAAAAACAAAAAAATATCTATTTATTTATCCTCAAAGTAATATTATTTTATTCAAATTAATAGACTGGTCTAGACAATCTTACCTATGCCTATTATTTGAAATGTAACAAATAAATTCTTTATACCAGTAATGAACCCATATACATAATTATTATTACACAGAGTGGAGTCAGCGACTTCGGGAATTTTGGATGTAATCAAGAGAGGTCAGAATGGTTCAACATGGATGATTGCAAATGACAAACCTGTCACCGAAATTACGGACACTGTCAAGAACGGATTTCAAATTTTATCTTTTGAAGTACTTAAATAAAAATAAAATATAAGTTGAACGATCTTTCATTTTTTTGTACAAAATATCTTTTCTTTGTAAATTATAGGATTTCTGTTCATTTAGAAGTAGCAATATTAAAGAAAGCAATAGGAAGAAAAACAAAAACAAATTCTCCAATAAAATCATAGAATTTAGAGGACTTTGCTATAAAAAATATTCTATTATAATATTCGTTTATTTCTAACGTATTAAGTTATTGATATACTTCAAGGTAATGAGCTTGTTTACAACTGATTTTAATATTGAAACAGTAAAAACATGTTGGATAAGCTATTAAATTTGTCATTAGATAATTAATACTATATACTCGCAGATGCATGCCTTATAATGATGACAGTCTATGTATTTATGTGTATTTGAGGTTATCCTAAATCAGAAAATATTCATGAGTTATGAAAGTGGATGAAACAAGAGATAATAATATAAGAAATAATAGTGGCCTTTGACATATGGTTCTCTCTATTTATTACATAACGAACAAAGATAATACTTACATCTTATTATTAAAATCAGTATTAGAAATATTAGGATATTTAAAAATGGAACACTTAATTTTCAACTCTATTACAAATAAAAATATTTTTTTAAAAACTTAAGACATTTTTAAATGAGTCCCAGTATTTGCTTGGTATTCTTAATCGAGGGATAGATATAGTGGTAATTGGACGATACTAAGACCAACTCAAATGAAGGATAAACATACGTACGCTTAAGCTCTGAGGATTACTTAGGGTAAATACAGCTTTAACCTTTATTACGAAAGGTAGTGGAAATGGTGTGAATTTCTTTTCTAACAGCTGCATAATCCTAAGCTTTGATATTAGGTATAACAGAGATACAAGTGAAAATAATTTATTATCTCATGCGATTATTATTAAAGCTATAATTTATGATAATAAAAAAGAATAACCTCTTAATACGAATAAATACGAATTTTAGTCAATTTACTTATAACGATGTGTATTATAATATAGATTGTAATTTCTAATATAATATAATCACATTATACTCGTATCAGATAAAAATTGGGAATTATGCTTGCTTTTATGGCATTTCTTTTTATTATGATTGCAGTAAGCTCAACTTAATATTGATGTGTAAAATTTATATTTACTTTAGAAAATAATTTTATTACAATATACTAAATAAAGAGCGTTAAATTGTTGAATTCACTTAAATCAGTTTTGCCTGTGGTGATTATGACCTTTCTTACCCAAAATATCGGTACATACAAAAGTCGAGAAATTTCGTTAAACTATTCAATCTTATCAGCATTGGAAGTTTATATGACATCTGTCTGTACGAAGGAAATTTAGTAACATTTCCTTAGTAAACGAGAAGTAAGAAATACTAAAGATTGGCAAAATTTTATGTGTATGAGGTAAATGTTGAATTTTTCACATGTAGTGTAATAAAATATGTACTTTATTTAGCTGCATGTACAGCATTGCAAATAGATTTTTAGATTTTTTATTCAATACACTTCTGTATGAGAACTCCGAATAAACTATGTAGAGATATGTCATTACTCAATAACCTTTGAATAGTCCATATAATTTAACTATCTATATGAACAAAAATAAAGCGATACTTGTTCTCAAATACTTGATTTAAGAACGTTTAGACTGATTTCACTAATTTTCTTTTAATGCCGATAATATTCCGATTAAAAATTCCAGAGAATTAAAATAAAAAAACAAACAATGAAATTTAAATAGAAAAACGTCTGTGAAGTTTACTAGTTTTAATATTAATATTTAATAATCGTTTGCTTGGATTCTCTGTAACTCTATTCCATTCGTGTTTCTATCGTGAAGCAGTTGTTTACATGGCTATGTTTCGGTTTTAAAGGAGAGATATGGCAATGAATTTACAGGGTTTAAAGGCATAACACCTTAGTCCTTAGAAATGGTAACGCATGGATGGTATCATGAACGAAACGGTATATTCTGTTGTGTCAATGGAACTGTTCATGTCTATAGGTGACTATTACCATTTTCCATCAGATGGGCCGTCAGCTTGTTTACCATTCATAAAATTATACATAACTGTTTCCTAAATTAAAGTATTCTAGTTGACTCGGTAGATTGTTCATAAATCCATTTCACAGTTATTTGAAGCAGTTTAAAAGCTAATAGTCCATTGAAAATAACTCTGTACTAGTTGGAGAGTTATCTACCTTTATGATCAATAATCCAGTATCCGAAATCTATCAGTGCATATGAACCGAATATTTGTTAAGCGACTCGACGTTAAACTATTCACAGGCATGCTTCAGCAAATCCTAAATTAGAAGCCCCATTTCTGCACAGCGAGATTTGAAATCCCAACTTTGTAGTTACGGTGGAAGTGTGATTTCAGATATGCGAGTTTGGAATGAATGAAAATTAATTTTGTGAAAGCTTTGCATAATGTGAGACGGTCGTCAACTCATTCGGAAGGTTCAGGAGGATGTTGAATATATAATATTTCTAAGCAAGTAATATACATTAATATATATGAATATTTTAAATACACAATAGGGACATAATGCGACGCAATTGTAGGTAAATAGTACCCATATACCTGATTTTTATATGTGAGGGTGGCCGAAGAAACTACGTGGACTGCCAGAAGAAGATGCCGCTTATTTCAGTCCTGTTGTAACCACGACGTGGTGTAATGCACGTCAAAATGTCAGCAATAAAAATTATTCAATCAATTAACAGTCAGGCTCGCACTCGCGTCACAGTTGATTATGACTAAGGATCAGGAATTGATACCGAAACTAATTGAGTTTCTAGATCTAATTACACGTAAATTCAATCTGTAGTTATTAGAATAAAATGTAATGTATCAAAATCAGAAATGTAGTTACTACTTACCTGCAATTGCATCGCGTTAAGTCCCTAAAGTGTATTTGAAATATTTGTTAACGTGAAAGTGTGAAATATTTGATAACGTGAAAGTTTAAAATAAGCAACATATGAATATTTCTACTTGTATATTATATATATTCAACTTTATAAAATTTCTGGCAATATTATACTTAAAAATATGTTTATTAGTGCTTCTTGGCAACTAAATAGCAACAACCAATTGTCATAAAATGTGGCGTAGATGTACTATTTCCAATGGACAAAAACATACTGTATATTATCCCGGTTAATCGCGGGACATATATCCGCTCATGGAAACAATGTAAAACATGTAAAAACTGGTTAATCATAATTATTTAAATTGTTTTTAAAATACTACAACTATAGTTACAATTTTGATAGTCTAGTTAAGTCATCTAAACCATAATATATCATTGAATTAATTTTTTTTTAATACTGTAAACTATTGAAAAATATGTAATATCTAACGTAATTAAAACAGCGAATTGCTACTTGTTAGTTTCCAAAAACTTGAAAGATATTAAACAATTTTTATGATTTTTTATTAACCGTATAAAAAGTTGGAAATGAAAAAGTAGTCGGATTTGATTTAGTGAAGTAATAAATTCACGAAACTCCTACCTAAGGAGCGTTAGCTATTAAACGAAAGGTCAGAAAAGAAGTAAACAAGTTTCAGTTATTAGACCAAGAGTTGGTATTTGTCTTAAAAATAGATCTATATCTTATAAAGTTGAGGAAAATATGAGACATTCGATCCCTCGGTACACGGTCCATTTGTGAGAGCGACGGACCTGAAAATTATATCAAATTACGATATGGAACTCCGGTAACTTGAACACAAAATCAGCCTACATTTTAATAAATTCGCCTTATGAAATAATATCAAATCCATTACATATATACGAAATGTAATTCAGTCACTGGCAAATCACAAAAAACTATTTCATTCAAGAAGATTTTATATTAGTTTACACGTAATACTCGTGTATTATGTTTACTAAGATAATAGTAAGTTATGCTGGAGAATAATATAATAAATACTATGAGATCGTAATCTTGTTTTAATATAAGCAAATATTTAATGATTTTTTTATGTAACTGAAAATGGCAAACAAGCTGACGGGCCACCTGATGGAAAGTGGTAATTTACGACTGTACATAAACATCACCATATCTATACCATATCAGACGTTAGTTGTCGACTGTTGAATATAGACCTCTTTCTGTTGAGGGGTATTGCCAAGATTGACATGCGGGTTAACAACAGCAGTGCAACCCATCCTTCAACTATTACGTTCATATGATACCATCATATAATACATTATGACATCCATTTAAACTTCTATATTTCTTATAAAGGTAAAAAAGTAATAGCAGCTAGTTGTAAAATGATAAAAAAATTACCTACTTACTATAATGTATTAGCTATGTGTGAATTTTCATTTAAATCTTTTTTTTTATACTACAAAGGTGGCAAACGAGCATACGGCCCTTCTGATGGTAAACGGACGTTGTAGCCAAAACACTCTTAACAAACATTTAAGTATTATTGAGTACCAAACATCGAAATACGTTTACAAACTTTTGCACTTATAAACTTAGTAGAATTTGGAGCATTTGTGTACCCCTTGTGAATTCATATCACCCTTGCACAAACAGCTAATGTTTCTATTTACTGAAAGCGGTGAGCAAACTAATAGTGAGACATATTGTGTTGAAGAAATAAACACAATTTCCGGTCAACGCGTGAAAAGAACGGTTGACCTGTTTCGATGCCATAACAGATGAAACTTACAATGAAAACTTGCTGACTTGTGAATGACGTTTCTATCAACTTAGATCATGTTTTATTTCTCTTTTCAGCTCACTTTAAAAAATGAATGTTCTTAATTTAACTTTTTGTACCAAATAGACTGTCGCATAGATATTCTGCAATTCTGCACAGAATTTGTTATATAGGTATAGTTTTTTTTGCACTATCTATTAATTTCCTAATAACAATCAACTCCAAATAATTTTCTCTTTGGATATGGGTGTCATACTGCTGAAATATAATATCAATTTATTTATGTACATTATTTTTTTAAGAGCAGACAGAGAGAACTGCAGTATACATATACTACTCGTATTGTTTTTTGAATGATCAAAGCAGTTCCTATAAGTCAATAAGCTTTCGGATTTTATCGGACTACCTTATTTGTGGGATTGTCGAGATTTAGTTCAGAAAAGTAGAACACGGAGTTAACCTACTCTCTTCTAATGTGATTCTTTCGTTTGTTTCTCGTTTCTATATTATCCATTAAATGATTTATTTAAAAAAATAGACGTGTGGTTTGTTGTTGTTTATTGTTTTTATGAAATCGTACTTTTAGTGTTAGATTTATATTTATGAGAAGAAAACGTGAGTAAAAAGGTAACATTGATGTTAGTATTATTTAAGGTTTTGTTATATGAAAATATGAGTTAGAATTAATACGGCTACAATATATTTGTTCCTTTCTTGGTCTTTCATAGATGCTGTTCTATTACTTTCATCTAGCCATCAGCTGTTTTTTCATGCTAAGTTGCATAAAAAATATCATTTTCATCGTGTATTCCATAATACATTAACAAAATCAGTTTAGAATTGATTAAGAAATCACAAAAAACACACACAAAAAATGCCAATTAAAAACCCCCTCCCTGTAAAGTCCCTGTGAAGTCGCTTAAAAAGAAATTTTATTGGAAACTTCACTGTAATTGTGATTAACTGATAATTAAAGGTAAAGGGAATTAAAAACGAAATACCTAGTAACAGAAGAAAGTCGAAAAGTTCGATAAGTAATACCTAACTCGTTTAATGACATGCAAATTAAAGGGAAGTCGTTGTTCCTTTAACAAACGACCGGCTGAGAATTAAATAGAGCTGGTAGTAAAATATAAATGAACCGGAAAATAAAATCAACTGCAATAAACTTTTGGATTAAACCCTGGAAGTTTCAAGAGTAAGTACAACAGTTACTCTCAAATTTTGCCAATTTTTTGCATTTTCATACCTTAAGTACTATAATAATATGCCTTTATTCCTTTTTAATCCTTTATTTCTTTTTTACCGACTTCCTTTACTCTCTCTCTCTCTCTCTCTCAACGTCATCCTCTTTTCTCCTCAATCCTTTTCTCCATACTGAAGCTACCACCAATAAATGCATTCCTAAAAAGGATTAACGTCAGGCAGACGGGCCGTAAAAACAAAACCAAAACCTGTGTAATACGAATAAAATCATTTTACTGCGACCCCAAATAATCGGGATTAGGGCAAGGAAATGATGATAATAATAATATATCTCTTTAAACATTATCAAAGCCAACCCGTCTACATGCGTGGCAACTGACAAAAGCTCCCAATGAAGGGAGGCCTAGGTTCAACAGTGCACATTTAAACGCTTATATAATAATGTTGATAGCTAAATAAAATCTCTGTATCACTATTACGTCCCTATATGTAAAAACTAAATAATTCACAATTGACACATAATTTTTAAACGATTTCAAAAATTAAAAGAGTTTACAAAAAAAATTACAAGAAAATCAAGAAGAAAACACTGGTAAAATAAATTTAGCACAGTTTCGTCTTTTAGTCACTTCATACAGTCTATTGTTTATGTGTAAAAACAGTTACTTCGATATTACTAAAATCAGTAAGAAACCCACACTGGATTAAACCCTATCGTTTATCAAAGGATTATCAAATTCGGTTCGGAATTTGTGAAGATATTGCGTAAATTATTCACAAAAATACAGATGAAAGAACCTTCCCCTTTTAGGAGTCAGAAATATAGATATCATTATTGTAGAAAGGGTACGCATATTACATTCCTTTATTTGTTCATGATACCCCAATTTCAATATTACGTATATTTTGAATCTATGTACGCGTATTTGGATGGCTTACTTCGTTAATTATATTTAAATATTGAATAATATTAATCACAACAAATTTGAATTCTGCATAACACAGAGCAAATTGGGTTAATGAGACGATTATTTCGCATACCTAATCTTTGTAATAAATTTTAATTTATTAAGCCTTATGAATTAAATTGTAAAATAAATACATACTAACCTGAACTAAATCACCATGAATTCCACCAGGTGCTGTGATGGTGATCAGACACACATACGGAACGAGATCTTCTCTCGGTCGGTGTAGTTCTAATTCGTATGTCCGACCAATATCGCCGTAGTAGGTTCTGTTACAACCTGGAAACCAATGACAATTTATTTATTTTACATTTAACCTTAAAAATATTTTGTAAGTACATTATAATATGCGTACGATATACACATCTCCATAGACAAAATCAAATATACTGTGTCGCCCATGACCATGGTTCCGTGTATGTCTCATCATATTCGTTTTTATTGCTGAAGGTTATAGTGCTATGATACTGTGTATAACCAATAGTAAATTTTACTACCTTTACTCTCACTTGGTGGCTGATATACTAATGGGATAGCGGTACTTATTCAAACGAATTGAGAAAATAAATTAAGACAGAAATAATATATACAATCTATAGGTTATAATTTTTATTAATTTATTTTATTTAATTGTAATTTTATTAATAATAATTTGTAACGCGCAAATAACACGAAATTACTAAAATGTACATCTTGAAAATCTAAAATATTCTTTGTATATTTATATTTAAAATGTTTAAGCTACTATATGTATAAACAAATAGAATGCCAGAATCCAACGACTCACAATACTGATAATAAAACCCCAATGAAACTGGTGATATTGCTGCCATAAAGAATTTTGTAAAATAAAGCTTTCCCATTTCAAATAAAAGAGGCTCGTGAGACATTTATGCCCTTTACGCCACTTAGCATATGAAGTAATATTGGAACAACCGTTACGGATATAAAGCACAGATAAAACATAATATAACTACCACATTTTTTAAGTAGGGATTTTTTACAAAATATTAAATATTGGGAAATTCAATTGTTTGTTTTGTTTAAAAAAAAATATTAAAACAATTTTCTTCGTGCTTCTTAAGTATTTCGTCGGTAACATATTTCTTTATAATTTTCATAAGCTTTTAGCCCTTTTTCCAGCACCTTACACATGCAATCCGATTTTCAACGGTTGACAGAAGAAATCCCTTACAAGGATAAGTCTGCCATTGTATATGTTTTGTTTCAGTGTAACTTTATTTTTTTTTACAGACATTAATTGTTTGTTTATAATTCTTTACAAACATTATAAATAAAATAAACAAGTAAATGTTTTGTGTAAAAGAAGGCCTTCCATGTTATATTTTCTCAAATTTTGGGGCCGACCGAAATAGAAATTTGGTGTTAAATTACATAACACATACCGTTTAAAAATATTAAAAATGTTAAAATATCGTTTCCTTGGACCATTATGGTAGGATTTATGACTAACGAAATGTGAAGCTCAATTTACTGAGCCGATTTCGCTATGAATAAAAACACGAAACTGAGTCCGAAAATTTGGAATTTAATTTCATGGTAGACCTCCAGCATATCTGTCTTGAATAAAAACCAAATTTGGAATTGTAACATTTTGTATTATGAAAGGTCCGACAATGTATCTACAGAAATTACAAAGTTCGTTTTGAAACGAACCCAAGGATCAAATCCAAAACTTAATTGACTCGAAGTATTTACCTTCACCGTTGTCGATCACTCTTGTCAAAGTGGTTGTGGTTCAATAGATGGCGTACATAATAGGTCTTCATCGTAAGTCGCCTTACAATTGTTGGACTTACGCCACATTGGGTGATTAATGGCAAACTTACTTAGTGGCTTTGTTAGAGACTTAAATAGGTATGTCCAGTACTGAAACAAGTTTTTCTTGCACCATGAGTCTTCCGAATAATTATTTTCAAGTACAAATTTGGTTTTTAAGGACGCGGTAAACTTAAGTGCTATTCTACAAAGACCGTCAATTATTTCCACGTTTGCAAATGAAGACAAATATCATAATAGGAGCCACAGCATTTAGAGAAAACAAGTAGAGTTCATAGCAAGTTTCGCTGCCGAGACGTGTTGTTGAAGTTCTACAGAGAGCTTTCAACTTGATTGCCCAAACAATAAATACGCGTCTCCCGGACTTGAACAGCGCATCTTATGTGGAGCTTTGAAATGAGCGGAGAAAATGAAAACATACAAGTTGCACAAGTAAAGTTTTGACTATAAACAAAAATAATGTCTTTTTGCAATAGTCGTGAGACGTGAACAACGAATAATGGTAAAATATTAATAATCTTATCAAGACAATAAGTAGTCGGCTTAACTCGATCGTAAGTGAAATCAACATCAATATAATACTTATTTATTTAATATTTATAAGCACTATTATCGAGTAATCAAAAATGTACAACAGAAAATAACTAAGTAAAATGATATTGTCTTATAATACAAGTTATATATATGATATGGCAGTAAAGTAATAGGGTATAGAAGTACAACGTTACAGTCTTCAGGAATGGTAACGCATGAGAGGCATCGTGAGCATTACAATGTATTTTGTGATATCAATCGAGCTGTTTATCTCTGTAAGAGACTGTTACCACTTCCTATTAGGTAAGCCGTCAGCTTGTTAAAGTATAGTATCATAAGCCTAAAGTATCATAAAAATGAATATTTGCCAAAAGGATTGAATTGTCTTTAGAAAACGCTAAGGTTCTTTTTATTTAGAATTGCAACAAGACAACCAATAGGAAAGATAGATTCTTGGGTGGTGACCCTGTACGGACAAACGCAGTGTAGGATGACCCCCCACTAAATGGAGCGACCACCTCAAATGCATTGTAGGGAGTAAGGGGATGCAGGAGTCTTAGGAATGTTGTAGACTACCATGCGTCTATAAGGGAGACATATGTTCAGCAATGAAAAGATAATGGCTAATATGATGATGATGATAATGAAATGTATATTAATAAAGTAATATAAAAAATACATTCATAAGTACTGTTAAACAAACACATACGCTTACAATACATTATTAACTTTATAATTAATTATATTAATGGCATAACATTAATTTACAGGGTACAGAGGAATAATACTCGAGTCCTCAGGAATGGCAACGCATGGGAGGGTATGATTATGAGCGAAACAGTATACACAGTTATGTCTATGGTACTGCTCATATCTATAGGCGACGGTTATTATTTTCCATCAGATGGGCCGTCAGCTTGGTTGCCATTCTAAATTGCATACAAAAAAATTAAGAAAACGTTTTTATGGCTCCAACATTACTACTCTAAATACGCCTTGTCAAACCCCGTACGTCCCTTACTTTGGTGTACTGAATACTCAAATGAACATTACAGAGTACATACGGGTCTTTACTTAAGGATAATAGAGTAAATGGTGTCTTCAAAGGCCCAATCCCTTTATTTCATAGTGTTTTATTATGTACAATTCTGTTTCATATTTGAGAAAGCTGAACGTAACATGTCTGTTTAACCCTTTGAGTAGAAATCTTTGTTTGGCAAACAATTTTTGCATCTAATGTAAGTACGTTGTATAAGTTGTATATGCCTTGTTGTCTTTGTATATGAATTGTAATAAGAAAATCTTATAATAAAAAAATACAAAACCAGTCATATTTTTTACTTATGAAGATGTTAAAATAAATGATATCAAAATAAATATATTTTAAAAGTAAAAGAAACTAATTAATTTGTAATTAAATATATATGTATATAAATATTACACGTAGGTATTTTTTCTACCATACAATAATATGTAAATTCGTAAAATTATTCTATGGTAAATCAATAAATTCATAAAAAGCTGTGGAAGCAATTACGAAAATTGTTAAAAAATATTATACATTGGAATACCGAAAGATGATAAATTTTCGAATCGGTTTTTTTGGTAGCCTTTTTATACATACAAATTGTTTATTTGGACAAATACATATAAAAATAAAATTTAACGACACAGTATATTTCATAATATCCACGGTACTACGTAATTTTCTGTCAACTTTAAGTATTGGTCATAAGATCTTAGGATCACTAGACTGCTAAAATGATTTGGTTTATTTTAAATTATCGACCTTAATTATTTAAAAACTAAAAAACAATATATATATATATATATATATATATATATATATATATATATATATATATATATATATATATATATATATATATATATATATTATGTGACAAGCAATGACATATCATTACGTGCATGTTGAAAGCTTCTAACTGTTCTTAATTGCATTAGGACTTGCAGTCTAGTCTATATCAAAGTGTAAACTTGGTCTACTTTAGCGTGGATATCATAAATCTGGAATATCCTCATATATTTGTGAAATATGTAATTTATTTTCGTTCAGCGTTTGGAAAACTACGACACATCTTCTCATCCAAAATACCTCAAAGTTTAATGTCTAAGGTCTTTAACCAGTACGTGTTACCAGTGATAACCTATGGAATTGAAACATGGTCCTACATGGTTGCTCGTATGCAAAAACTTCAAATTACTCAGCGAGCTATGGAGAAGGCTATGCTCAGAGTTTTTTAAGTGACAGAATCCGAAATGAGGATATCAGCAAAAGAACCAGCTTTCTATAAATGAATTTTCAAAATCAATTAAATGAAAATATTTAATCGATTTTCAAAATTGTAAAAGGAAAATCTTTCTCTTTATAGTATTCATTTACATTATACTACAAAACCACGTATTTGTTAATGTTTAAGAACAAAGTAACGAGAAAACAAAACTGTATACATATATTCTGTTTTCTCATTACGCGTTCCCGTATGCCAAATCACGAAACTAAACGTCAAAGTCAGCGAAATATAATGACTTTACATAGTAATTACCTTCAATTTTATCCTGAATAAGTGTTTTGCCAAGTTCAATTTGCTCACTTCACTCATTTAGCATGTTAGAGGCAAAGTACACATTAATTCATAATTTTTATATATAATATTAGGGATAGGTAATATGTTTAAAACCCGATATCTATATATTGAGTTATTCTGGACATTAATGGTGGAAAAAAGGTCATCACCCATTTCGATATCGCTCATATCTGTCGTATATCTATTTTTAAATATGTTAAAAGTCTGTTATCCAATATTATTTTTTTAAAAACACACATTTTACATTTTTTTTTATACAACTTAGAATGGCAAACAAGCTGACGGTCCACATGATGGAAAGTGGTAACCGTCGCTTATAGACACGAGCGGTACCATGGACATAACAGAGTAGGTATACTGTTTCGCCCATATTACCCCTCATGCGTTGCCATTCTTGAGGACTCAGGTCTTATTCCTCTGTACCCTATAAATTTATGCCATATCCCACCTTTTAAACACAGCCATGCAAACACAACTGCTTCACGGTAGAAACATGAATGGAACAAAGGTGCCCAAGCAATCGACCTTTGTACAAAATCCCCCTCTGTGTGTGCATTACTTAATGTTTTTGTCATATTCTATATAACGATTTTTTTCATGGATTTCATTACATTTAAAAAAAATCTAAAAGTTTATACTTATATAACTTATTACGAAGTACATTATAGTAAGTCTATGGTATATACAAAAATGAGATATGGTATATACAAAATTTACTCCGAGGGTATCAAAGAATCCAATTGAGAATTGCTGATATTGTGTACCTCGAACGGAACGTGTATTCAAAAATAATGCACAATATTGATTTTCACATGCTTATGAAAAGAGAAATATCAATATAAAATCAAAAGGCGGGAAAAACACAGAGCAAGTAATCAGTACGTTATTTAAAAGTCGGCACTATTCTTATATTGACGAAAATGGAAAAAAGAATCTGTGCAATCATCTACAATATAAATAAAATAAAGCAAATAAGTATTCATAGTGATATACAACTATTTACAACTTGACTGTCAAATATATTATCAATAAAATATAGGTCTGGCCGCATATATTTTATACAAACGTTTTTTTTTTGTGCAAAATAATGAAGACCAACTCTCAAAAATGGAACTATAAAAAATCATATGAAATATCAGAGTACTAAATAATTTGAATTTGGAATTCTTTAGTAAAAAAAGATATAAATTTTTACACTAGCCCGTATAAAAACTGGACAATTTCGAAAATATAGTAAACGACAACAAAACAACAAAAATAAAGTAAAAGGCAAAAATAAGAGAGAACCCCTTAATTAGACTATGGGATTTATTCGAGAGTAAGTATTATATTTTATTATGTCTAATAATAAATATGAGTAGGTGAACGTTCATTTACAGACAAGTACCTATATCTATGTGTTTTATTTTTATTTTTTAAATTGATTATAGAGAATGTTACTTGAAGGTATTATCAAAAATGTAATTCCTAAAAAATGCAAAACTATGTCATCCAATATTGTAATCATTATTTTAACAGTTTACATCTGCATGTTCCCGAAGAATGAGGTCAATTCAAGAAGGAACAGAAAGTGGTCAAACTATACTAAATAGTACACTATTACTTATACTATGTCTTAACTTTCAGAAACAAAACACTAACGCCAACTTTAGATGTGTCTAAAAGCTTTCTCTTTGATTGCAACGATATGGCACTTGGATTGTGGGACACAAAGATGCATCACCATTGTAGGATACCAAAGCATCTACAGTGCACTTGAGCAATACAACTGTTTACAGCTGATGCGTTTTGGTGCTTTTCAAGTGTCGCTTTTAGAAACTGGAGTAATACATAAGCACTAGTAAGATGGGTAACCCAATGAACTTTTTTATATTGAAGATGACTTATTAGGTGTATATTTTCTAATAGTTGTGTATTTAATGAGATTTCTCATTGACAATTTTTATATAAACTTATATTATTTATTTGAAATATCTGTTATTTTTATATAACGGAAATATTTGTCAAAAATTTATTGCGAATAAAAGAACATTTACATACACATACATACAAAAATACTCCTATATAAAATTGCATGCATTTAGAACTCCAGACTCACCAATTTTTAGTTGTATATTGCATTGTCTGTTAGTCAGTCACTTATTGTCTACTGAAGTATTATTATGTACTAACTGTATCCCACGGATTTACATGTATGAATTAAGATAAAAGTATCTTATGTATTAATCCAAAATATATATAATTAGTAGTACCGCATTCGAGTATTCTGACACTTCCCTATGGTTGACTGGGAGAGAATGCTTTTAGCATTAAGTTCGCCATGTACACATATTTGTACTAATGAACAAATAAATAAATAAATGGTCGCAAGTATCAATCGACTCTTCTAAACCTATTAACGGAAATTTTTTTAGAAACATCCAAGCATGAATACAAACTTTTACATATAATTAGTAAAATTTTTATTAAAATTATTGAATTTATCCATAATCTAAATGTATAATAATTTTGAACATTTTAATAGATCTTACAATCAATTCGTGAACAATTTGCTTGATGAACTGTCATAGTTTGCTTACATTGAGTTAGAATGGCATATTTATTGTTAGTGCGGCTTCCATTCTCGACACAATGGCACCATTTCAATAAAAAATTTTTCGTGGTTTGGAATTCATGTCGAATGTTTTTTTTTTTATTATAAACTGTGTGTATCCCGTGGCTTTATCCGTGTGTTTCACTACGAGATAATACCATACCATAGCATATCAGCAATTAATTATCCATTGCTGAACATAGGCCTCCTCCATAATTGGGGGGTTTTACCACTTATTGCCACGCTTGACAGGCGGATTGGCAACTGCAGTTAGGTCTTTGGTGATGTTATATGTTTATATAAGTTGCTTTAGTCGCCTGTTACGACACCCACGGAAAAGGAAGGGGTGGCATATTCTATGCCGAGTTCTACATGAGGTATAAACATAATATATCAAATTATCAACCGACTTAAAAAAAGGAATAGGTACTCAATAATGTTTCTTAATATAATTATAATTATCATTTATAAACCATAGAAATTTTATCAAATTTTTTCAGTACTTCAGTTTTTAAATAAAATCAATAGTTTTGCCATATTTTTTAATGAGGTCGACCTAATGGGGTATATTTTTAGCAATGGGGCTGTCAAACTCCATTGCTAACAATCCCTTTCCTTCCAAGTTTTGCCATATTAGAAGCTGGTGTTTTTTTTTTAGTAGAATAAAATCTACACGTGTGTTTTTTTAGTAGAATAATAATAAAATCTGTTAGATACCTTTTTAAGTGGCTTCTAAAGTAGGAGATTTACAATTCGTCACTATTTTTTGTGTGTATGTTCTACCATCAATTTTATTTATCAAGATAACTGATAAGCGCCTCATTTCGATTGTGGCTTAAAAATAAACTGACTAAATGTTATTCACCTCAAATAACTTTGTCAGAGTAATTTATTTGTTCTGTATAACGTGGTCATTACAAAAAATGTTTGGTACAAAAGGTGCACTTAATGCTATATAATATTTTCTCTCATTCAACCTTTGGGAATACAAAAATGTAGATATGCGTTGAAAATGTTGAAAATTACTGTAAATATTGACTCACAAATTACATAATATATACAGTGGTGAACATACTTACATGAATACATTATACAAATATAACCTACATATACAAATATACATCATACATGATGTCGATAATGAACCACTCACATAACCTCTTCATAAGAAATTCGCGAACTTTTTTATAAGTAGTTTGATCTGTTTGACAAAGTTTATAATAGCAAAAACATTAATTAATGCGCATACAAAATAGATATTCGAGTTAAGAACCATCTCCTTTTTGAAATCAGGTTTAGATGGGAGCTGGCACTTTTCTTTATACCACTTCGATGAATATAAACGCGCATAAAGAAAAATAATATCATTATACAAATATAAAAATTGGATCACCGAATCCACGGATTACATATTATATGTAAAATATTTTCTAATCAAATCGCAGGGTAAAGCAAATGTCGGTGAAGGCATAATCCAGATTATTTTGGCAGACCGTATGGTTACACGACAACGTAAAAATAACACTCGATATCCAGTTTTACGGTCACGGTCCCTATTCATCTTATCTTAGCTGGTTTATAGCTCAGGATCCGGTAATGGTGTTTACGTAGGAAGGGAACTGTTATCCAACGCACGGAGGCGATTTTTTTTATTTATTTATTTGTAAAGTATCTTCATTATTCGCTCTCTGCTATTTATTTTACCCGAGGCAGTGGTTGTGACAGTTTTATTTGATATCGCAAAAATACCTACGATATAAGATACCTACCTATCCTCGTCTTATTTATTTTCCACCCTTCTTCAGTTGGTTCAATTATATTGGATTTTTAAGACGGAAATGATTGATTTGAAGTGTAATCGGCTGCAGCTGACCTATTTCTTTATGATTAAAATGATACTAAAATTTGACGAGCGGGCCAAGGATATAAAGTTTTTTTTTTAACATGGAGTAGCCATCAATTTGATGACTACCTGATGATAAATGTGGCTAAAATTAGAAGGGATATAGGGACGTCATAAAATAGTTTATTAACCCCATGATAACTATCATTGTATAAGAAAGTCAAATCCCTATAAATATCGTAATACCCTCCAATTGCGTAATATTCTACCGATTCCCCTGACATAAGACGAACAAACAAAATGGTCGGCCCCAGTCCAATGTCTACTACGTCATCAAGAACCTAATTACGATGTGTTGAACCCCCTGGACATTCCATATTGATCGCTCCAAAGTGTCGCGAGTGATTGTTTACCTAATATATTATATATAGTGTGGTTTTACAAGTAGTCCAAAATAGATTGGCGCCATTGTGACATTCACGTAGCATGGCTTCCTGAAACCTGGTGCACCCTGAGTGTGTATTACGTACGCTAAATCCGCAGTTAAGATGAATTCGTACTTAGAACCCGGGCCCAGTCTAGGTCTCATATTACTACTTTCGCTTCCACTTGTGCTAACAAGTTACTATTCTAATCAACCACTTTTCTTAACACTCATGTATCGCCATGCTTATTATTTGTGTTGGCCGCCTGTTAACAGTTTTCACTATCATATCACTGTCAACTTATTTACTATTCCAAGTTACATATAAAATGCAAGTAAATTTGTGTTGGGAACAGATTAAATATCAAAAGTGGAAAGCTATTCTGCAGACACAATTTAAGTCAAAAATCGCAGTTGAGGGTCGAAACTCCATAGCTTTACTTACTATTGAAATATTACATACATACATACATATCTGTCACGCCTGTCTCCCATTAGGGTAGGCAGAAACAATGGAACGCAAACAAACAAATCGTCATAGTCGTAGAATACTGACAGATCTATATATGTAATATTCGTCAGGTCCGTCAGTATTCTACGACTATGACGAAATATTATTATAACAATTTTCTTAATTATTTAACCAGTTTAGGTTTTAATTTATTATAACACTACATGTAACAACACCACTCCTAACTTTCCCGTGGGTGTTGTAAGAAGACACTAAGGGAACGCAATGGTCGAAGCGTAGGTAGCAGTAGGCAAAGCTTAACTGCGGTTATCAATCCATCTGCAAAGAGTGCGAACTACTGAGCAAAGCAAAGCAAAGCAAAATTCCCCTTATAAGGAAGACTGATGCTCAGCAGCGGACAGTAAACGGCTGATATAATAATAATAATAAATGTGATACATCATCCTTAGTGAATAAAGGGACAATATGCTGTGTGAATGCGGTCAATCGAAAAGAGAATGCCCTACTCTAAATAGTTGTTCTCACAATGTAACCAGTATGTAACCAGTTTAAGTAAAGGCAAATTTATGCAAATAGATATTAGCAGAATTTTTTCATCTTCCTATATTATTATTGTAGTTGCCAAGCCGCAAGTTTGAACATTCATTGAAAAACTTCCGTTAGACATTATAATAAAAGAAAAAATGGAACGATTCACAAAAGTACAAAGCGTTATTGACGATAGCGAGCACCGTTCCTATAACTCTGCAATGTTGTTAATATTGAGTTTTCACTGAAATTACCCGCAGATCTGAATAGGCGCTGGTCTTTCAGAATTTCAATTTAACTTGTAATACGCTGAGCAACTTGTCAAAATTAACTTGAAGCTATATTTTCTAAGTTATATCTTTGATAATATATTATGAAGGGAAAACGTCGTAACTTTAGTCCGTAGTATCCGTTACTTTTTTATTCGTAGAGATTTCCAATATTGGAAATGACGTACTTATATTTCAGAAAAAACATATAATTTTTTACATTTATATCGGACCAATTTTAATTATAATAATATTATTCATAGTGTTAATAGAAGTAATGAAAAAGATTGATTTGATTAATTAAAGGCATTACTATGCACGTATGGACATTAAGAAAAAATATTAAAAAATAAACAACACATAGCGATATTACTTACATACATACATACATACATATTTGTCACGCCTGTCTCCCATTAGGGTAGGCAGAAAAAATGGAATTATTACTTTTATAATAATAATACTGATAAGCATACAAAAAAACAATATACAAGACTCATTTTGTTCCAACAATTAGAAATTTTAAAAGTATTCATTTCAGTAATGTGTATGAAAGTATTAAGTGTGATTTATTAATCAGATGGATTTATATTATGTTTTCAGTTCACTTCTCTGTTTTACAATAAATGAATTCAAAAATTTGCTTTAATATGTGATTCTACACGAGTCCTGATTTCAATGTATGCAGTCTCTATACTCTAAGCCGCGCTCTTGTGAGCTAATAATTTATTAGTCTACTTAAACCCAGCAAAGCATAAAATCCGTTCAAAGGTTAGTGGTCAGAATTCTAGGAATAAAAACTTTTAAAACAAGCAATACTTTTCGACTCTTCATAAAATTTCCAACATACGGTACATTAAGATTACATTTATTTTTAAGAATTTAGACGCTTGTTAATATAAAAATCTATTTTTTTGTGGTTTTCCTACGTATGTTTCTTTAAGAAATAATTTCATATCTATTCTTAAAGCAATAACTTTTAACACTAAATGGTTATCAAAAACGAAATCTAATTTGGCTTCTCAAAAGTTTAATTTACCCGAAGCAATATTCTATTCCTGTAACGCAGGATTGCACACACCCTTTGTTTCTCGTTGTACTATTCGGAATTTCCATTTAAATTCTCCACTCTCTCGGTTTCCACACCCTTCTGAGTATATTTCAAGCATAAAAATCTATGCTCCTTTATTCTTTTCCTGCGAATGCCAGCGGGAAATCTTTTGTTGTTTAGTTGTTACTTGTTGAATAAAAACTAAATTTCTTGAAGCTATAAATATTTTTATTACACAGTATTTGATATCAAAAAAATCCATTTTCAAAAGAAATTACGTTCTTCACCCACTTTATTATATTTCTTTGCTTCAGGTAGGTGCCAATTGAGTGACAGAAATACTACTAAAACCATTTCGTTGTATTTTTCTTATATATCTAAGAATCCTTTAAAGAAATACTAGTTGTAATCCATAGTATTCTCATATGATATATTTTACTTAATTAGGTATTATTTTGTGAAAGTCCATATCACTGGTTAGTTGATTAGTTGAATTATTATATTTAATTTACCATAAGGAGACTTTGTACAAAAGTTGTTGGCTTGGGTACCTCTGTCTCATTCGTGTATTAACCGTAAAGCAGTTGTGTTTGCATGGATGTGTTTCGATTTAAAGAGTGGGATATGGCAGTGAATTTACAGGGTACAGAGGATAATAACTTAGTCCTCAGGAATGACGACGCATGAGAGGTATCATGGGTGAAACAGTATACTCTGTTATGTCCATGATACTGCTCATGCTATAGACAACGATTACGACTTTCCGTCAGGTAAACCGTCAGGTTGTTTACCATCCTAAGGTGTATAAAAAAATTCGCTGCAATTCTTAAGTGTATTACCGAGTATCATTTATATTAATCTAGGGTATATAATATATAGATATCCCGTTTTCAATCATTTTTACACAGTGTAATGCAACTACATGATTGGTGTGTTTTCATAGACGCCCTGCGTCATCTTTTACGGCCGGTGATCGGTCGTCCCTCGAACTGGAGACTGGTAGACAGCAGACGTCGCCAGTTCGGGGGCCGACCACATACTCTTTTTTTATTGCAGTATCTGGCCGTAGTACCATCC
The DNA here is from genome assembly GCF_026898425.1 of Galleria mellonella. Classification (NCBI taxonomy): domain Eukaryota; kingdom Metazoa; phylum Arthropoda; class Insecta; order Lepidoptera; family Pyralidae; genus Galleria; species Galleria mellonella. Next base: position 4,920,877 of record NW_026441966.1, read on the forward strand.
TAATGCTCCTCAAATATTGCGTCTAAACTGCGCCCACCATGTTCCCCTTTTGTATAGGCATTCCGTCACCCGTATCCAAGGACGGGATGCCTTAAATACAGTACTGCAAACCATAAATAAATATATATATATATATATATATATATATCTGTGTAGTTATTTTATGTAAATCCATTCAATTGTTTTATCGTAATTAAGCAATGAATAACCAAATGCTTGTATGAACTTACATATTTATATTATTAAGTATAAACATTAGGTTAGTTGGTAGGTAGGTATTTCTTTACATAAGAACAATTATAACAGTAGAAAGAGATTGAGTGATTGATCAGCGTACAGCTGAAACTGACGAGTCTGGAAATATGAAATTTTACAGAGAGTTACATAATTATAATATACATTAAAAAAATAGAAATTGCCCATTAATATAAACAAATAAAAATTATTCCAGTTAATTTTTTTACAAAAAGGTAAATTTTTTAAAGTAACGGTAAGAAAATTCTAAACATACATTTTCACCGTACATACAAGTCTTTTTTTTTTACAACACAGGGGGCAAACGAGCATGCGGCTCACCTGATGGTAAGTGACTACCGCCGCCCATGGTCACCCACAACACCTACGGCATTGCAGGTGTGCTGCCGGCCTTTTAAAAAGGAATATGCTCTTTTCTTGAAGGTTATGTTATCGTATCGGTTCGGAAATACTGTTGCTGGAAGTTGATTCCAAAGAGTGGTTGTGCGTGGGAGAAAGTGCTTTGAAAAACGCACGGTGGAGGACCGCCACTCGTCCAAATGGTTGGGATGAAATTTTAGTTTATGGCGTCACATTTTGTGTTTACTTTTTATTTTGATAGAGCGTAACATTCCTTCCCCTCTCCCTTCTCCCTATCGCCTGAATCCATTCGATCCATAATTACGGAATACCTTATATATATAAAGCTTATAAAGTACAAAAGGTGGCCTTATCGTTAAAGCAACCTCATCCAGCCAAGAGAGGAGAAAAGAAAAAAGGCGATAATTATTTGGCGCAGGAAATGTATATAATAAAAAAACGCTCATGTTAATTAAACATATGCTAAAAATCATAAGTATACATTACACACATCTAATTACTTGTAACAGTATATATATATATATATATATATATATATATATATATATATATATATATATATATATATATATATATATATATACAATAGATATATATATATAATATTATTCATATATGTGTATATATATAAAATTGTTTCATACAAAATAATGAGACAAGTATGTATGTATGTAGGTATGAAAGGACAAAAATGTACATATTTTAATTGATTATTATTCATTTATTTATTCTTTTAAACATATATATAGAATATATATACTAGGCGGATTTAATAATGGGATTCTCTACAAAAGAAAGTTTTCTAAAGAAAGCACTCTTGGAGTATTAGAACTAACTAGTTAATTTTGGGTAACCCTCAGATACTAACAAGTGTAAGTTCACCAAATCGAACACGAATTCGGCAAGCCGCGGCCCCAACTTTATTCACTCTGAGAAAGTAGTAAACTTCTCAATTCCTTACGTGTAAGGATCTCCAAGAATTGGGATATTCTCGTAAGATGTTTATTGCTGTTTATCGGGCGTGCTCAAAAACTTTATCGATTTAAAACACACGCTATTCTTTTTCGACACTTCTCTTTCTGATAATTCGAATGAATTCGGATAAAGAATGTATCACTTCCATTACCTATACCACACCTAGATACGATATGTCTAGTATTGTATTATAAATTAACAAATCTTTTACAAAAAATAAAATAACTCTGTACAACAGTCATCTGCATGATTATGTCTGTCCTATCGTGTTTCTACCATCAAGCAGTTGTGCTTGTATGAGTGTGTTTTGATTTGAAAGATACTATATATTAATGATACTCATATCATAAGGAAAGGGTGTTGTAATTCTTGAGAGGTAAGTTGTTAGGTTTATGGATATTATAGAGTTTTTTTTATACCACTGAGGTGGCAACCAAGCATAGGGCCCACCTGATGATAAGCGGTTACCGTAGCTGTTCTGGTATTGCATGAACGACTGCAATACCAGAAGTATTAAGCGCGCGTTGCTGACCCTGAAGAAACCTCTTTACCTCCCTTTTGAAGAATCCCATGCTGTAGTCTCTTGGGAAAACCTCGGCAGAGAGCTCATTCCATAACCTGAGTGTTCGTGGGAGAAAACATCTCTGAAACCGCGTTGTATGCGACCATTTAAAGTAATCTGTTATGTACATAATGGTGTTCATGTCTATAGAGATAACACTACTTTCCAACAAGTGGACCGTCTGCTTGTTTGCCATTCCAAGTTGCATTTACAAATCTCTACTTATATTTTAATGTTGTCTGAAAATACTTATTTTTTTTATTTAAATATAACAACACTAAAAATTATAAATTAAAATTACAGTTCATTTAGAGTCAAATACAAATATTCAGTCTACTTCGTAATTTCCAACATACATATATAATCAATACAAATATATAAATAGATTTATTATTTCACACTTATTTATTGATTTAATAGATATAAAAATTAATTATATAATAATTTAATATTTTTGCTAAAAATTGTCATCATTCATTTATTGTTACTATTAAAATATTCATCTACGGAATAGTAACAGTTATTCGATAGTAATGCTTTCAATAGAATTTTTAACGAAGTAACATTATAATTAGTTTTAAAATCAACAGATAAATTTTTAGATACTATTATTATTTGGAATCGTGCAAAATAATAACCACTCAATTTTGATTGGATTTGATGTTTCTAATCTTTTCTTCTAGAATTCCATGCATAACTCTTTCTTCCTCTGTCTTAATTTGTGTTATTTTTTTTATTAACAGACTTAATGTTCCTAATATACCTTGTATATATATATATATATATATATATATATATATATATATATATATATATATATATATATATATATATATATACAAGGTACAATTACAATTTTTCATGAATAAAAATAATTTCTTTATTGAATAATAAATTACATTTAGTTAGATCTACTAACCACCGGGACTAGACCGAGCCTGTAACTCAGTTGATGTCAGTTAAATCTCTTAAAATGATTTTACATGATTCTCTTTACGGAATACTCATTAAAACCAATTACATAACCTACATAGTAACAATTCAGTAAGAAGTAATATTATATCTACCTACACAATCGTCAGCTTTAATAGCTCGATGTTCAACTTAGTTTGATAGCTCGATGGAGTTAAGTGATTCGGTTCTGTACATACGAGGAATAATTATTACTGTAGCTTCAGATGTTCCCTCGTTACAGAATATTTTCTGTACGGCAAATATTGAATTAAGTTGATTCAGCTTGTATAATTCAGGTGATATTAATTGTTAAGTTGAAGTTTATAGCTAGGTCAGATTTGATTTCTGTGTAAGTAAGTTGTAGAGATGAACTCAATTGTAAAAGAATAGAGTATAGTATTTGTCGGGTGTAAGTTAAAACTAGATTGTAATCCGAAAAGAAATATAAAAGATTATGTAAAATTGTTCTAAAATTAATAAAAAGCTTGTATTGTCAAATTAATTTTATTATTGAATATGCACCAATCCAACAGACGTAATCTTACTCAAATTCCAATTATTTTTTCCTAAAAACCTTCATCTGACATTAACGGATCTTAGAAAGAATTATCCAAATCAGTCCATTCTCAAGTGATATATTTATCAATCAATAGCATTTAATTTTTGTATATTTATGATTACATACACATATTATAGACATATTATTACATAAATCTCCCATATTTTTTCCTTTGGATTCAAAGCATATCCTTTATGTCACCATATAGACAAATTAAGCATCCATAACAGCAAAATATGTGTCTGGTGTGTTCATAATTGACTCTACCACAAATCTGTCATTCCGGGAAAATTCATCAAAAATTCACAACATTGTGCTTTACTCGTCACTGGTGTGGCGTAAAGGTCTGATTTTTTTGGTTCAACTCTCCATTTTCATCAACGTTTTAAAATTGGCAAACTGCCACCTTTTTAAATACACATATCCTTTTAAACATGGGCATTGCGGATATTTCAAGAGAGTTTTTTGCTTCGTTTCGTAATTTTCTGCATTTATAAGTACACCCATGTTGTTTTATATATAAAAAATATTGAGTTTATTTTATTTATATTTCAAATTTTACATAGGTAAAATTCAGATACTATATTTACATTATTTGCCTCTTTTTCTATAGTCCAAAAATCTGTGAATCACTACTTGACTTGACTACTTATAAATTATCTCATACAGAAAGTATTAGGGTAAAAAAATTATCGTAGGGAACGAAGCTCCTTAGCCGTTACTCAATGACATATCGGACATTTCACTTTTTTGACATTACGGGTCAAAATATGGATTTCTTATACTGATGTGTAGATTTAATAACTCTACAATAAGCACAGAAGCATAACGTCTTAGTCCTCAAGAATGGCAATGCATGAGGGATATCATAGACAATACAGTATACTCTGTTATGTTCATAGTGCTGTTCATATCTATAGACGACGATTACCACTATCCATCAGCTTGTTTACCATTTTCAGTTGCATAAAAATAAAGATATCTTAATAATGGTGACCCCATTATTTAGATATCTTTATTATTACTATTCTTAATTACCAATAATATACCCTGTCGACGTCCATGGAGTCCTAGTTAATTCCTAATTAATTTGTCACAATTGATTAATTGACCTGACTTTATCCTCGTCGTCTCATCTTCCACTGGTGTTTTACATTTGCACACAATTAATACAGGCGAGTGTATTTTTTGTTTTGATGGGTGAAAATGGTATGGTAACCCCGCCTGCGCTAATGGGATACGCTGGCGGAGCACCAGTGAAGGGTGATAGATGAGAATGAAAACAGGCCAGTTAGCCCATCATGATGAATTCATCAGGAATTAACCATGATAGTTTCCAGGGGGAACCGCCTCGACCTGGATGGGTATATTGCTAGCAATGGGATTCTCAGTCTCCATTACTAACAATCCCTTTTCCCCCAGGCGAGTGTATTATCATCATCATCATATTAGCCATGAATTGTCCACTGCTAAACATAGGCCTCCCCCTATTGTGGAGGTTTTGCACGTAGTTGCTTTGCTTAGCAGACGTGTTGGCAATTGCAGTTAGGCTTTGGTGATGTAAAGAGGGACAGTGGTGCTCACCCCTCGATTATTAAGTTCCCTTAGTCGCCTCTTACAACATCCACCTGAAAGGAAGGAGTGACCCATTCTATGTTTGGATCACACTGCTAAGTGTATCATTGTATTATAATTCATAAGGAAAAAATAAACATAAATTATATATGAACAAAAAAAATATTTGATAGTTATGACAGACGTTCACTTACTAGTATCAAATTAATTTTATCCGTCAGATAATAAAGAACATCAAAGCAGAAGGCATGTTGCACGTATCACGGACGTCTGTCTAGCTCATTAGGTCACGTAGCGCTAGTAGGTAATTGAATTAGTTCAGGACACGCGACAGACCGAGTCACAAAGCGTTCCCGATCGTTTCGTTCAACTACACAATCGGATTACTCTCGCGCCTTTGAACCTATGTGACCTGGTTTGAACCGCCTATAAATAAAAAATCTAATACTGGTTTTTAACGCATGGAGCCTTTTCTTGTATCATAATTAATATCTTTAGAGTGTAGCCTCTATGATGGGTACAATATTGCTAGCAATATATCGTGTCAAGTCGATCTACTAAATAACTTAACACATTATCTCTGATACCCCGATAGTGTATACCAGTACCGTAGGCGAAGTTACTATTTTATTTTCATCAACAAAATTGAATTCACTGGTAAAATATTATTTCTTTGTTTGACGTTAATCGTCTTTATACAGCTCTCGCTGTCGAATACAGTTTATAAATTTTATTTTTCCTTCCATATTTTTTTCTATTTAATTTATTTCTTCAACATGGTAGCAGAGCGTGGTTATGATCAATGGACCTTTAGACCACGAAATATCAACTATGCACTTATGAATTACTATAAGATCGAAACTTGATTCTAAAAATGAAAATAATCAAATTTGGTTTTGGCTTAGAGAACATACATAAACAAAAAACATGTAAAAATTGTCAAGAATTCTCAAAGAAATAGAATTAACCTTTAAAACGCTGATTAGAAATTAAATAAACAAAGAGTTATTTATACAACATAACCTTCTTTTTCCGTTGAAGATTCAAAAGCTTGCGGTAATCTTTAGCAAATACCAAGGCATAAACTGTTCGTGTTATCGGTAGGCTTTCATGCCTCCGGTCTTATTCCCAGGGGTATCCTGTCGATAATAAGGTGCTGCGAAACGGTACGACGATTCAATTTAGGGACATTAGGCTTGCATGTGCTTACGCAAGATATTTTCGGGTGAATTTTTGATTTATGCGTTGGTTTATCAACATTTACATAAATTGTCCCTTTAGGGTTAACATGTTAGGGGAATTTGAAAATATAAATTGTTACTCATATTTAAATGTAATAAAGTAAAACACAAATACGAATTTTTTATCATATATACAAATAAATAAATTACAACTGAAAACAGGGAGTTTTTTGTTAATTCTAAGTAATTTTATTAAACCCAATAAGAGTTGTTGCATCAGCTGTTAACTGACCCCTGCTGAACATAACCTCCTATACCTCTAATAAAAGAGTAAACTATATCAATTGCAAAAAAGAAATATCAACAAAATAGGTTAAAAGTTGGTGACGTAATCGCGTAACATAGTATAAAAAAATATAAAACAAATGAAAATATTTTGGAAATTGCTTAAAAATTAATATAAATCTGTATAAATAAACATCAATTGGTGAATTTATGTAAGTACATCATTTAAGTACGGCTGCACTTATTTAGTTGTTTTACTCTGTTTGTTATTGTCAGAATAAGGTATAGATTTACCTTATGGAATACGGATACGGAATAGGATGAAAGATAATGTTTGGAAATCATAACTAAAAGTAATAAAAATAAACCTTAAAAAGGGGTAAGATTTAGCCTGTTTTTCTTCATCAGTACATCCGGTAAAGCCTAGTTGAGCAACTAGTAGGTATATGTATATATAATTATTTAAGAATACGTTTTATTAAACTAAACATTAGACTGTGACCTAATTCTTTGGGCATCAAAATATTCGCATCTATAAATCAACTTCAAAAGGAGAATTAAATTATTCATTAGTAACTCTCACTTCAATATATAATAGAGGAATAAAAATAACGTTCACTAATAAAAAATACTCTCTGAGAAGCCCTTTAACAGACCGCCTCCATCGTAAACTGTAAACTTGCTTTCACTCTGGTATTTTCTGTTTTCTGACTGAAAGCCAGTTTATTGCTGCCCATAACGGTACATCGAACGGCCGATCGTAAAGTGAACCCGGTTGAGTCAGAAAGTGTGCCCAAAAGGTCACGTTGTTTTGACACACACTTGAAGGGGAAATAACGTATGTACCCACACTGTGGGCAACGCTGTCCCTGTCATTTTAAGTTGTCCACATAAAAATATTCGATTCGACTGTTTATTGTTGAGTAATGATAGCAACACTTTGATTTATGAGAAAAGAACTTTATAATTTTTACAGTATATTTTTTAATTACAAATTATATTTAGTTGATAGATTAATTTAAATTAATTTCTTTTTTTAGAAAAAAATAAAATTATAACAAATAATTTAATAAATATAACATTTACATACAGATTTCTGTATATATTTTAATTTCAAACATTATTAAGGAAAATGTATAATAAAAATTAAGTTTAGAATGATTGATGTCTAAATTAATCAAATATCATAAAACTATATTTATATTTAACGTGGAACATGTTCAAATATTTATTTAAATATTTTTTGTACATAGAATTTTTAATTTGGAAGTCGTAAAAATAATCTCCTTCATTGAAATAAATAGTGAAAGCTTCATACCACTGAAATGTGGATATAAAAAGCCACAAAACTATTATATTATATTTTAAATACAATACAATTTATTTGTTGCTTCAAGACATAAAGTGACACGATTACAGACAAATATTACCCACATATGTAGTTGATTTTTATTATAAAGTCGGAAAAAAAATCAGGTATATAGACACCTTGTTCATGTTACTTTTCAAGTCTATAGATAAACGATAACCACTTTCCGTCAGGTGGACAGTCAGTTTGTTTGCCATTCTAAGTTGCATACTATTTCTTGCAATCGCATCACGTTAAATTCCGATAGCGTAATAAAAATATTATTGACGAAGCTAAAATAAAAAAAGAAATTAAATAATAATATGTTAATTTATGGACTCATGTTTCTTTGTTGAAAAATGTTCAATTTCACTGCGAGAACACCATTTAAGAGGAAACTAATTATTTCGTTTTGACCCTGTATAATTAACATATTTGCCGCATGTTTCGTTCATTAATGAGAGTAAAATGTGATGTCGAATTTCTCGATTTAATAAATATTTTGATAATGAAATATCTGTTTAATTTAATACATAAATAATATTTATGATCACATATTTTGTGTACGAATAAATTACGTAAATATCAATGAATGAAATTTAATAGCTTTAAAAAAAACGGAATGCGTACTGAAAATCCAGCATAATTTTCTAAGAATTTAAATAAAGAGTAAAGACCATTATATGCGAAACCTTTACCGATTCTGACCCAATATGCTAAATATGTTTACAATCAATAGTCATCATTTTAATAAGTTTGTTTTTTTTAATGGATTATTTAAATCAACGTTATAAAAAACAACATCTTGATTTTCTTACTGACCCTCCTGTTAAAGAAATCCTCCAGGAGAGCTAGTTTGAGAAATGATGCCAATTTATCTTGCGGCTTAAATAATATATTAGAAATAAACCAAGCTGGAAGAAAATGGTGTATAAATGTTCCAAATTTCTCTTTTAATTGAAACGCTTTGCTATCGTGTTAGTATAGAAATTAAAGTTATATTCTTCTTTGAAATTAAATCTTACGTCTTACATTACCTAATTTATTAGGTAACGTAAAACATAATATAGTCTAGAGTTCATTTTAATAAACTTCTAGTATATTACAATTCCGAGTACATTTTCTAAAGGATACAGTGAGTGTAAAGTCGTCTGCATGCTAGTGTAACTCTGTCTGTAGTAATTTCGCCGTCATGTAGCTGTACTTACATACCATTTTGGTGTAATATTAGTAGATATGAAACTATAACACCTTCGTTCTCAAGAATGATAACTCATGACGGGTTTCTACTGCAGGTATCGCAGAGTGTTTTATATCGTTCTTGGTAAGTAAATGGTTATACTCTTCTAACCCCTGGAGGTATAAAATGTTTCCGGATTCGACAAAACTTAGTAAACCATATAAATGTACTAAAATAATAAAAAAAAGGTGCACTGTCAATTTTTTTTCCTAATAGTTGCGTTCATAAACTGTACAACTATGCACAAAAAAAAATCCACAATATTTTTTTTGATAATGACCCATATGTCGGAGTTTGCGATTGATGGCTAATATGGAAGGTTGTAGAACTTCTGGTAATAATAATAGTAGTCAGTCTTCGAGTGTTAATAGTAGCACACATACATAATGGTAGTAGAATTAAATAAAATAATTTTAATCAAATAACCAATTAATTGACATACTTACAGTGTGTCGTCAAAATCTTGGATCGAGGAATTCTTATTATAGCAGAATATATAAAGTATGCACGTAATAAAGTTTGTAATTAGTTTGTAGTGGAAATTTTATATTAACTTACAAATTAAATACTGTGAATTAAATTAATAACTAAAATCTTACAGAATAAGCTTTTACTTGCAGCGTTGGCAATGCGCCAAGCCGTTGCTCTGCGAACGATTACTCCCATTTTGACTTATATTCCTAACGTAGAAACGATTTAATATTTCTATTCGACGCAGTACCAAATAGAATATTATTACTCGCAGTACCCTAGCAGTTTTATGTTCGCCTTTTACGTATAAACTCGAGCTGGATGTTATATGGTAAATGATTCAGCACTTTCTATTGATGGTACAGTTTTGTCATACATGGAACGTTATATATAAAAACGACGTGATCCATGGACGTCATTACTACACAAATTGATGACGTTTGTATCAAACTAAGTCTTATTTTTTAAAAGACTTCAAAAAGCAGACAGTTTTGATCCATCCGTATTTTTTTTATATATATGTCGCGGGATATCTTCACAAAATCTGAACTGGTTATTATTATTATTTTTTGTGTAATGAACATGGTTTACTACCATATATTTATTTTATTAAAATTAAAGTCGATATTTTTTATTTACAAAATCGTATTAATATTATAAATGTAAATGTTTGTAACAATGGAAGGATATTTGTTGCTCTTTCACGTAAAAATTACTGAACGGATTTGAATGAAATTTAGTACATGGTAGGTTATATCTTAACTTAGTACATAGGATATAATATAATATATAAATTATATCATCATCATCATCATCATCATCATATCAACCGTTATCTGTCCACTGTTCAATATAGGCCTCCCCCATAAACTGCCACAAGGAATGGTCTTGAGCCAACTGCATCCATTAACCCCCTGCAATGCATTTGTGGTCGTCGTTCCATCTAGTGAGGGTCATTCTACACTGCGTTTGTTTGTACGGTCACTCCCCAAGGATCTTTCTTTCTCAACGGTTAGCGGTTCTTCGAGTTATGTGACCAATTTATTGCCACTTCAGCTTGCTTATCCTTCAGGCTATGTGGGTCATTTGGTTTTTTTGCGGATATACTCATTTCACATTCTATCCCGCAAAGAAAATCCGAGCATAGTCCTCTCAAAGGCTTGCGGTGTAACTTAAAGCTTTTGCATACGGGCAACCTTGTAGGGCCATGTTTCGGTTCCGTAGGTCATTACCGACACTCACTGATTAAAGTCCTTCGTCTTTGAACTTTGAGGTATTTTAGATGAGAAAATGTGGTGTAGTTTTTCGCATACCCAGTCAAATTGTATTCATCGGTTGACCTCTCAGTGGGAGTAAACTATATATAAATGCTTTTTTAACCTAAATGTAACAAAGCATATATTGTTGTGTTACAGGATTAGTAAACACATGAAAAGTGTCATAAGTGGGACTGTACACTTTTTCGCTTAATCGCTTTTTCATAAAATGCTCCGTCAGTTTGTTTGCTTTATTTAGTTGAGTTTGTTTGTTTCGTTTTGATGAATAATGAAGTCCTGAAAATATTCACTATTGTGCAAAAATCATTTACTTCGGTCACGTAATTATGTTTCTTCACCTTATAAAATGTTTTTATTTTTTTGTAGTAGCTAACGAATTTGACTGAAATTTTGTTTTTGACTTGTTTAGTCGAAGATTCAGTAAGTAATTAATAACAAATAGAGAGAACGACTTGATTAAAAAAAAAACTATTCAATCATTTGCTTGACTAAAAATTTAACTCTGCTTAATCACTTACTGAGCTACTCGACGGAAACTTTTCTATTCAGACACGTTTAGCAGCTAAATTACCACTCGATCGAGTTACTAAAGCAGTACGAAATAAGCTTCACCACCAACTGAAGCTTAAGTTTACAAATTGATGTGAAAACTAGGAACTGGGGCGTGAAGACAGGCGTAGTTTAGCGTTCAACGATATCGAACTACTTCGTAATCCAACTTCGTCCGCTACCATTATCTATTCCACGCGATACTAGTATGAAACCCAATCAAGGTTTACCGTCAACTTACTCATGCGTACCGTCTACTAATACTATAGATACAGGCTTGCACTGTTGACTTGTATTTACTCTACGAATTTGGCGCGAATGTTAATTATTATGTGGCAACATTATATTTTGTTTATAGCAACATTAAGATCTTTTTAGATTAGAAGACTTGAATTTTACGCGATTATTAGTATTTTTTATAATCAAATAAATAAATATTAAAAAACAAATTAATTAATTCAGTTTATTTATGGTATCTGAGATGAATGTAATGCATTATTTTAAAGAAATGAACGTAATAATACAATCATAAATTATAATGTTGATACAATTAAAAATAACTAAGCAGTTGAAAAATAACCTCCATGTAGTTTTTTTTTTTACGAAACTTCAAATGGCAAACAAGCTGACGACTCACCTGATGGAAAATGTTAACCGTCGCCTATAGACATGAGCAGTACATAGATATATATACTGTTTCGCCCATGATACCTTCCTCTCATGATACTTTCCTCTCTGTACCCTGTAAATTCACTGCCATATCCCAGTGATAGAGTAAAAACCACTCTAATGCGGGTAATCATTCCAATATAATCCCTAAGATATCATATGAGGTGACTAAGAAAATAAAACATAACAACGGTGCACAACAAAGACATCTTGAAACAAAACGCTATGATGCTGTAATAAAACGCATGTCTGGCGAGCATGGTAATAGTAGCTATGTATGTATGTATTTATATGTGTATATTTTGTATGTATGTATATATATATATATATATATATATATATATATATATATATATATATATATATATATATATATATATATATATATATATATATATATTGTTATAGTAAGTAGTTTAATAAATTATATGTATTTGATATTTTTGTGCATTACATGTTTTTGTATTTTATGCACGAAAAATTATTAATTCACTCTTGCGCCACCTGCCCTTTTCTATCTGTTCTCCTTTAACCAAAGGTTGTCTGTAACAGATTGCCCTAGCGATAAGACCGCCTTTTGTACCTTTATGTGCATATTTCAATCTGTATTTATGTTACTGTATTTCACTTCAATTATTCACTTGTCATTGTATATTTTTATTTATGGTGCAATAAAGAGTTAAATAAATAAAATAAATAAATAAGTTAATATAATATAAATTTGGCCTAACCAATAGCAGTGGTACGAGTAGGTATGTATCAAGAATTCTAATAGCGATTCTCGTTGGATAGTATCCTAATCGCTACTAATTTTGTCTAAATATAATAGACTAATAAATATCTTATACGTAATCCCTACATAAATGAAATTTAGTAGCATTAGTAACAATTAGCAATTTAACAATCCTAAATTTTCTAAACGCGAAAACCTGTGAGCATGGGTGAATGTTTGTACCAAAAACTATTGATCATATTTGAATGAAAAAACACAGATAGGTTATATTACAGCTTAGAACACAGGATACTCTGTGTAATACACTGGCTATATCCTGAGACTTTACTCTCATGAATCAGTACTAAAGTATTCTATGATATAATATACTTAGGTATCCAATTTCATTTAAATCCATTAATTACTTTTTGCACGATAGAAAGAAATAATTTATTCGTATAATTAATTGAAAGAGACATACATCTATCAATCTAAACAAATTTTGCGGGTAAAACCGCTAAACAAAAATATTAAAGTGAACTTATTATATTACTTAACATGTTACCGCTTGGCGCCTGAATGTGTGATTGTTATGAAATTTGGTATACAAGCACTATATGCTATGGGATGGAGGAAAACAAAATTAACTTTTTGTGCCGGATAATAAATTTAAGGGGGTATCCTTTAACATGGACAAAATTGCTGGACAAAGCTTGTATATATACCTATATAAATATGCATGACATTTACTACCACGTTTCAACGTCCGAACACATTGTCAGTAGCAAATATATACCGTAGTTTGTAAATGCAAATTAGTCCAAGTCGACTGCCAGCTGTTACGAGAAGTTACGTTTCGATCACGGAAACACGAGGCTGGCTTGTCGACCTTCCTACGGGACTCTTTGGTTACAGAATCACGTTTTACTCTAATGAAGAGAGGTTTACAGTGGCAAATGAGGTTTCTAATAGAGATTGAAGCTGAATCTTTTATATCACACCGAAATTAGATTTTTGGTGTAGACGAAAAAGCAATTGCACGATTTTAAATTTTATGCAAATTACATAGATATGCAAAAAACCTACACTCTCAGAAACTAAAAGCGGCACTGAAAAAATAGGGTTGGATTTAACTAGATATTTATAGACATCTTTGAGCATTTAGTGAGGTTCGTGTTAAATGTGCCAAAGGTCTGATTTAACAGTGAGTTAGTATCTAAGTGTAAACATATGGACCTAATTCTTGATTAATATGTAAGTTACTTGTTATCCAAGTTCATACGAGCAAAACTATATAATCCAGATAGTTTCTAAATTTGTTTTACAAGAGAATGTAAACTATTTTCACAAATGCTACGTCTAGGACTTGAGAGAATGTTGAATGATACAATTTAGAGGGCAAATATTTTGGTGACCCAGCACATATTTCATAAGATGAAAACTCAACGCAAATATGCAGGGTTTAACAGAAATATTCTGCTTACTTTGTATATAAAAATATTACGTGTAAGCTTCCCTACGTTACTCTATATGCATTTCAAATGATATTCGTATAGAATATCTTGCATAAAGTAATTAAGAGGAGTGGGGTGGTGGTAGATAAAGCGACACAGTGCAGTCGTCTGCACCAACGGTTTTAATGTGTAATGAAAATTTTCATATGCACATTTTAATTATATTACATTATATCTATCCTATTAACTACATAGTCGTTTTGTACTCCGACTGTCAAACCTCAATAGCAGTGAGTTTGAATCAGAATGATACCAAATACTTTGTATTAAAATTATTTGTTTTACAAATACCTAAGTTAACAAAACGAATCAATCCGAATGAGGGCGTTAGGTGCCCTTTGTTACTTTACATTCTGATGTGTACGACAAAATGCGGGCAAATAGATTGTAATATAAGGATACAAAATATTTATCAGTTGTAATTGTTATTACAATTGACAAATACCTTTGATCACACAGTTTTTTTTCTACTTTGATTTGAGTGTAAATATATATAGATAATTCGTATAAAGATAGCTATTATTTATGTTATTATTTTTATTATAAATCTCGAAATTTAAGAAATAGAAGTAGTAAGACTACTTATGTGTTCTTAGAGGTATTAAATCTCAGATTTTTCATGTCAATGGTGAATAGCTACCTCCTTTGTAGGTGGGCTTCGTCTTAGACTTAACAACTATTTTACATCTGGGAGGTTGATCCAAGTGCGAACCTATCGTCAAATAAAGCAAAATCATCTATAGCTATTTACCTATTAGTAATCATAAAATTGAATGTGCCTTATTTTAATTTAATTGCAATTGATTATTGTAAATAATCGGGTGTCGTAAGAGGCGACTAAATGATCTTAATGATTAAGAGATTCCATCTCTCAATCATTAAGTAGCGTGCCTCTTAATACATCACCAAAGCCTAACTACGCTTGCTAACCTGCCTACCAAGCGTGACATCTATTGGCAAAACCACCCCTTATAGGAGAGGCCTATCTTTAGCAGTGGTCAGTTAACAGCTGATATAATATGATGACTATCATCAGATCGTAAATAATAGTTATCAATAACAACAATGGTCGACTTAATCTTGCCAAGATAATGTCATATATGTTCGCACTTGTGAAGGTTTAGTGTTGATACTAGATGTTATTTTAGATAAAGATAATAGAAATGAGGTAACTACCTCTCACGATTTTGTTTTTAGATAAAGTACAGTCTTACGTGTAACGTTCCCCATACAGTCTACAGATTGCGAACGTTCTATTTTGTAATAGTTTACGTTTCAATAAGCTTATATGCCTATACATTGTTTATGTACCTATTCAATAAAATAATAATGATACAAGAATATCAGCTATTTTTGTAATATTATTCTAGTCTCATTATAATGTTAAAATTAGATAAATTCATGTTAATTCACGCGAACGAATCGTAAGATTTTATTCGAGTGAATAAGATTGAAGAGTTTCCTATTATATTTCTCTACTAAAGTCTGTATGCCAAATTTTATTTAAATCCATTCAACTGTTTTGAACATATAAGCAAAAAATATGCGTATCTATATAAATCAGAAGACACCTCTTACTTCCGAAGTTGAGTAGGAATGCACAACAGCATTCAGAACTTAGTATATGTTAAGGCGGTCTATGAGGGAGGCCTATGTTTAGCAGTGGATAGATTATTATGCCTAAAATGATATGACATGATATAAGTACATGTCGCCGTGTGGTCCCGACATAAAATGGGCCATCCACTCGTTTCACCTGGGTATCGTAAGAAGCAACTAAGGAAACTTAATGATCAATGAATGGGCAACAGCGCCCCTTTTTAAACATCACCAAATCCTAACTGCGGTTGCTAACCCGCTTACCACGGGGAAAGAGGGATTGTTAGCAATGGAGTTTGACAGTCCCATTGCTAGCAATATGCCCTATTAGGTCGACCTCCACGTGGCTCCCCCTGGAAACCACCGTGAACAATTCTTGTTGAATAAGTCACGATGGGCTAATTGGCCTGCTTCATCCTCACCTATCATCCCTCACTGGTACCCCGTCAACGTATCCCGATAGCGCAGGCGGGGTTACCATTCCATTATCATCCATTAAAAAAACCCGCTTACCAAGCGTGGCTCTCCTTGATGAAACTCCCCGATAGGGAGATTAACCTTATGTTCAACAGTGGACATTTAACGGTTAATATGATGATGGCAATGATATACTAAGGGCAAAGTTTTGTAAATAATTTTATATCATTTAATATTATCTAAAAGCAATAATATTTAGAAATGGCATTCAACTGGGTAATAATTGGCGCATTGTAAACACGCGGTGCAACTGCTGAAGTAGTTTGTGATTAACTCTATTGTTATTGTAGCAGTACAAACTCTACAAGTTGCACATCCGTACTATTTAGTGCACTGTTTATGGTTGCAGCTGCATTTTAGTTACAAACTAAAGTAATTAAACACAAGGTGAATTTAAAATTATTTGCATCATTTTAGGGAATCGTCCTTTGAGCTAAAGAAACTGGGAATATTACCAAAATAAACCTGTTTCTAAAACGACAAATTGAGCATTTCATATAAAACTTTCATATAATTTGAATACAGCGCGTTAACCTCTTTTTTTAATAAGATTGAATTTAGAATAAATTCTAAATTCCATCTTATAAGGATAAAAATTTGTTACTGCATTCCACTTTTTTCTTGATACTGCGAAACCGGTCAGGTCATATAATTAATCAAAACTTGCAGAACTATATAACACATCTGTGAAGCAAATTCCAATAAATTCTTCTGTTTAAACCGTGAAATACTCTATCGAGGATTATATAAAAGATTATGTAGCTATATAGCCTAAATATAAAATAAAATCGCATAAAGGGCGATCCCTTTGCGAATGTTATAAGGGTCCAGTTTTTTTCCTTTTGAATATGATAAAAAGGTAATATTAGAAGAGACCCAACCTAACGTTGATCCATAGTTTTGGAGTCTAATAATTTAGATAATGGATTAGCAGATTTTGTTATACTGATTGCTACAAACGTATTTAAATTTAAACATGAAATAGTATACTACGTTACAAATTAATGAAATGTTTGTTTAGAGGTAATTACATTTATATTGTATTATATTACTATATTTCATTTATATCGTATTTGTTGTGGTAAATGAATATGGCAAAAGAATAAACGTAACCGCCATAGCCCGAAGGATGAGCAAGCTGAAGTAGCAATGGGCTGGTCACATAGCTCGAAGAATCAATAACCGATGGGGAAGAAAGGTTTTTGAGTGCGACCCCGTACGGGCAAACGCATTGCAGAGAGTCAGTGGATGCAGGTGGCTCAGGACTCTTCTTTATGGCAGTCTATGGGAGAGGCTTATGTCCAACAGTGGACGAATTATGGCTGAAATAATGAAATAAATATAAAAAATATGTCCACGGTACCCTAATCCCTGATGGAGTAGTTAGAACAGTTGTGGACACAACACTTGTATATATCAACATTTCACCAATCATTATATCCAACATGGCAGGAGGCCTGCCCGGCGCTATCTATTAGTATATATTAAATAACATACTAAATGATTATATATATCAATTTAGTATGTTAATAATAGTTTCTATTACCGGAGAAATTAGTAACAAATTCAAACTCACGAGGCAAAGAAGCTGTAAGTTGAGTATATTACTAAACCACAACGCTCTTATTAAATTATTTTAATTAGAATAACTAGGTTATTATAACTAAAGAGTAACACCGATCTATGTGAACTATATTACCCCAATTGTTCCTTCTTTATGACTATCTCATACTAATTAAGTAGGTACTACTTAAATTCCTTCTCTAAATATAATTTATGATACAAAGTTTTTTACGATGGAAGAAATGAGAATTACTCGGATAAACAAAGTCAGAGATCGGCCCCAAACTTTATATGATGATGTGATTTTTCCTTGAGAAGCTTTTCTGGATAAAGATTACTTACTAGAATGTTCTAGAATATTTAAGTTTTAATGGACGCTTAAATATTGTTTATAAATTTTCATTGTGATACAAAATAAATAGATTTTACTTTTCAAAAACTGAGATTCCAACAGTAAAAAAATTAATATTGGCTAAGTAATCATGTTATACTTATTTAACAGGATATTTCATAGGCATATTAGATTTATAAATATATTGTTCTATAAAAAACAGATGGAATCATAACAAAATTTAACTGAGAATCGTTGGAAAATCAATACGGAAGTAAACACAATTAATTACAGAATAATATAAAAATATTGTGTTCCACTACAACAAAAAAAAAAATCACTTCAATTGTGACAAAATCAGAAATTTAAAAAAAAGATTTTGTTAAAATTTTCATGAAACGAAATTGAAAAGAATCAAAATATACAAATCTATTTACAAATAACTAAGTTATGAGGTAACAAACATAAAAAAAAAAATACAGCCGAATCCAGAATCGTCTCCTTTCTTGAAGTTGTTTGAAAATCCGTTTATAATTGACAAAAATTTCGTGCTACATTCAAACAAAAAATATATAGAATAATAAAAATCCTCATTTGAATGTCGTCAAAAAATTCAGAAACAAAAACAACAAACAATTCTCTACAACACTGATTGATCGAATTAAACATTTATTAAAACTTCGAATTGAAAACCGTTAATCTCCAGATAACAAGTAATCATCAATTTTTATTTTAGCTGTACATCTAGATCTTGAGTACTTACTCCATTCATATTTAATTTCCCCGTCTCGAGATTACATTCCAGACCGAGCCAGATTGCGACCGCTGTTATTTATCTTATTACGAGAGACATAGCGCCCATTATACTTTGTTTATCACTTCAGGACTGGAATTGTGGTCGACGTCATTAAAACTTAATAATGGTGGCTTCAATCCGCCGTGAGTTGCTTTCCACCATTTCCTAACCATGTGCTTACTGGGGGTGTTCTTTGTAAATTTTGTTTTCTTAGTGAAATTATGATACTCGTATTTTTTTTTTTTTATTATCTTTGTATATTATTACATTTCATTATTCCCATAAGACAGCAGTAGTGTCTATGTAATCCTATTAATTAACGGGGATATTAATAAACTTTCTATTTTTATCGTTTAAGTCTTAGTTTAGACATTTGTTATAATCCAAATTTAAGTGAACAAGTACCAGAGCAGATATATTACCGCCTACTGCATATGTACCATCTCTTACCAGAAGTTTACATCTTAGGAACTCTAATATTGCCCACTATCAAAACTGAAAAGGGATTTAATTTTCATCCTAAACTTACTACTTTAGATTTTCTAGGAACGAACTGTAGCATCTAATATTCGGCTTTTATGTAAAGACTTCATAAAGTTATTAACAAAGATTAATTATTTATTAAGTTTGTTATTAAAATGTTTGATATAATTGAAAGTAATAATTGTACTGGAATACATTTTAAAGGGTAAATCTATATCATAGTAAAAAAAGTATATATGTATTTTTTTTAGAATTCTTTGTCGAAAAACGTTAAAAAGTTTCGAGTCACCTGTACCAACAGCGTGCGTTTATCTATCAAGTTTGTAGGATTCTCGTAGTATGCTAATCACTGAGATTTCGCCCTTTATACCCTCATGAAGAATGTTCTAACTTTCTCAGATATATGTGACAAAACACCGAATCAGTTTCATCATGAGTTGTTTTCACTTCATTAGATATTTCTTGGAAAATCTATGTTAAATCAGTTTATATTATATACCGATATTAATAGCTTTTCAGTAGAAATTTATTTTATGGTTCAGAATTTAGCTACCTCCTTTCGGCGAGAACAAATTAATGAACCACGTGATCTTATTAGCTACCTCACTCAAGCCATTAGACGTCGCGCGCTCCGCCATTGTGCTTCAGTCGTTTAATTTAATAACACCTCTATAAAAGGTATTATACCTGCTGATATTGCTTGAGTGTAATGTTTTTAATGTGTTACAATTAAAGGGTTGTGTGAAGATAGTACTTGGTAAAAAATATTTATCGTTGAAAGCGAAAACAAAAAGAGACTAATTTATATATTCGATACTGTTTATGCAGAAAGTATGCAAGCAGGTTGTATCTGAATTTGGTAGGGTTATACGGCCAATAAAACCAAAAACAGATGATAATATTTATAATGGAAAATTTATCTGTCCAGTATAAAGATCCAGTGTCTACATTTATGGGTATTACACAAAAATAGACAGTAAAAAGTAATTACATGATTAATATCACGAATTGTAATGTTAATTTTCTGGGGGTATTTGGTTTTATTAACGAGACTTTGTACAAAAGTCGTTAGCACGGATACCTCATTCGTGTTCCTACCACTAAGTAATTGTGCATGCATGGCTATATTTTTCTCTAAAAGACATTCAATATATATGAAGATACAGAGTACAGAGCCATAACAACTTAGTTCTCAGGATAAAAACTCTTAATAGAGTACTATATAGGTGAAGAGTTACCACTTTCCTTCTGTTGGGCAGTCAGTTCATTTTCCAAGTTGCATAAAAAAATTACTTTGGTTTTGATGGAATAGGGAAGAAATATTCAAAGAAAAGGGTTCCATTTATCATAATGTCACGCTATTATAATAGAAAACTTACAATGAAAGCGTAATCGACCAGATTTAAAACTTAAGTTGGACGAGTTTGCCTCGCAGTTGCTTAATTTTATTTATACGGAAGAAAACAGAGTGAACCGGAATGATTGATTAAAATATTATTATACCTAATAAATAATGAAGTTAATAGATAAAGTTTACAGTTTGTTCTTATATATTTTTTTTAATTTAAATAAATATTTTATATTTATTTACAATAAACATCAACTAACTAACTACAAAAGGTCAAAATACAGTACCTAATTAGGACAGTTTGTCTTTCTGTTTTGTTTTGTGTCATAAACAAATGATTATCAATCTTAATCTTGTACTAATGTTACCTAAACTACGTCATTCAATTAAGAACATTATTTTTACTAAGAAAAACAAAGAAATAAGCTCCAGTTATGACTACTACAATAACAAACTCTTACAACATCGGTAGAGCTATAAAACTTTGTAAGTTACCCCCCTAAGTACGTTTGGATATTATTAGGTCAGCAGACCAGTGATATGGTTAAACATACTGAAACATTTTCCTTTAAATGTAATGTTCTCTTCTTAATATTGACTTACAAATTAGTTAGTCATTTTATACTTAAATAGTTATATAAAAAAAACTTATGTAACTTATATTCCAATAAATATTAAGCGATTGAAAAATTTCCAAGTGTCCTACGAACAGATGGTATTGTAAAATGGCATAATTCTAATTTATGCAGAAGACTTTAAAAGAAGAAAAAGAAGTTCTTTTTAGATGAGTTATGTAATAATAATAATATGTATGAATCAATTGTACGATTACAGTTTTTTATATTCTTCGGATAACATATATGTTGTATATGCTCTGTCATTACATATAATCTATGTAATGACAGAGCATGAATATAATGCATCTCCACTCTTTTTCATATTGATATAACTAGACAATGAAATGCAATATGAATATTTATATAGATAAAAACAAATTTTAATTACGAGTAGCTTGATCTTTGTTGTTGTATTTTTTTTTTAATGTATGATAATGGAATGAAATCTCGCCTGCGCTAACGGTGAGTGAGGGATGATAGGTGAGAATAAAAAAGCAAGTCAGTTAGCCCATCGTGATGAATAAATCTGAAATTAAGCACAATGATTTCCACCACGTGGAGATCGATTTGATAGGGCTATATATATTGCTAGCAATGGGACAGGCAGCCCGCATTACCAACAATCCCCTCACCCCTTTTTTGTTGTGTTTGTCAGGACAAAGTTGTTATATAAAAAAAAACATATGAAAAAAAGAAATTAATATATCTGTACCAATCTGGGATGGATAGCTAGTACAATATAAAAATAATATTCAATTTTAACTCTAGGGTATAGTGAAAGGTTATTACAGGAACCAAGTACAATACACTGAAACGAAAGAAGGAAAATTCGAAATAAAATTGTACACAGATCGCCTGGCCAGCGTAGTAACAGTATGATAATTTCCTCTTCTAATTGGAGGATATCCTTCCCCAATTATTAGGGTATACTAGCTTTTACTCATGGCTTCATCCGCGTGACCTCTAAATTCAATCATAGGACAAAAGTAGTTTAAGTTCTTCTATATCTCATACTTGTATACTCAATTACGTAGTGATTAATTAAACTGTTACGGAGCCGAGAGGTACTAAAGACTTTGTACAAAAGTCGATTGCTTGGGTACCTCTGTCCCATTCGTGTTTCAACCATGAAGCAGTTGTGTTTGCATAGCTGTGTTTCGGTTTGAAGGGTGGGATATGGTGTGAATTTACTGGGTACAGAGAAATAACACCTAAGTCCTCAGGAATGGCAACGCATGGGGGGTATCATGGGCGGAACAGTATACTCTGTTATGTCCATGGTACTCATACTCATGTCTATAGGCAACGGTTACCACTTTCCATCAGGTGGGCATTCTAAGTTGTATAAAAAAAAAATAACGAATTTACTTTGACATTAGTAATATTAGAAAAAATATTACAAAAGGCCTTGATAATTTACTTTCATCTCACCAAATTGACAAAAACGGCACAGAATGTATAAGTAATATGATAGAAACAGTGAATTATAAAAGGGCTTACTCGACTCGACTAGTGAAACCTATTAAAGTTTAACGTTATCTTTCCACTATAGAGCTGTACTAATCCACTTTCAGTGATGGAGACGAATCGAATTTAGGCGAATATCTAGTGTTGTCGCATTCCCAAACTCAATTATTATTATATTTGAGGTTATCCCTGCCTCCCTGACTCACTGTCATATGAGTTCTTTATTTGTTGTCCCTAAGCGTCGCAACCCAGATAAAAAGGTTTCTGCTATTAATATTACGTATTCAGTATGTTTTCCAGGGTTTAATAATACATTAGGGTACCTATTAAATTGCTATTTCTAAATATAGACTACTTTGATGGTATTGTTAAAGGTTTCGTAAGCACACATTATATTTTAATGTAACAATGACCTGTTTAACTTACATGTAATTAATTAAATCAATTCGTGATTCTTACTCAATAGAGCACGAGTCTAACTGCTGATTGGTTGACTTATTATTATAAGGCTCGTGCTCGTGTCACACTTACTCATGACTAAGGACCAGGAATTGATCCCAAAACTAGATTTTTTTTATCTAATTACACGTAAGTTAAACTGGTAGTTATTACATTAAAAACTTTAATGGTGATTATAATAATATATTTACCAGATATCCAAAGAAGGAGATTAATTTTTTGCATGTATGTGTATAAGTATGTAATTTATATGTAACTTACAAGTGCAATAAAGAATATATATAAGTATGTATGCATTTTTAATGAAAAAAATAAATGAATCTTTATTTCTATACAATAAGTAGTTAAAATAACTTGATAGATTTTTATAAAAAGAGTATAGTTTATTTTCGAATGGACTGTGGAATTGTTCACTTTATGACGTTCTTCAGCCAGTGCAGTCCGGATTATGGTTATAATGACATTTTCCTTGGCGACTCAGATTGATCCCGAGGATAACCTCGGGATCAATAAAATAAACATAGTAGCCATAAACAATTAAAAAGAATTTTTTCCCTTCGTCCTTTTGTCTTATTTAATATATTTAAGGGCCATAGTCAACAATGTAATTTTATTGCAAAAATAAAATGATAGTACGCAATATTGATAACTAAATATTTAATGTACAGTTCGGTGTATTTTTTTCGTGTAGGATATTTTAACTTGAGAACCAGATAATTGGTGTGATTGTGTTGCATTTATTATAATTTTTATTTCAACAATTTCTTCCTAGAAAGATGGGTATATTACAAAAAGAACTATGAAAATCGGTTCAGAATTAGCCACGTAATCTCGTAATATAATTGAAGACTCCAATGAGTGAAGGTATGGATATGTCACATATCCGGATTTTCGCTACTATTATGTATAAACTAACCATTATAAGTATAGTATATTATATGCATACTAAAAACTATAAGTTATGGTAATCGAGTTATTTCTCAGTTAAGATAAGATTGATTTGATGAATAATAGAAGAGTTAATATAAGTTATGTTAGCAAGCACATACCATACCATAGCTGTAAACAGACCACTGCTGTACATTGACTTTTAACTGTTGAGGAGTATTACCAGTAGTCACCATGTTTGTCAGACGTGGTGGCAACCGCAATTAGGCTTTGGCGATGTTTTAAAAGGAACGCTGTTGCCCATTCATCGACCGTTAAGTTCTCTTAGTCACCTCTTACGACACCCACGAGAAAGGAAGGGATAACCTATTCTATGCCGAGACTACACAGTACACAGCGGCATGCACATAGCACCTCCATCTATTCATAGAATAGGCCAAATCTCAAAATACGATTTTTCATGTCATGTCTTCATTTGCAATAAAAAATGATAAATTGTTAATCTTATTCTTTTAATAGTTACTTAATTATATAATACCCAATTTCCAAAACTGTAGATATAGCAGACATACTTAATCGAGTTAAATTTGTTGAAAATAAATTTTGTAACTACGTCCAAATCTAGATTTTATACAAAGGTAAAACTATGACTTGTTGGCATTATTATTTTATGAAATATAAAAGAAAAACAAACACCATTTATATTTCATTTCGTACATTTCACTATCACGTTTTCCTTCATTAATACAGTCCATCTGCGTTTGACGTCACAAGATGTATGGGCGTATCCGTTGAGACACCGTAGATATAAATCGGGTGAATTACATTAGGCATCGGTGAGCATTTTCAATAAAAGCTGGAGTAAAGAGCGCCATTACTCTTTGAGGTGGTCCCGCGGCACGGGTCAGATGGGTCGCCCTGGTATGAGGTAGCAAGATAAGTTTCGTTTTCTTATATTCCATGAAATCTGACGTATTTTTCCAGTCTTTTGGTAAATCATAACTGAAATCCAATTACATTCTGGAGTTTTCGTTTTAAAAGAATTTTTCCAGAACATTAACATTAGAAACCACTTTGCTTGTCTATATCGGTAAAGGGATTTCAGATAATTATACATCTGGATGTTTCTCCAAATGTATTAGAAATTCGTTTATTTATATTATCTTAAATATTTAAATACGAACTATTTGAAAATTATGTTATGTAAACTGACTCAACGGAAAATTTAATTAGAAATTACGCAAAATTAAAAAAAATTAAACTTAAAGAAATCCAAATTTAGTTCTGCAAAACTGAATTTCAAAAATAATAAATTACAACTTGGCAACTGTTTCAATCAAATAAATTAACTCGGACCGAACGAATGCCTATTATTTCCAAATGGAGATTTACTTAATTTAATCGAGTATCGACAACTTTGGGTTCATAGGAGTGCGAGAATAACGGTTGGGTCAGGGCGCGGACAAAAAGGTTCAGTCGAGGATATTGCACGAAGCCTTATTCAGTGTTATAAGACGGTTACATAAAAACAAAGGAAAAAAAAAACAGGAAAAAATTCATTCTTCTCAAGAAAATAACATTGTATCTGGTGATCTTTATTTCTGTTTCATTTATAGAATATTAAGATTGATGTTTTATAACTTGATAAACAAGAAATAACATGAAACAACAAATCTCAAAATAAATATTAATTTCTATAAAATGAATGAACATCCGAAATTGATGTAACTGCAACATTTTTCATAATTTTGTAAAAATTTTTTTTCATGACAGGGAGCAAACGAGCATGCGGCTCACCTGATGGAGAGCATCACCGGACTAATTGCTGATGTATTGCCAGCCTTATTAAAAGGAAAATGCTCTTTTCTTAAGGTTACGATGTCGTTTCAGTTCGAACATACTACAACTGGAAATTGGTTCCAAAGCATGGTTGTGCGTGGAAGAAAGTGCCTTGATGGAAAACCACTACTAATCCAAACAGTTGGGATGAAATTTTAGTTTAGGACGGGTTGCACAATGGTGAAATTCAACAGCAGGACGGACAGATAAATATTTCTTTACAGGTGAAAATTGATTATCCTGTGGTCCTGACATATAATGCCCCCTCCTTTTCTTTCCCGTGGATGTCGTAAGAGACAACTAAGGGAACTTAATGGTCGTGAGATTAGCAGCAACGTCTTTCATAAAACGTCACCAAAAACTTACGGTTGCTAATCCGCCTGCCAGGGGGTAAAGGGATTGTTAGTAATGGAGTTTGACAGCCCCACTGCTAGCAATATGCCTTATTAGGTCGACCTCCACGTGGTTCCTTCTGGAAACTACCTACTTCATCTCCTCACCTATCATCCTTCAGTGGTGCCCCGCCGGTGTATACCGATAGCGCGGGTGGGGTTACCATTCCATTATCATCCATTAAAAAAAACCTGCCTGCCAACCTGCCAAACGCGACAACTATTAACTAAATTCACCTTACGGTGAGGTCTATATTTAACAGAGGACAATTAACAGTTGATATGATGATGATGATATTTTTTTCTTATTTATTCAAAAGACTTAAAATGAATGGAAACTCAATTTGATTCGTTGCTTAATATATACATTACACGATCTTCTCAATTCTAAAGGCACCGAGAGATATCAATAATCAACGATTCTATGGAACTAATCTGTATTTCCTTTCAGATAAAAAAATAAAATTCAAAATCGGTTTACAACTGACGGGAGTTATAGGGTAACAAACATAAAAAATACAACCGAATTGACATCCTTCTTCTTTTTAAAGTCGGTTGAAAACGCATACTTTCACATTTATAATATTAATAAGGACTTTTGCAAATATATAACTTATATTTTCTTACTTATGTGAAACAAAAATTATCTACTTGATTTTCAGGTGTTTTCAAGTTTATGTAAAAAATATTACGAAATGTAAAAGATTTAATCCCTTCTTCAGTGAGCGAGCACTTACGTCTTTCGTATTCCCGCTTCTTTATTTAGCTATTCAAGATTTACATTTCAGTATTTTTCTCTATTTTTTATTACGCTTGACGCATCCGATAAGTTATTGATTCGATTATCTTGTGAAGATGATTGAATAGGTATTATATAAGAATAAAATCATAAGAGTTGACAGTCGCTACGTTATGTAAATAAATATACTCACAACTATAATTTTTAATGGGATAGTCAGAGATATTTGTAAAATGCTTCCATTGTAATGAATGTGGTTATATGAATGTATTTCAACAAAATTTACTGTATTTATATAACTCAGTGGCTGAGTTTATATTATATAATACTTTTTAACTGCGTAAAATGTCTCATTCCTACAGGGAAATACAAAAATTCGGCGCGCGAAGGACGTCATGAGCACAGATAGTGAATATCAAAACACTTCTTAGAATATATTATTATCATTACAGGAATTCCTACGAGATTTTCAGTTAGATATGCGGCGAAGGAAAATAAATTCCCTACAATAATTTGCATTAACAGCGTTTTGGAATACAAAAAATATAACATACAGTTAACAGCAGAAAAGCAGATCAAATTGTCCTAAACAAACATCTGAAATATAAAATCTGGGACTCGCTGAATCTAAAAACGGTACCTTAATAAACAACAATAACATAAAATGTTATGTTTGAAGGAATCTGTTTTACAATTTCCAGATATATATATATATATATATATATATATATATATATATATATATATATATATATATATATATATATATATATATATATATATATATATTGTTGACCGTCGAATTTGTTTGGGCAGAGACGATGTCAAATTACCTGTATTGCTTACACTCAGAACGGGTAGTTTATTATCTAAAACAATCAGATGTAAAATGTTATTAATACTCACGTGTGCAATGCCTTGGTTCATCAGAGGAATCGCCACAATCGTTGGAGCCATCGCAAAATCGGTTTATCGGAACACATTTTTTATTGGAGCACAGGTATTCGGATATCCGACATCTAGTGTCGTTACCGTGAAGTACTGGTAACAGTTCCGGCTCCAGAACCTCCTTTGGGCTATCTCTTTGGTAAATTTCGTTTGGCTCTCTATTTTTTGGACTATCGGTGACTACATTGCCATTCAGCTTTGTTATGGTGAGAACTATGATGCCAACTTCTATGAGGACTCTGCTTAAGCCTGCAACAAATAAAATCATCTTCATTATCGTCATCATTTCAATATAATGATTTACAGGAATTTTTTATACAACTTAAAATAGCAAATAAGCTGATGGTCGATCTGATCGAAAGCGGTAACCGTCGCTTATAGACATGATCAGTAACATGGACGTAACAGAGTATACTGTGTCGCTCATGATACCCTTCATTCCTGAAGACTAAAGTGTTATGCATATGTAACTTCTAATTCATTACCACATCCCACGTTACAAACCGAAACATAGCCATAAAAATACAACTGCTTACAACGTAAACATGAACGAGACAGAGGTATCCAAACTGACGACTTTTGTACAAACTCCCACTGGTTGCATGTAATTGAAACTCGAACATTATATAAATTTTTATTCAAATCCGCCTGCAAGCTGATCATGGATGTCTTCCTTTTACAGTACTCGGATAAATTAATGAAACTACATATACTTATTGATTCAATACATATAATTATTGGCTCTTAATAAAGCGTATTTTATTCAACAAGCATGTGGATATCGTGTTGTATTGCAAAATCAAATAACGTACGTAAGCGTAATAAAAGCAATAGTAAATATCCCGGTCGGAAGACGTAGTTGATTAGGAGCAAGCAAACAACGTACTCGATCGTATTTGACTTTAATCTTGTTTTGTTTAACAATAGTAATTGTTTGTTGTAGTTTTAGATTACATATTATTAGGCTTTTAAAATTTACTTAGTTCATTCGAAGTAAATTAAGTAAAATTTACTTAATTTACTTCGAACTACATTAAATCGTCCTTAATATTTCAATAAAATTAATGATTAAAAAATTTTGATATTTTTTTTATATACAATCTATTACATTAAATAAGCAAACCAATTATCTGATGGGATATGCTCAGTGACATCACAAACTACGCTCATGGTACCTCCTGTTGATATACCATATCATGTTTCAAGACTAACTAATCCAGTAATTCCACTATCATGCAGCTGCTTAGCGGTAAAAATTTGAGTGAGACAGTGATATTTATTTAATGCTACCTGCAGGATAGTCGTTAGTAAGACTAATAGATTCGCTGTTGACTCTCTCTGTAGCTTAATTCAACTATGAGGGATCATCTCCTTAGTGCTATATACATAACTAGCTTTTATCTGCAGCTTTCCATGTATTTCCCTTTTTAAAATAAAATTTTTAATATCCTTTCTTAATTAAATGGTTATTCGACTCAACTAAGTAAATCTACGAGTTGATAACGTGACACAAAACTTCTTATTGTAACATTGACAGTATGTATATTATTCAGTAAATATTAATAAAACTAAGATAAAATCAGTAACTAAATGATTATTTGACGCAACTAAGTAAATTTACGATCTGAAAATGTGATACAAAGCTTCTTAATGTAACGTTAACGATATGTATATTACTAACGAGAACTTTGTGATGTTGACATTCAGTTGACACTGTTCTCGCTCTCAATCATAGAATAGAATATAATTATGAGATACTTTTATAATCACACCTTCATTTATAATTTTTAAGTAATTTCCAAAAGCAAAAGGATTTCAATTTGCCTGTATATTTTTTAACGTGTATGTTACAAAATCTTCCATCTTTGCCAATTTTAAATTAATTGTAATGAATATTACTCCGGTTTCCATGGTTTGCAAATTTGGGAATTACATATATACTCGTATATTAAATTTTTAATGTTTCTAATAATAATACGAGTACTAATAAGAAATAGGCTTAGCATTGTCCTTGTGAATTTGTATTTTCTTTTTAGTGAAACTTCTTAAAAACCTATTCTTATAGAATGTCTACGCCCCCATGGACTCAAGGGAATCTTACCCGCAAAAGAATTCAATGTACAAACTTTTCGATTTCTACGATTTTATTATTATGTATATATGAACTACGAGTGGTAATGAAATAAAAATAAATTGTGTTACCACTCATTTTCAATATCAGAATAACTTAAGAGTTGGCTATGGAAACACATCATCACATACCTTCTTCATACACCATCTTGATAAACTCACAATAAAATTCTATACAAATATATCTATCTTACTAGGGAAAGGGTAATATTAATAATAAAAATACTAGTCCCCACCGCTGGCAATATATCCACCCTGTCAGAGTGGTCTCTATGCGGCCCCTTCTGGAAACCATCGTAGTTCATTCCTGGTGTATTTATTACGATGAGCCACCTGACCTATCTTCATGTCGAACCTATCATCACTCACCGTTACCCCAACATTATATACCGATAGTGCAGGCGTGTGGTCCCAGCATAGAATAAGCCACCCCTTCCTTTCTCGTAGATGTCGTAAGAACCGACTAAGGGAGGGTGAAGGATGGGCAGTAGCGTCCCTTTTAAACATCTCTTTAGCCTGACTGCGGTTGTCAATTCACCTGCCAAGCGTGGTAACTACTGGCAGAATCCTTCAAAGGGAAGGCTCATGTTCAGCAGTGGACGATTAAAGCCTGATATGATAATGATGATGAGTGCAAGTGAGATTACCATTTCAACTTATCTATTAAAAAATATGTAGCTAACACAATTTAAGCTCCTCTAATGTGGCCAGTAACGGAATATAAATAGTTTATTATTATATTAATAAAACGAGAACATCAAAACAAACCAATAATAATCAATACAAATTTTACTACAACATAAAAATAATTATTGCCAAAACAAGATAATTTTCAATAAGCAAACTGTCTGTAGAACTTCTGTGGAAAACTTTTTATTCCCCCGGGCTTTTAACTGAATAGAGTGGGGGAAGCTGTCATCAATCTTGCTTGCCCGTCTCAATGACATCTTTTCATGCTTTCCATCTTCTTGTATTGAACTAAGTTGAATAGGGTAGTAATAAATTTTTAACGAGTGTTCTTAAGGCGTTTGCTTGTATGCAGGTTTATGTCAAATTTCAGTTTGTATTGAAACCGACCGCATATATCTGTTATCAATAAAAAATAAACATTATTTATAAGTAAACACATTGACTCTCTTTTTCTTTGAGAGGAAAATAAAGAGTGATTCATTCATATCTTCATTCACTTGAAATTGGTTGTGCCGTTTTGACATTTTAGAGAAAGAAAAACAAAATTATAATTGGAACGATATAGTAATGTTTCATATTACACTCTAATTATTAAATTCATTTAATAGTACATTACTGCAGGCATTGATGGATGAACGTGCCAATGTGGGCCGAGGCGCAGCCGAGGCACACATACGTGAGTCCATTAATGCTTAGTCGTGGCCAAGGCTTGAATAGTACTTTTCCCAAACAATGCGCGGAAATCAAAAACACAATTTTACTTTTTAAATTCAATGACGAATAACGAACAATAATAATTTTTCACGCGCCATATCCTTTGTTTTTTTTTTTTTCAATAAACAGCTTTCTATTTGCAAGCCAGTTCATAATTTACATAAAACATTGTACTAGTTATCTCTTTGGTAGCCATGTTTCGAAGTAAAAGGTCACTCCATTTTTAAATTACCGGACAGATATGAGTTTACATAGTAATTTATCTGGCCGCAAAACGCGACAGATATGGATTTTCATAGAACTTTTGCCGGGCGCTGTCCGCATGTATCTGGCCAGTACGGCAATTTTGATTTATCTCGAAGAAGATTGTCAAAATAATGCTCACATTTCCATAATGTTCTTATAATTATAATCATGATTATAATCATTGAAGTTTCATCAAGATAGAAAGTTACTGTAAATTACTACAAGTGATGTTTACTATAATTTCAATTGCCAGTTATACAGAATGGCAACCGTATTAGTTGCTATTTTGTTTTCAAATATTTCTTTTTAAATATTTTTATTCACGTTTTATTTTGCGTACCTACTTTTGATAATAGGATGCAAAATAAATTTATTGATGTTTTTTAACTTATATTATATCAAGGGAAAGACGTTAATTATATTTTCATTATTTCATAGCATCCCGTACAATAAATAGTTGCAAATAAGTAAATAGTTCTTCTAAATTTGCTCAACATTCTAACTTACGTTTAATATTACAATTAATTTCTAAGTACATAGATAAGTATATAATAGAGTTTATAATAATACGTGACATATTCAATAATTCACGTTGTCTATTGTAAAGGAACATATCGCCCGAAATACAGGGTAACCTCCAGCAATGGCCTTACACGTCTCCATTCACATCTACTACGTATAGGGTATGTCAAATAAGGCGCCGTTTATGGACCCTTGTCAAGAATAATCATGATCTACAGGATGATAAGTCATTCAGAGCGATCACTGCTGCCTGAAGGGAATCTATTCACGTGAAGACAGCACCTTATCAAGTAATAACAGGGCTTTATATGTGTGTTGTGCTATCTATTGTGTACAGGGAATCTATTTTTATACACGAAGTAAAATATTGTGTAAGTACATACTGGGGGTATTGTACTTTTTCTTCAAAAATATGTAATCAAGAAATTTTGAAGAACAATTAAAAGATGATAAAATGAAAATAAAGGATAGTTTTGAAGATATATCATTTTGATCTGATACTAAATTCATTATTTATGTTATTAAACTTTTTGAAAAAGCAACAGCTGAGTTACTTCCCTGTTCTTCTTGGCTGAAACGGTATTCCGAATGCCTATTCGGTAATGAAAAGAATTTCTATTCAAAGATGCTTAAATCTAAATTTACTTTAATAAAAATATTTCTTTTTTGCTAGAATATGTAACATACTTGTATTATTATAAAATAATTCTTGTTTATTTATTTTAGTTATAAATAGGTAAAAAATAGAGACGATAAGTAAACTTATTTGTTTATCATTCATGAATATCACTATATTAGTTTGAGTGTTTTTATATATTATACGAAGACACGCATTTACTAAAAAGATATTTTCATACATCTATTAGGTATCTATAACTCATAGTATAAACTTTAGTCAGTTTAAAATTAAATAGCATTATATGCACGTTATTAACCTAAGAGTCTACAAATTTAATATTGTTATAAACTTCTATGTTAAATTCTAACTCAATGATAGTGTATTCCCGTACTTATAATTTAAATTATCTAGATGATAGTTTTCCAGTTATTTGTATCTTTTAAATCTATCCTGTTAAAATTATATAAACCGAATACGACAAATATTTTTTAATAGTCATGCTACTATAATCTTTTTATGCAACTAACAATGGCAAATAAATAGATGGCCCATCTAATGGAAAATGGTAGTTGTCTTCTATAAATGTGAACAGTACTGTGGGCATCACAAACTATACTATGACGCTCAAGATACCCTTCGAACATATTAAAATTATAATATCCAAACAAAAATACGTATTATAATAGTTAATTAAGAAAAAAGGAAAGCAAATGTCGTATATGAAGTGGTTTTAGTCATTGATCAACTATTATTTACTAAAAGAGTGGAAGATTAGATCCCGTGGGACCATCCCTTTGAGACTATTTAGTGTTGTTTTCAAAGCGAAGCTCGGTTTTTATCTCTTTTGTCTATACATTCAATTAATGTGATTGAATACTATTGGGAGAACTATTCAATTTTATGAAATAATCTTTATAAGTGAGGTTCAGATTTCTTTATAATATTAAATGTTTCGAATCCACCTATCTAATGTATGAAATAATAAGTAGGACCTCTGCATGACCTCTATTTTTTCAGCCTAAGATATCGTAAAAGTCGACTAAGGAAATAAAACACTCTGCAACAGTGTAAGAAATAGAAAAAACAAAATATATTACATTAGTCTTATGAGACTCTAAGAATCCTCAGCTATGTAAGTAGTTATTGCAGAAAAAGCCGAAATATACTTCTGGAGAGGACAAAGAAACAAAGGTTTTATATTATATCAAACTTGTCTTCCTAAACAAATGACATACGAATCTATCAATATCGATGCACATGAGATAAAATGAGACAACAACGTCCAGTATCTTATTCTTTGTTAGGTGAACAGTAATAAAAATTTATGTAACGATAATCACCATAGGTTAATACGAATCTATCGATAGAATTGTTGCCGCTGGCGAATTCACAATACAAAATGAGATAGAGACATGTGCTGTTTTATTCTTTCTCATTGAACTGTTGACCGAAGCGATTCTACAATAAGTTTTTTAGGTAGATTCTACAATCATTTGAGGGGGATTGTCTAGAAGAGAAAGTTAGATAGATATATTTCTTTATTAATGGCACATAAAGTATAATTAAATAGGAATTTATTAATGATTCTTTTATAAAATACGTTTGCCATTTGAGATTTATAAAAATTCAAATTAGTTGCTTCATACCTAATTATTTTTTGAGGAAAAATGTAATTTATCATGTATATTTATTATGTAAATTTTAATAACCATTTCCTAATTTCCAACAAGTTTAATTTCATAAAACAATCAACTATTTCATAAAGTAACTTAGAGGGATCAGTTCGTAGCCATTAAGCTTCCAGCTATTTAAACTTTTATTTCACCAAATTGCGATATTAATGGTAGTATAAGATGGTAATTTATTTATTTATATATATTGCTTTTGTACATCTACTTTTAATATATATATCACTATTACTATGATTCTTATTATAAACTTGATGTGTCGCCATTTCTGAGAACTTAGGTATTATATCTGTACTCCTGTAATTTCACTACCATATTTCATTCTTCAAACTAAAATATAATCATCTAAACGTAGCTTTTTAGCAAAAATAAATGGGCAAGTATTGTTAAATTTACAGGTTGAAAATATCGACAGAACAATTATTATGTAACTTAAATCACCAATCTAAAGTACATACTTTTTGTAAAGAAGCAAATATATATTATACCTCTATAGGTAGGTACCTATGTTCTATATATTACCTATATTCGATATACTTGACTGATTATGAGACTATAACTATTTAAAACATTATATTTAGTACTCCAGTCCAGTAAAGTGAATTTTCACACGGCGGCTGTGTATTAATACCCATTAAGTAAATTGGATGCTAATTCGAGTACTGCAGTCGACAGAATTAAGCGTCATTCACACAGAACAGTGCCTTTTTAATCTTGATCAGGCACGAGAAAAATTACTTGCGTACATTTTTAAGTGGCGTCAAAAAGAAGAAGGTTATTAGTTCTGTATTATCTTGTAATTTTGTATGTATATTAGGCGATATCTTCTTCAATTCTGGGGCGATTCATCATCATTATTTCAGCCATTATCCGTCCGCTATTGAACATAGGCCTCCCCCATAGACAGCCATAAGGAACGGTCCTGAGCTATCCGCATCCACTAACTTCCTGCTATGCATTTGAGGTCGTCACTCCATCTAGTGGGAGATCGTCGTAGGGGCGCCACTCAAGAAACTTTTTTCACCATCGTTTGTCGGTTCTTCGAGCTATGTGACCAAACCATTACCACTTTAGCTTGATTATCCTTAGGGCTATGTCGATCTGGGGTGATTATATATGCATAAATATGAGGTCAATTTCACAAGTTTTTTACATAATTTCGAACCTGGAGTATACGGATCCTCAATAATCTAAAGTATACTCTGACGTACTGGCTGTCAGTACTATCTTTTATTTATTTAAATAATCTGTGTCTTGTGTAAAATAAATAGAGAAAAACTTGTATGAATATGAGTAACACATGCTCGATCCCTGATTGACTGTACCTAAATTGTTCAGAGCTGGGAAGCAACTGATTCTGAGCTGTATGAATCGCACTTTACTTAAATGCCAGTTAGAAGCTGCAGATCGCTGATGCGTTTACGGGCTTTTGATTTCATTACAGTACGTTGTGTTTCTGTATGTGTATTTAAAATTATGATAATAACTTTGGCATACCATTATCAGCAATTTACTTTCAAACATTGAATTAAATTTTAATTGAATTTTTTTTCAATTTACGATTGGTTTTTTGATTAGAATTATTTTGTTAGTATGCATGTGACTGCCAACACTCGAAAATTTACTACTACTATTACTACCAGAAGTTCCACAACCTTCCACATTAGCCGTCAATCTCAGACTGCCATTTTGTTCACGCACGTTTTACAACACATATTTCACCTCTAAATGAGGCATATTCAGGCAAATTATTAGAATGCTGCTCGGAGCCTCGTTTTAACCGTTCGGCACCCAAACTGCGAAAGACAAATTTTTGACCTTGTTGCCATATTTATATCCTTTTACTAGGAGAGTGACATTGTTAATAACAGTTACAACGGAACCTTGAACAATTATGAACTGAAATAAAAATAAAATTCAAAAAAGAATCTAAAAAATTGGAACATGTATAACCAAAAAGGTTACCGCGCAGCTAAGTTCAGCTAAATGTCTAGATATTACGTATATAATGTTTAAATGCTATTTATATATCTTCGTAATTTACACAATTATATTATATATAGTTTAGGTGCCGAATGGTTAACACTAAGCTCCGAGCAGCGATCTCATAGGGAAACATTATCATCCAAATCTACGTATTTTACGATACAACCAAACTGTACTTAATTAACTTTGGTCATCGAACAAACATGACAATCTCGTAAAACGTCTATTATCTCATTATATGCCGTACATATAATCAACAAGTTCATAAACTATTAAAGATACGGAGTCCTAAATAAAAGTTAGATACGAGACGCCTAATCGTCACATACAGATAGGATCATCATCGTATTGTCAGAAATTTTGATGAAATCCTTCTCTAACATTTCTTGTTCAAACTTAAATTATTAGAGACGTCCAGATCGGCCTATTCAAGTTCCTTATTGGAAACTTGTCAAGTAGGCGAGACGAGCGCGGAAATGTCGGCTCTACGAGACATCTGTCGCTTGATGCTGGGTCGAGTCGCAATTTCAACGTATTCCACTGTCCAATAACACACATAAACATATTAGGTCAATAGATAAATCATTTTATCAGCTTATTTCGTTTGAACAATTAGGTATTTTGTGATGTACCATTTACCATTAGGTAGGCTGCCAGTTTGTTTAACATTCTAGGTATCATTAAGCTAAAAACTTATAATTAACTTAATATCAAATTAACTTTTTACAGTTTATCAATACAGTGTATCGATTACAATTTTTGTGTATACATTGATACACTGTATAAATTTCAGTTAAGTTACACCTTCAGGAATATTCACCTGTGAAAACCGCATTCATTTCAGTGCTGTAGTTTTTGTGCGATACCGGAACAAATAAACAAACAGACAGTATTTTTTTTTACAAATTATTGTTTTCGCTTCTATTATCCCTATTAAAACTCATATCAATTGTTTTTAAATATCTTATATGTACAGACATTGTTCAGTTGGAATTTTATTATGTTAGTAAGATAGGATGAAGAATTCATCTATATAATTTTTGATAATTATAGATAATACTTTATTTTTTTTAAATATGTAGGTATAATTTGAAAAATTATCAAACAAAGATATTCCAACTTTTGACATTTGAATCAAACTATAATATTACTAACAAACTTTTCAAGAATTATTGTTAGTAATATTATAGTCATAGTTGTGTTTATTTATATATGTATTTTAAAGAATATTTTTTAATATCCTTTCACTATTTACATTAAACACTTCAAGCTATAATTTCTTGATAAATATCGTTTATAGAGAAGATTTGAAACAGGATTTCACTTTGTTTTATTAAAGGTTACAATAGGAACCGCAACCGTAGTGCGTTTATAACATAACCATAAATAAAGTTACGTACTTTAGCAACTGGGTTAACCCCACAGCTTGTATTGTTGGGTTTAAACAGGATTTTAATAAAACACGACCTTACGTAAACATTTCTCGGATAGTATTTCGTATTTACGATATTCATGTTCTGTAAAGTTATTTTATGATACTTTTTAGTTTACATAAATTATTTCTATGTTGTAACAATGTTTATTATATTTATGTTGTAATCATTTGTTTCTTTTATGAATGAAAGAAAGAAAAAAAAGGAAAAATATCACTCGTATTCTAGTAAATTTTTTTTATACAACTTAGAATGGCAAACAAACTGACGGCCCACCTGATGGAAAGTGGTAACCGTCGCCTATAGACATGAGCAGTACCATGGACATAACAGAGTACACTGTTTCGCCCATGATACCCCCCATGCATTGCCATTCCTGAGGACTCAGGTGTTATTCCTCTGTACCCAGTAAATTCACGCCATATACCACCCTTAAAACCATAACGCAGCCATGCAAACACAACTGCTTCACGGTTGAAACACGAATGGGACAGAGGTAGCCAAGCAATCGACTTTTGTACAAAGTCGATTAAATCTGAATATTTCTTCATTTTTTTTTATGCAACTTAGAATGGTAAACAAGCTGACGGCCCACCTGATGGAAAGTGGTAACCGTCGCCTATAGACATGAGCAGTGCCATAGACATAACAGAGTATACTGTTTCGCCCATGATACCCCCCATGCGTTGCCATTCCTGAGGACTAAGGTATTATTCCTCTGTACCCTGTAAATTCACGCCATATCCCACCCTTCAAACCGAAACACAGCCATGCAAACACAACTGCTTCACGGTAGAAACACGAATGAGACAGAGGTACCCAAGCAATCGACTTTTGTACAAAGTCTCCCTCTGGTGACTTTGTATTCATCCAATGTATATAAATTCTAATACTCATCATATTAGAATTTCTATGAATATTACTGATAATATGAATAAATTAGTACTAATTTCTGTTGTAAAGCTATTTGTTACATTCTATAACAAAATAACTAAGCTCCTCTAGCCGGTTAGCCACTAAGTTGATAGTACTAGGTAGGTAATCTTGAAAGGTTTCATTTGATAGTGGCTATAATCCGACTTAGTAAATAGAACACAAGATAGGACTTGTATGTTCACTACATACTTACTTTCCCTTTAAACTTAATATTGTGGTTACTTTGTTTGAGTCATATATTGTTTTACTTGCTCGTCTAATAAAATTAATTACTTGTTATAGTAATGTTTTATGTGTTTATTTATGTATGTATTTATTATATGTATATATATTAGTTTATTTTATATATTATATGTATATTTATATTATACGAATATAATATAATTAGGTATTACTTTATGTCTCCTCAATTAATGGACGCAGCGTCCACTTAATTCTCTGTTTGCTTAATAGTTGACTGGTAGAGAACACCATCCGGGGTTAAGCCCGTTTAAATATGTAAATATATATGTAACACATTTTTGATCCCGTTTCCAATAAAATGGAATCAAAAATGTTATTTTATCAATTTAAAATGAATAAACTACACGTATTTTTAGATTCTGATATTTCACTTGCATTTTATTTAGATCTATATATAATATATTTACCAATATCCATAAATATATAACTTAGCATACAAAAATGTTTTAATATTCACAGTGATTTATTAAATTATAATAATCAAACAAATTATATATTAAAAATATATGAGTTTGTTTCAATAAAATTTTATGTAATTAAGTTTTGTACCACTATATGAAACAAACTCAATTTTTTTTATTCATCTTAGAATGGCAAACAAGCTGACTGTTCACCTAATGAAAACTGGTAACCGTCGCCTTTAGGCGACATAGCATAGTATACTGTTTCGCCCATGATACCTTCATGCGTTGCCATTCCTGATAACTCAGGTATTATTCCTCTGTACCCTGTAAATTCAACCCTTCAAACCAAACGCAGCCTTGCAAACACTGCTTGCTATAACAATTCTAAACATTCTATCAATTAATCGAGTTTTATTTGCACGTTTTTTTAACATTACCAGACTGTATTTTGATCGTATCAATTACTAGTTTGTTTACATTTTTATTAAGTTCTATTGAAATAAATTATAGACTATTACCATACCTTCTTTTTAACTGAACTGAACATTGTATTTAAAAATAGTTACTTGCATTATAATACTATCTGTACTTTTATACACAGTGTATATACAATTCGGTATTATCTCATAAAATGTATACTTTACGAGATTTCCCAATGGATATGACTTTACTGCTTTGGGAAACAATAATGCCGAGGTTGATCGACATTTTCGATCTCAGTTTTATAGTTCGGTACCTTTTATTTCTAGACATGATAATATTATTATGTATGTAATAAGAATATTTCGCCGTGTGTTCCGGCATAGAATGGGCCACCCCTTTTTTTTCCCGTGGGTGTCGTAAGAGACGACTAAGGGAGGGAAAAAGATAGGAAGCTGCGTCCCTCTTCAAACATCTCTAAAAGCCTAATTGCGGTTGCCAATACGCCTGCCAAGCGTGATAACTATTGGCAAAATTACACTTATGGGGAAGGCTTATGTCCAGCAGTGGAAAGTTAACAGCTGAAATAATAATAAAAATAATAAATAATTATCCGTGTGGTCCCGGAATAAAATAAACCACCCCTTAGTTTCCCGTAGGTATAGTAAGAGGCAATTAAAGGAACATAATGGTCAAGGGAAAGGCATTAGCGTAAAACATCACCAAAGCCTTACTACTGTTGTCAACCCGCCTGCCAAGCGTGGCAACTACTGGCAAAACTCCCTTTATAGAGGATGTCTATGTTCAGCAGTGGAGAGTTAACGACTGATATAATGATGACGATGCTGTAATAATAATTTAGTTATAGTGAAATCTTAAAAAGAATTCCATACTTTCGTTTAAATCTTATTATTCAAGAAATATTGAAGTTTCGATTAAAACAAGTTTCATGCAACAGTAACTATGATATATTTTAATTATTTGTTATTTATTTATTCACTAAAATAATTATATCATTATGATAGTAAAAACCAAATCAATGTTATAACTCTTGTGCTTACATACAACATTTTATTAATGGTATTTTACCCGACCGAAATACTGTTTTCGAACTTAAATTCAACTTCACCTAAATTATAAAAATAACTTTACCTATTTTCCTTCAAAGTATGAATTATTCATAAGTTTTAAATTTGTGAATTAAGTATTTTTAGCACTGTCTACTGAACCAGGTTTTAAATACTAGTTTCTTCTTTCAATCTTCACAACAGTTTCCTAACAGATTAGTTAGACATACAAAACCTCAGTCCTGATGGTTTATATCTTTATATAAATTCCTTACTTCGCCCACACTCCTAATTTATCTTATTTATATATCCCGATTTGTGAGACTTTTAACCTTCTACTCCAGATAATACACGATCTTTCTGATTATATTCTCTATATTTATTTATTTTATTGTAGAAATTATGTTCTTTATATCATAAATTATGTAATTTTTACTAAAAATAATTATAAAAAAACTCAGAGCCAATTTTGTGATTATTGTAACAACAGTTTTTCATAACTAAATTAATTTTAATCTTCTAAGTTATTGACATTTACAATATTTTATTCCGTATTGTAAATATAGTTATTTCAAACATAAAACAGTATTATAATTGTCTTTTTATTAATAATTCAAATAACGAAAATATATTTATATAACTGTTCTTATAAAACACAAAATAAACTTCAAAACTGTGTTACTATAAGTACATATTATGATATGTTAATGTGCATTTTACACGTGTAATAACATTGCATTATTCACAAAAATTGAAATAGTTTAATATAAATACACGTACGATATACATAGTGGTATTAAAACAATGCCAACTACGGTAGTCCGCAAAATGGCATGAAATTTGAATAATCTCGCTAGCTACGGTGCAAGGACGGAATAGCAAAACGTATTACGGTATGAAAATAGACTGTCATTGTGATTCATAGCAATGCATTTAGGTACTTATTGACTTCCTTGGAACTTGTTTCACTATATGCAAAATGCTTTGTCGACTATTTATTTTGAACACAGATTATCAATCTCAAAAAGTATATGTATACGTATATTTATACT
Source organism: Galleria mellonella (assembly GCF_026898425.1). NCBI lineage: Eukaryota > Metazoa > Arthropoda > Insecta > Lepidoptera > Pyralidae > Galleria > Galleria mellonella. The sequence continues at coordinate 4,963,459 of NW_026441966.1, forward strand.
CGTAGATAGTACAAAATATTAGTTTAATTTTAAATAAACAAATAAAGTCATGTTACTACTAATATTTTAAAATTGGTATCCTATGTACATTTAAGAAATTGTCACTCAAAATTAACACAAATAAAACCTAAATACTCAGTACCTTTAAAAAGCCAAATAAACTGCAAAAACAAAGTCAAATAAAGATAAATAACATGCCTATTCAAAATGTTTGAATAATTTACATTGAATATTAGATCTAGAATAACGGTCGCAAAACAGGCCTAGGATAACATAAAAAAACATATATTTGCATCAAAAATATCATCATAGAAAAAGTTGCAAAAGGAAAAAAGATGCTTGAGGCATTCGAAATGTGGGCATGGAGGAAAATGGAAAGGATAAACTGGACAGAAAAAGTAACGAATGAGGAAGTCTTGAAAAGGGTGAAGGAGAAACGAACATTAATAAAAACAATAAAGAATAGAAGAGGCAATATGCTGGGCCATCTTATACGACATGATGATTTTTTAAGAGAATAGTAGAAGGTAAAATACAGAACAAAAGAGCAAGGGGAAGATCGAGGAATAACATGGGACAGAAAAAAGAAACACTAGGTGTCGTGTCGTATAGGGACGTCAAGGATATGGCCTGATATTAGAGCTGGCTGGAAGAAGATGCATAAATTAGTTGTACCGACAAAACGAAACTCTTAAATAAAAAAAAAGATCCCATGTACATGTCATCCTCTTTTTTATTATTTTTGGAAAACAAACGAACCAACGCTCCATTTAATGGAAAGTGGCTAACACTGCCCATAAAAACTTGCAATACAAGTGTTGTAACCCATAGGAAACACATTGCTTTTAGAAAATTTATAAACACGTTTTTTGTAGGCACGAAGGAAAAACCCTTACAGAGGAACAATTATTCTCTGAAAGAACTGGTAAAACAAAACCAATCTCACAATGTACTTACCTCTAAATCTAATATTTTAATTTGATAACTTCGCGAAATTATTTTTTTATGTGTCATAAAAAATAATTAATATATATATATATATATATATATATATATATATATATATATATATATATATATATATATATATATATATATATATATATATATATATATATATATATATATGTGTCTTTATATTAAAAAATATAAATTTCGCTGTAATGTCGTAATTAAGGTAAATTTTTCTTTGTGAAACATACAAATTATTTATGACTGACCAAAAAAAATCTCATGTTTTCCAAGTTCTTGTATGTGAGTTTCTTTATTCTAAGTTCTAAATACCTGAACAATTTGAATATATGGGATTCGTTGGAATCCTTACATCCTCTTGAATGATACTGGCTATAATATTTTTTTAATTAGTTTTTTCTGGCGGAGGAGTGATGTTTTTTTTTTTAATTTGAAAATATTTATGACTGAGGAAAGGGTTGTTTTTTATAGATGCAAAGTGTATTTGTTAAATTTATCTAAGTGTAAAGTCATACGCTGGTAATGACATGCAATTTTAACTATGCACGTTATAATTCAACACGACTAGTAAAGCGTAGTGACCCCGTATATTCAGTTCAGTTCACACCGTAATCCTGCCTCAGGGTGGTCGCAATTTACTGAACCTTGGAGATTACTTGTCGAAGTTAGGATGCAGATATACTTGTAGGGTAAACTTATAAGATAATTTTCTACCTGTTTTTAAGCTGAAAATGTTGGTAAAAGAAGCAGAAATCGGTCGAAATTTGTATATTTGAGAAACTGTAAAGCTCGTCTGGTCGATTTAAATAAATATCAAGAGTACTTACGTACTACTACATACTAACAATAAGCTACGGTATTTTCATATATTATTTTTAATATTATAAATGTGAAAGTGAATTTGTTTGTTACTGATTAGTGCCGTAACTGCATAACAAACCAAAATACATATATTATTTTTACGTAGTATTATATATATTTTGTGAAGGAAAATGTTTGTTTGTTAAAAACTAGTGATCTATGTAAATAAAAGAGAGAGAGAGAGAGAGAGAAATACAAAAATGCAAAAATAATTTATGAGATGATCAAAATTAATATATAAACATATCCTAATAAAACATTTAAAATAAAGAATATTACGAAATTTAATAAAGTTTTACAATCAGGAACAAATGTGACTAATAGTAACTCAAGAGTCATGAGGATCCAAGAATTATAGATACGTTAATGGTAACCACGGCAACAGGCGGTTTAGTGGAGAAAGACCCTTATTACTCACCTACTTCTCAAATTCGGGGATCAGGCCTTAATGGGAGCGAATTGGGTACACCTAGGACACACATTAAAGATCCCATATAAGTTCAAATATTTAACGTTGAGCCCTTAAGAGATGTTAGGGATTTCGAAAGTGTTTACTGTGGATAAAGGCCTCTAAGGGCTTGTGCAGACTAGAGACTTTTATTATTACCGCGAATATTAGCGATCTTAGCAATGTAACTGACTGCCTTACCTGAATTCGCACAACACAAATATATGTTTTCGTAAGTCTGTTTATTTGTATAGATATGGATATTTTCTATTTTATTATACGGGATGTAAGGGACAAGTTGGCAAAAACTGAAACAATGAATTATTATCTTTATTCTGAACTGAAAACCAATGAAAATTCATTCCAGAAAATTTGAATATTTTTCCCTATTTTTTTTTTCTATTTAGTACAATGTGATCTATAATATTATGCCGTAATATAAAGAAATAATTGTATTTTATAGTGAAATACTATGAATTACCTACTTTAAAAAACTGCAATGTAATACACGTATTAAAATCCTACCGCGACGCGAGGAATCAGAGGGCCTATCATGAAATGTTTTCCGAAATTTCGGGCCCGAACGAAATACAAATATGACGTTAAAATTACATAATACTTTGGACTTTTATGGTAGGATTTATGACGAACGAAATATTAAGCTCCAGTTACTGGGCCGATTTCGGTATGAAGAAAAACACGAAATTGAGTCCGAAAATTCGGAATTTCGTTTCATGGTAGACCCCCAGCTGTATGAAGTCAACGCCATAAGCGTACGAAAACTACCTGCGAAGAATATCCGTGCTATACCTATGTATGTCGTCGTACATAAAATCGTGAAATTTCAAATACGTCATACGTAAAATTTCAGTCTCTCTCGATTCATTATCGAGCAAATATTTGATTTACGTAATTAAAAGTATATCTGTGATTAATTAAACAGATCAACAATAAAGACTTTCAGTTGGTACGAGATTAAAATAAACCGAGTGGAAAAATAGTAAGCTTGCTTTCTCTATCACCAAAGTGGAGGGACACGAATTCGGGTCAGACTTCAATTAGAGAATTAGTTTAGTTTTATTAACAATTTTCAATGAAGCCTGAAATCAATTAAATATTTGTCTTTTAATATATAAATATTTTATTAACAAATAAATAAATAAAAATAAAAATACATTCATTACCTTCTGCCCGTTTGACGACGACCCTTAGGAAACTTTAAAAAAAAGAAAGATTCTTGATTTTTTTTACATATGGCACAATATTTTCACCATTACAGATCTGAATTTAATGGTTTTCTTTCTGCAATTGGTAGGGTTTTCTTTTGTGTTAGTTACGTATTAAAGTCGCTGTTTTGCAAACAATAATCTAATATTTTATAATGAATTGAAAGAATATATACACAGTAGGTTCAAGCTTAGTATTAGATACATGGCTAGTATACTACAGTGTTAGTATCCTATTATCCTGCACCTGACTTTCCGAAAATTTTAAATTTAAACAGTTTAGTAGAATAGAGCTTAGTATACATTTATTTATTTATTGAATTGTGTCAATTTTTAAAATAAACATTAAATTTACTGAAATAAAGATCATATAAAATATTTTTTTTAATAATATAAATAACAATATTTTTCTTCTTCTTCTTGTTTGAGCTGTAATACTGTATATTATAGAATATCTACTTTTTGATGCAGTCTTATTTTTTTTTCATAGTTGGAATGAAAATAAAGGATATTTAAAAAATTTGCTACAAAATTGGCAGTGACATTACTGGATATAATATCATTGTTATCAAAAATGGCAACGCAGGAGGACTGCCATGGGTATCATAGTATTTTCTGTGACGTCCATGATGCTGTTCATGTTTATAAGCGCGTCTTATCACTTTCCATCAAATGGGCCGTAAACTTGTTAACAATTCTAAGTTTCATAAAAAAAATATCAATAGATTGATTCAGAAATGACTAATGTAATTATCATCAACATTACTATCAATTATTTTTTAACATGTATTTATTTTTCTGTGTTATCGTGATAATATACCGCGCCCTATTATGCTACGATAAATTATTAATTAAGCACCTATTACTTAAACTTGTAAAACATATATATTTCTACCGAACGTACATTTCAAAAATTCCTCACAGCTAAAATTCCTCAAGCATGAAAACAATTTAACACACACGCACAACTATATACCAACTCTCCTAAGCCTTCAAAGACCTTCGTATCTCGCAAATAACTCGAAATATTTTCTCTGTGGCAATCTTCAAGACGGTTTATTTAGATTAGCGTCTCGTCAACGCCCTGTCTGTATTCATAGCGTTCTTCCAACACTTCACAGCAAATGTGAAAGCTGCCTGTCTGTTCGGGTTAATATAAGAAACGGGAAGTAAATGTTTGCTTCGTTTATATCGACAATACATTCGCTTATACATACATTGACCTTGTGGCTACGGGGTATTTTCTTTTTCTTTACAATGTAAAAAGGTATAGTACGCCCGTTTATACTATCGATATACCTACAAAGACGAGGCGCTAAGGCAAAATGAACGTTGAGAATGAAGTTCAGATAGTCAGTTCAATTAGTCCATCAAAGTAAATTCACTGGAAACTAACCACGGTTGTTTCCAGAGGTAACCGCGTGATAGTCGATCAGATAGGGTATATTGCTAGCAATTGGGGCTATCATCCCCATTACTAACAATGCAGAGTACATCAATACAAGAGGAACAAAATCCAAAAACATCTTTTAATAGAACTCTGTACCGGTCTGGCCACCGTGATAATATTTTATTATTATTCCTTCAGTGATTGACAGTTACTAAAATTCCCAATTTAATTTTACGGCACATCTAAAGAATGTATGTTATTAGTCGTAATTAATGTTACATATTATATGTGTGATCACGGCATAGAATGGGCCACCCCTTCCTTTCCTATGCGTGTCGCAAGAGGCGACGAAAAGAACCTAATGGTCAAAGGATTGGTAGCGGCGTCCCTCTGGTATATCAACCAAAACCTAACACCACCAAGGGCTAATTGCAGTTTCCAACTAGCCTGTTAAGGGTTGTAACTACTGGAAAAACTCCCCTTATGAGGAAGGCCAGTAGGGTTCAGCAGTGGACAGTTAACAGCTGATCTAATAAAATAAATATTCTCTTATTTATTCTATTAAATGAAAATGGAATGGTAACCTCGCCTATGTTATTGGTTGCCGCTGGCGATACATCAGTGAAAAATAGATGTTGTAAGTAAAACATGTCAAATCAGTTGGCCCACCATGACGAATTCAGCGAGTCTAATAGCCCCATTGCAAGTAATATACCCTATCAGGTCGATTTCCACACAGTTCCCTCTGGAAACCATCGTAGTTCATTCTTGTTGAATTCGTCCCAAAGGGCCAACTAACCTGCTTTCATCCTCGTCAATTATTTCTCAGCCGTAGACTATAACGATAGCGCAGACTGGTTACCATTTTCACCCATTAGAAAAAACTCCATCCTATTCCAACATTGCTCATTAGTGCTGAGCCAATGTATACCAAAACTACAGGTGGATTACCACTTCTTTTTCATCTCAAATAACTTAGTATAATTAAAATACGATTGTCTACAATCTAGGGTAATGATCTAACGTAAGAGCCAATGTTAATAATAAATAATTATAAACTAAATTGTAATTCAGGTAGTGGATTAAATTTTAATGGATTTATTTACGCTTTAGTCAGTCAATATTAAAATTTAACGTAACTATTGACGTAAGAGATTTCACAATAAATAATTCCGATACATTCAAGATCCTCAGTACTTTCTCCGAATATCAATGGTTGATACTTCTATAAGGATTCCTGACTTCCTACAGAATAATCATCTTTATATACCTACTTATTGTAAAGAAGAGATTGCTTATAATAATTACAAGTGGCAAATATTATATGATATATATAAATTTATTTTTTGTCATTTAAATTTCGCGTTACGTGATCTATGGTCTTTTTTTATATTTTATCTAACTTTTCCGAATGAAATTTGTTAACTGTACATCCCATCACCAGAACAATAATAAAAAAATAAAATTAACAAAAATATATTGACTGCACTTTAAACAAGCATGAATGTGGGTATCTTACTTCCCAGCTAACATATAAATATGAAAATTACTCTATTTTTTTTTTTATATTAATCTTTTGAATCATAACGCAGCCACCAATTTTATTTTATAGTTATATTATTTTTGAGATGAGTGAAAGGATGGCTTTCTCAATATATCTGTATTTTTTATATTTGTTACGTTACCAATTCTGAACCGATTTAGATAATTGATTTGATCATTATTAAATAAAGCTATAGCTTTTTATAGACTAAAATGTACTTCTAATTTTACTTATAGTATATATTCTATATAAAACAAAATAAGGCATATAAACTTTTTATCTTGCAGAAAAAATCGCAAGCACAACTCACATGATATATTTTATTTCTAATATTCATATATTTAATATTTCTTTACCTATTCCAGGCGCATTAGTTATTAACATAAAGAAATTCGTCTCAGGAATATCCGTATAATCTATATGAATGACGCACCCCGTGATATTAATGGGGGAAGCTCGACATTCCCCCTGAATTTCTCAGTTATATAGATTCCATTACTGAAATGTTTTTCGCTGTTTCAATTCTACACGCTCAATGATTTTATTATGTTTAATATTATTTTATTATCATTACACATAATAATATCAAAGAATCGCAGTTTTTGAAATTTGGAAACGGAAAATAAAATGTTTGTGTTTTTGTACATAATTTCTGATGTTATTCGACATTATTTACCTGCATACAAAACTTTTCTAAGTACTGTTAATATTAAAAAAAACTTGTTACTAAATTACACAAAAACACACACAAATGGACATAATTAGAAGCCTTAAATACAATTAGAATTTTCTACGAATTTATGCTATAAAAGAAACGGTAGAAAGAGTGATGCAATAAAAATATAATTATAAGTATTATAAACATTTATAATTAAATATATAAATAATTATTACAGAAAGAATAAAATTAGTTTCTAATCTCTTTCATTTCAAGATATGGATTTTCTGATAAGATGGATCTCATAAAAGGTGACTAAAAGAACAAAGCAGAAAAACGAAATAAAATTATATACCAAGCGTAATCATAATTGACTATATTCTCCCAAAGTGGGACGTGATTGGCTTTTATAGATAATGGATATAGTCTGCTGCAGCAGGACTTAATGAAAATGTTTCATCATATCAGCCTTTAACTGTCCATAACTACTGAACATAAGCCTCCCCCTTGGGGGAGTTTGCTAATAGTTGCCACGCTTGACAGGTGGATTGGCAACCGCAGTTAGGCTTTAGAGATGTTTTAATAGAGACGCTGCTGCTCATCCCTCGCCCTCCCTTAGTCGCCTCTTACGACACCCACGAAAAAGAACAGGGTAGCCTATTCTATGCCGGGATCATATGGCCCATGAAAATGTTTACTAATTAATAATTAACACGACCATAAGACAGTCTGCTAATATTCGATAATAGTACAAATAAAAAATCAATTGATTTATCGAGTGTATCGGTTCATTACTAAATTCATTTAGAGAGTGTTTCTGTGATAATTCCAACAAAAATTTAATTTTTCATTAAATTTTATTGAAATGGACTATAATAATAAATATCATATATTATTCCACAAAATTCACCCTTACTTTAGATTAAATTATACAAGACATGTATAGCACATAAAAACTTCCTCGAGCCAAATCTATTTCAACTAGTTACCTAAATAACTTTATCCTATTAAACCTTTAAGATCTACCCAGGATAGTCTGCGATTTGCGATACCTATGTGAGATGAATAAAAATAACTCCTTTTACGTTTGCTATTACACCCTTTTCACGCTCATTAGAGCGGGTAGCTTGTTGGAAATAATTCTCCAACGGTCCGTTATCAGCACGGCCCCGAATAAAAATACGTGACCCTCGTGGGTCCGTTTTGGAATGTTTTACATGTAATTAAAAAAATCATTATATGTAAAAAAAATCGTTTGATAATCCTTATCCTTAATAATATTTAAATGTGAAAATATTTTCTTTAACTTATATTACGTAAACAGCTTAACCAATCACTATGAAATTTAGTATATATATGTACTAAATGGAATGGAAAAGGATATAAGTAGGCTACTTTATAATTATTCTAATATTAATTCAGTCGAATTACTAGAACATTTTTAACACATGATATAATTGATTATAAAATACTAACTACATTATACTATTTAATAACACTTTAAATAGAAAAATTTGTATAAAGTCATCGCTTTCTTACTTTGTCACTCATATACGTTGTTCCAATGTAAAGAAAGAAACGGGACATTTCTTTGTGATAGTTTCTTATCATGCGGTAAACTATTAAACCTGATTCCCATCCGAATTGCAATTCAGTTGCAAAATTTGCATTTGAATCCTATAATCGATTTACAATTTAACTATACTCTAACATTACTCTCAATACGGTAATTTAATAGTTAATTTTCAAGTTTTTCGTTATTTACCCACATTTTAAATGTAGGTAGGTAGGTAACCTGATTTTACTACTATTTAAATGCAATCACATTGCTTTAAGTTCAGATAGTGTATTTAAAATAAGAAATTATATACCTAGTTGATCCGAATGTAACATTCAATGAATACCGATACTTTCAAAGTACTTACAATAAAATAAAATAAAATAAAAATATTAGTGCGTAAAAACTAAGTAAACTAAACAGATTGGAAAATTTCCAGAACGTCTTTAATGATATTTGAGCGGCTGCGAAATAAAATTTTGTTACGTTTTCCAACAGTAGGTAATGAACATCGAACCCAATTTTTATACCTACCATTCACAATTCAATGAAACTTTCATGAAATGTCACAATGACCGAAATGTTTGTAACAAAATATATTTTTACAGTTCAGTAGATAGACGGTAACGAGTAAAATATTTATGTATAAGTAATAAAGAAGAATATGATGAATATATGAACATTATATGTATTTTATGAGAAAGATAGTTTAGTGGGGAAGAGAGGGTCTTGAGTGGCGACACCATATTGGCAAACGCACTGTAGGATGACACCCTACTATGTTAGATGGAGCGACGACCCCAGATGCATTGCAACATGTCAGTAGATAGTAGATAGCAGGTAGCTTGGGACTGTTCCTTATGGTCTATGGGAGAGGCCTATATTCAGCAGTGGATAATTAATGTCTGTTTTGATGATGATGGTAATATGTATTTTATATACGAAAATACAGAGAACTAACTTTAATACAGTTGAATTGGTATTCAAAGTAAATCATATCAAATAGACGTCAATAATACTCGTAATGTAACCTTCACTTGTAGTCGTATAATGAAAATTAATTACAGGATAAGATTTTAGTCATCAAGAATAGCAATGAATTGAAATAAACCTTAGACAATAAATCTTGCATAGCGGTTCAACAGATGAATTTAAAATGAATAGATAGAGTAACAAATTATTTACCTTGCATCATATCAATTTGAAGGATTGGCTTGAATAATATATACAATTTCAGTTACAAATATATTAAGCTTAAAAAATATTACCCTATTATTAACTCATATTGTTTCACTTTTAGGCAAAGATCTCCTCTATCTCCTTCCAATTGACTACATTATGCGCCACATCGAACTCTTTTTTAGATGCAACCAGGCCGTCGCTGTATTATTTTCTGTGAGTACCCACTGAATCATCTTTACCCATCTGTCGGGCTTATGATGCTAATGTTATGCATCCAATTCTATTTAAAGCTTATTCTGACCCAGATCAATTTAAGTATATTATTTAAAAAACAAAATACTCGTACTCACAACGCATGGGGGGGGGGGGATTTCATGGGCAAAACAGTATACTCTGTTATGTCCGTAGTACTGCTCATGTCTATAGGCGACGGATACCACTTTCCATCAGGTGGGCCGTCAGCTTGTTTATCGTTCTAACTTGTGTCTATGTAAAAAATTCTGTAACACAAACAGACCTTCTAAATTCCCAAACCGCACTACATACTATTTACAACGTTCCATCCAATCTAAGTAAGGATGCGTATCATAATGTATGAAAAACAGTACGAATGTTGTGTTACACACGAGGGATAAATGTGTCTCTGAATTTCCCTGGTGACAGTTGTTGATGGAGGCTCGGCGTTTGGTTGTCACTGAAAAATTCTTGGCCTCAATATATGTAACTATTTGACGTAACCCGATTCTTTAGGAATTATTTCACTGGCGATTTCCAAGTTTAATATTAACAAGGAACCAAGTGCCAAATTTATATAATAGCTATGCAGTTAGAAATCAAAATAACTTTAATCAAAACAAAAAACATAGATCCAAAAAAGACATTTTTTTTTATACAACTTAGAATGGCAAACAAGCTAACGGCCCACCTGATGAAAAGTGGTAACCGTCGCCTATAGACATGAGCAGTACCATGGACATAACCTCTGTACCCTGTAAATTCACGCCAAGCCAACATATATTTTGAATCTAATTCTTAACAGCTGAACGTACTGTATTATTATGAGAGGCTACTATTTTATTTATTATCTATGAGAAAGGAAGGGGTGACCCATTTTATGCTGGAACTATATGGTAAATTATATAATATATATATATATATATATATATATATATATATATATATATATATATATATATATATATATATATATATATATATATATATATATATATATGTATATATATATATATATATATGTAACGTATATATATATATATATATATATATATATATATATATATATATACATACATATATATATATTATACGTTGGCAGTGATATTCTAAGACCAATGTAAATTATACTTATCGATATTCGTAAAAAAAACTCTCGTGCACAATGGCAATGATTGATGAGTTTTAATTCCTCCCTTGCTCGTAAAAAGCCAAGGAAAGAAAATAGAAGCTTTTATATTCCATTTTAATACCAATTAATGCTAACCTAAAACCCTCAGTATAATTTAGTAGGTATCTAAAGGTCTTTCCTTTCTTTATTTATGAATTGTCGAGTCAGTGTTTTCAAGGATTTAGTCCATTTGTACTTTTTTTCTAATTGTTAAAAGGATTTAATTGGGTGATTTTCGCCATGCACGACTTCTGTTTAAATTCGGTGCATTCTTTTTTTTTCCAGTCTTCAGAAAAGTTGATATCATCAAAAGGCATTTTATAAAAGAATTCCTTGTATATTTCGGAAGCATCAGCTTTTCTAGGGGCTTGAAGTTGAAACCACAGTAGAAAGGGCCACCAAAGATGGACTAAATTTTCTTGATACTGCTCTCCCTCTCTTTCTGCTCTACTCAATTTTTTCTCAATATAAGTCAAACTCCACATATAAAGTTATAATATTTATTTGTTCGGCTTAACAAGCCGAACAAACTCATCTCATAAAAAACATATTCAACTAATTGAAAAATAAATAAATATACTCACGATTACTATCTCTGAAAGGGTAGGCAGAGTCATTTGTAAACTGTGATCATTGTGGTAAACACAATACTCGACATGTCCTCATTTTGCCAAACAAATTTCTTTATAGATTTGAAATTTATAAAATAGTAATATTTACATTATTTCTCTTTTGAAAAATTTGAAATATTATTTTACAATCTCGGTATTATAAAATAAAAGTATTGGTTGCTTCATAAACCACAAATTTTTTGAAAGGCCCAAAGTATCTAAATGCCTGCCAAAATTATATTATCTACTTTCTTTAAATATATTTAACTAATATAATTAATATATTCTGATAATTATATTATATAAAAAACTAGAAGAAGACTTTGTTACTCAAAAGTCGTTTGCTAGTGTACCTCTAACCTATTCGTGTTTCTGCCGTAAAGCAGTTGTGTTTACGTGGCTGTGTTTCGTTTTAAAGGGTGGGATATAGTGAATTTACAGGGTACAGAGGAATAACGCCTGAGTCCTCAGGAATGGCAACATATGGGGGGTATCATGGGCGAAACAGTATACTCTGTTATGTCTATGGTACTGCTCATGTTTATAGTCGACGGTTACCACTTTCCATCATGTGGGCCGTTAGCTTATTTGTCATTCTAAGTTGCATAAAAAAATTAAAAAGAAGTAGACATATTTCACGGTATTGCTTATCTGAATTAGAATAAAAAGTAAAATATGAGATATTGGCCAGCCGGTAATCGCTAAGAGTGGCAAAAATGAGAGGCGATAATATTGAGATTGAGGGCGGATGCGGTAAAAAAATGTGAACACTCCGCCTATCCCACACTTTTTCGCGTCAGGCGTTATATTTCTACAAGGTTACAAGATTTTTCTACAACATTTTCAAGGGCGGAAAATACTATATATGCAGGAAATATCTAGGTCGAACGCTGACCATGACATAAGTAATAATACAGTTCCATACACTGCCACTGCACTATTTGCAATTTTCCAGCTGATATCATGCTCCTCTGTAACTATACTAATATGTATCACCCTTCGCAAAGGATATATATATATATATATATATATATATATACAGGTATGTAGGTATATCCATATTATGATACATATAACGTACTAGTGACCCGGCCCGACTTAGCAAGATAAATTAGTATTTTAAATTAGCTTTAATAAGCAAATTTTTGATAATTTTCGTATGGACCTCATTTCTTTTTTTAAATAATATATAACCTAAATTACTAGCTATAATGTAGCTTTATGTAAGTAGTATTATAACAAGTTTATCTGTAACAAATAAATAATCAAATCTTTCCTCTTTGTAATATTATTGTGGTATAGATTACTATAGATAGCTACATATTACCCCGTTTCTGTATGAAGTCCGGAGTGTAATATAACACAGGCTGGCTTTTAAGTTATATACCTACGAATAGTAACTACGACCGGGCGTGTGGGTATAATAACATCCCTTTATCCTTTGTTGGGCTGTCATAGGCAGGTATCTACCTGATTATCAGGTTAACCTAAGTCGTGGTAAGCAATTTGGCTAGTTTAAGTTAATTTCAGTATGACGGCTTACTTAGTGTACATTTTATGTGCAAAGTTTATAACAAGTGGTCTACCGACACGTTTAGGATGTGGAGTAAGCAATTATTTAACGACGTTTGTATAATTTCAAACTATCTTCTAAGTAGGAATGTTGCAAATATACTCGTAAGCAGATTTAAGAAAAAAATGCCATATATGTATAAAGGCTTGCTATCATATAGAATTATATAAGTAAAAGAAATTTCATTTATAATTATATATATATATATATATATATATATATATATATATAAGAAAAACGATTAAAGGGGGACTTTATGAACACCACGCAACCCAAAACAATCATTTTTAGAATTTTTGTTTGTATGTCTGTTTGTCTGTACGTTTGTGCACACTAATGTCAGAAACAGTTTAACCGATTTGAATACGGTTTTCACTAATGCGTTACGATTTACTCCACTTTACATTTAGCACTTTATATTTGTTTTATTTCAACCGATTCATAAATAAAAAAGTTATATCAATCTAAAAAATCACTTATAAAATAGTATACAATAACCGATCACTTGAATTGGCTGAAACTTTTCTATAATCCGAGGTGATATAAAATAAACATGTCGACTTTATGATATAATTTTTATGCCATATTTGAAAAGACAATATTTTTTTTATTTCTACGTTACAGCAAAGGCATACTGCCATGATACTTTTTTTTATTATATGTATTGATTTTCGAAAATTCAGTCTACTCGTGCGAAGCCGGGTCGGATCGCTAATAGATAATATAAAGAAAAGGATTCCACGGTGTGCAATAAGATTAACATTTATCTATCACTAGAGAACGAAGGATTAACGATAATAGTTCCATCCTGATCCTGATCTGTGAATATTGTCTACTCGCATGCTAGTTTCCTGGGGTGAGTTATACAAGATGCAAGAAGAAGAAGAAGAAGAAGAAGAAGAAGAAGAAAAAGGTATCCGTGTTCAAAATGTAACTAGAGTTTTTTTTTTTGTTTTTTAAATTAAACGGACCCGCGATTGATCACGACCTCATCTGATGGAAAGCGATAATGTGGTCTAATGAGAGTATTTTTGAAACATAAGTATTTTCGCAAGGAAGACAGGGAATATATCGGAATATAAATAATAAGATTTTGTTTCATAAAAATAAATAGTGCATTTATTATCGTCAGGATAAAAGAAAAGCAAAATGTTTACAGTTGTTTGGAGATGATAGATCTATTAGATTTGCACAAAGATCGTCTGTATGGGTTATATAGGTCTCTGTTCCATCTGTGTTTTTGCCATCAAGCAACTATGCTTGTATGGCTATGGTTCCGTTTAAAGGGTGGAATATGATAAGGAAATTATCAGGGTGCCTCAGGAATCGCAGCGCGTGAGGATTACTAAAAGTGTCCCAATATTTTCTATGATGTTCCTGGTATTTTTCAGGTTTACCATTATCCATCAAGTGAACCGTCAGCTTGTTTGCCTTTCTAAGTATTATATACAAAAGAAGCTCTTAAATTTCCCCAACGCTACTGTGAATGCGCGCGGATAATGAAGGATACCTTCACGGCATTTGTCTGTATAGTCACAAAAAACCTTCCGTTTTAATCCCCATTGATTTATTATTAATTGAGGGTATGCAGCTGACCTATTTTGCATTATACTCCATTCTTATGATGCTATGAACTATTTACATATTTAGTTTAGCTCACTGATGAATGGCTATATAAGACCAAGTTACATTTACTATCCCGTTTGTCAGAACTAACCTACTTCAGTACGCTCCTTTAACTCACGCAGTACAATTATTAAATAATATTAAAAATATCATTGATAGCCTGCTAAAGATATTAAAAGCGGCTCAGAAATATCCGGAGTTGGGTTAAATACAATAAATACTTTTATTATAATTTTGTATGTAAGCACCCTAAATTTATAACATTGATTTGATTTTTACTGTCATATTGTTATAATTATTTAAATGAATAAATAAATGAATGTTTTGGCTCAGAAATTCATTAAAACTATCGTCTTCAAACTATATCATCATAGCGTTCGTATCTTCGATGAAAATGTATGGCGTAGTTTCCTGAACTTCCAGTTTAGTTGGATATACCGTCTGACCAGACACGGTCGAAGTTAGATTTACTGAATCTAATAAGTTGTTCCAAATAGGTACACCGACTTATATTAATTAATAACTTTAAGCATAATGTTTCCAAGTATTAATTGTATTGAATTAATTGTGGAAATTAATGTTAGACATTTGAATAAATACATATAACAATGGTGTTTTTTTTCATACAACATAGGGGGCAATACAAAGAGGCAATAGCCGTATAGGTTCCGGCATAGAACAGGCCATCCCTTTCTTTCCAGTACGTGCCGTAAGAGGCGACAAAGGGAGCTTATGGTGAAAGGATGGGCGGCAGCGTCCCTCTTAAAACATCACCAAAAGCCAAACTGCTGTTCCCAACTCGCCTGTCAAGTTTGGAAACTATTGCCAAAATTCCTCTAATGGTAAACTGCCATAAGGAACGACCGGTCTATGGGGGAGGTCTATGTTCACCAGCAGACAGATAATAGCTGATATGATGAAAATGATATTGCTGATAATGCTCCATATAGTTATGTTTAATAACTATTACTACTGTATATACAGTATTATACTGTGGTTTTTCTTTAATCTTTAACGGTTAAAGGATGGGCAGCAGAGTCCCTCTTAAAAAATTTCCAAAGCCTAACTGCGGTTGTCAACCCATCTACCAAGCGTGACAACTACTAACAAAACCCCCCTTATGGGGGTGGCAACTGATACAAAATAGGAGATAAACGAATATACAGCTCGCCTGATGGTCAGTGATTACCACCGTCTATAGGCACCTGCAACATCAGGGATATTGCAGGTATGCTGCCGGCCTCTTAGTTAAACTGTACTCTTTAATAGATATGCAACTTAATATTGAGAACTACTGCTATAAAATCTTTAGGATACCTGCAGCGGGCAGTCTAACTGTTGCTGTCAAAAGTTTTATTTTATTTTATTTATTTCGAATTAGGCACACCAACAAACAAAAAGTTTCTGAAATCATTTTGTATCTACACTATCACTTGTGTCCAATCATTGATTACTTTGTTATACTCATAAATCTTCTCTCAACATGTAAATTATCGCCACAAAATTCAAATCCATTACAAATTTTTCAAGTTAAATAATTTTATTGCAATAGCTAAAAAATGTATACCGTTAGTCCGCTATTAATTAACACTTGTAATGTATTTTTTATGTTTTTTTTGTAACAATTGGTTCTTTAACATTCAAAATGCCAATTACGACTGCAGTAATCTGTGATAACCTATGATACTAAAATTGGCATTGTATTTTACTTCTATCACATTTAATATATCAGGAAAATATCTACATAGAATATATTTTTAAAATTTACTTAAATCCTATTAGCAATTTTGAATAGTCGCATTGTTTTAAGATGTCAAAGTTTTAAATTAAATTGTCAAAAGCAATGTGTAAGGTCAAAAACCCAGACAGTTCTAACAGTTGAGAGAAACGAAAGCTACGACGTCTACTCTCAGAACATCTAACTCTAACGCTTTTATATAAGTTATATTATCGCAGTGCTGTTTGTATACAATTTAACTGTGAAAGATTCAATGGATTGAGAGGAAATAACAGCAAGAATGCAACAATGTAATTCTATTTTTAATATACTCGTACTATTTCGAGTAACAGTTACATTCTTACTAATATTATAAATGTGACGGTGAGTTTGTTTGATTGTTATCTTATAGGACCTTAACAACTCAACCAATCACTATTAAATTTGTTATACTCATACCATATAGGAAGTAAAAAAATTAGGTTATTTTTTATTCAAGTCAATCAACATATCCTAGTCACATAGATAAAATTGCGGGCAAAAGCTAATATAGCTAGCTAGCTAGTTATATAGTACGTATAACAAATTAGTTAATAAAATGTATATTATTTTTTATATTGCCGGTGGTTTCGACAAAATGGGCCGCCCCTTCATTTCCTACATAAGAGGCGACTAATAGAATCTAATGGTCGAGCGATGGGCAGCAGCGTCACTCTTAAAACATTAGCAAAGTCTAACTGCAGTTGCCAAACCGCCCATCAAGCATGGCAACTACTGACATCACCCTCTTTTGGGAAGGCTTATGCCCAATAGTGGATAGTTACCAACTGATATAATAATAATAATAATATTTATTATCACGACTTTTTTAGCCATGGGATAATGTTGACTTATCATAGAAAAAGTAGCTTACGTCTATTTCTATCACAAATTCTTCATGTACACTAAATTTTAAAACAATTTTATAAGCTATTAAAGCGACGAGAGCTAATAAACTCACATTCAAACTTGTAACATTAATAAGGACGAGTAAATATATTGTATAACTCACAAATGTTAAGGGCCATTGTCTATATGGAAATCTCTTTGATCACAACTAATCGTTTTCAAATAAAAAGATTTTCTTAGCTTAAAAAGTTTTACTTTCATGTTTGGTTAAGATTTCAGATCTATTAATTTATTTGCTTCTTATTACATCTATCAAGTGATTAAATAAGAACTCGAACACATGTCGTCACTAATAAGCAGACGTAACAAAAATGACTAGGTAAGTAAAACACGAAACGAAAGGACACGAAATAAAATATCATACCAAACCATAAAATTAAAATGCTAAGTAGTGGGAAGCTAATGTGTTGTAGTGGTGTAATATTGGACTTTTAGGTTGATATTATAGAAATCTTTATTACATCCAATACGAGGGTAAATATTCGAATACGTTTCGAGGTGAAGGAAGTGAGAAGAGCCCCTATCTACCAGCGAAGTGGAAGAGATTATTTGCGGTAAAATATGAAATTGAACCCAAGACCCCGTCTCTATGGTGAAGAGGCGGAACTCGACTTCTCCGGGCTTTTTTAATAATTTCCCCCATGTCAAAAAAGAAACCTTATAAGATACGCAGGTTCCATATTAATTTATTCAAAAAGTTTGTTTTTGGCAAAGTTATTAATATTTCATTTCTTACCTTCCACATCATATTTACTTCGACCATCAAATATAAAGTACAATACCTATTATATTGCTCAAAATATACTTCAATAGATATTGTGTATAGGTTTAGGTCGTAGGCATATTGATTTCAATTATATCGATCTGCTCAATGACATCTAAGTTCAACAAAGGTTAGACGAAGGTGCTTTTTAAAAGGTCGAAGACCCAGACAAGTGACAATTTCAAAGTAAACTATATTTAATTTTAAAAATGGAATTGGCACTAGTAAATAATTATTAACACTATCTCCGAAAAAGTATTATTTACTATCTGTCATTTAATTTCGACAAACCTTAAACGAAAGTGCTTTTTGAAGGCTAAAGATCCAGACTATTGATAATTTTAGAACAAATTATATGTTATGTTGCAATTAGATTTAATTTGTACTAATACTGATGAGAACTACTATCGTAGAAAAACTATTAATTTCAAAGTGACATTTAAAATCGACAAAAGTTATATGAATGTAAATATTTTTTAGTCTTTTTATACAAATATCTTTACGTATTAAAATATAGACACAAACGATGAATTTTGAACTTTAGAACTTTACTATTATTTGTTGTTATAAAGTTAAATTGGCAAATGTAAACTGATGTTTAGTACTATCACAGTCAAATATATTGCTTACTAATTGACCTCTAGGTTTGTATTAAACAAGATCGTTTTTTGGATACATAAAATTAAAAAAAATATATAACATATAATATAATATAATCATCTATTATATACAGTATTTACATTAAATAGACATTAAGTTGAAAGACTTAGCACACAATAGATTCTAAGACAATAGAAAGATTTTGAAGAGCAAGTCATCCAGTATTTAAACGTATTATATGAATTTATATAAGTTACCCTTTGTATAAAACGAATTTATAAGTGAATCGAGCTGTAAAGATCTCGGCAAGTATTAGGTAATAATTTCAAGTTGATGCTTCAAGCTGTTTTGATGAACTGACAGTGATATTAAAAGTTGTCTCAAAGGATTGTATTATACCTACACAAAAGTAAAAGAATCTTACAAATTTAACTCACTTTTTTTAATCGTTCACTCATTGCTGAGGATCTTGATTCTATTTTAGATTCTTTATTTCCATTTATTACGATCATGACCTTGTAAATTGATTACTTGACTTGTAATGAAATGGAATGAAATAAAGCTGTAAATTTATTTAATGAAATGTGATTATCGTCCCCAGGACTATCATAAAATAAACTCTGACATTGTACCTCTTCATTCTTCATCATTTCTAAGAACTTAGATATCACTTGTAGATATCATTTGTGCAAACTTAATGACTGTCAATTTACTATTTAAGTGTATAATTGTGTATTGTTATAGCTGTCCGTTTACCTTAAATAAACAAATAAATAAATCATCTGTAACTTCATGTACTACCCTTTTATCTATAACAGCCATGTAAGTACGGCTTCATGACTGTCATGAAACACGAGTGAGACTGAAGTACATCAAGTCAATCAGACAATTTTTTGTATCATTGCAGCATATTTGGGTATCCAATCCAGATATTCAAATATTTGATCTGACCATTCTGTAGTTTTTTCTTTACGGCCATTATAGGTAGGTCTTCTGCTCTTGATGGCTCAAGACGTGATTGTCACTGTGACTATTCTAGATAGTCGGTGTCTCTACGAATAATGTGGTCCATTTTGGTAATTGAACACAGACTTGTTTATTTCTTCTCTAGTTTAAGCTTCCTTATTATAGAAACAAAATAGTAAAAAATAAGGGTATATATGTTAACTATAATATATCATTTTATTCAAATTCTTCCAGCCATTTAACTAAGTTACATTAGTTAGCATAACTAAGTTAGTTAATTAAGTTACATATCAATATTTAACATCTTCTCTACCTTTTTTTTTTTTTTGATATAGTTGAAATAAGAAAAGATCTATATTCTTTCTTCTTACTTTATATATTGTCTTTTTTTCTTTTATTGTTAAATATCGCATTCCATATACGAGTAGTTTCATGAAATAAAGTCTCGCAAAATATGTACCTAAGTTATGTAACTTACATAAAAATACATATACAATGCATACATGTATATAAAAATTTAATATAGTGAAAACAATTTGATATATTTATGTACATAGGTAATGTACATATGTAGATATATCTACTTATATTCTTTTTATGTGGCTACTTATTCTCTGTAAAATTTGTGAAATAAAATAAATCCTATTTTATTATAGGTGTATATATATCGGAATATATACGTATTAACATGTAAATACATATATATTCCGAGTAAAACATAAAAAGCATTTAACCTTCTATTATCATATCGATCTTGTAAGGTTTATAACGAGTTTCCCTTTTCTTATACTACTATGTTATGTTTTGTTCCCCTGCCCGCCTTTTACTGCACTAATGTATATGCTTTGTTTCCTAGTCGCCTTTTACTTCGTAAGATATCCCTCGAACAATTTATATACTTTGAGAACTTATTACTGCAGGGACTATAAATCCTTATTTTATAAGTTCCTTTAATGTAGCTTAGAATAGCAAACAAACCCACCTGAATAAAAGTAATAAACGTTGCCTATAGACATGAACATGATCATGGACGTCACAGGATATACTGTGACACCCTTCAAGTACCATTCATGCGTTGCTCTTCCTGAGAACTATATTAAGTAGGTATCTAGTTAAAATATCATTGTAAGTATCAATTTAATTATACACAATCAACCAGTAAATTAAAATATTTAAATTGAATTCTTACCTATTGCTCTCATTTTGATAGCATCGGAGGTCTCGTCACTAAAGCGGTCACAAGGGGTTCATCTTTGTAAACTTCTTCAATTTTGTGGCTTATTTAATATTCAAACTTGAAGAGGAATTATATAATATAGCCTAACTTCACTCATTGTGTCCTTTTAAACATTCTAATCGGCATAATATTTACTCAATAAAAATTAAAGTTCTAACGTTAAGTTTTGAACGATGTACTTTCTAATTATAGAACGTACGCTAATTAGCAAAAGAGCACTCTTTTGCGGTAAATGTCAAGCGAGAGTGCAACGGAAAACAAGGAACGCTAGCGCGGGAAACCGTGTCAAGGTTACCCCGCTTGAATGGGGACCGCGGCGGACACAGCAATCAAACATTCGCACAGATCACCTATATTAACTACACTATTATCATTTTTATTGAAAACTAATAATAGTTTATTATTATTATTCTATGTCTATGCTATTTTAAATTCATTACACAACTTAATCTACACACACAACACTCAATAAGTCTTAACGTTAGGTATCGCGAAAACATCGATACAGGCAGTGAGCACTCAGACCGCTTCCACTCTCGGACTATTCCATTTTCAAATTTTTGACATTCGCGAGGTGAGGAGCCGCGCGGTGCAACATCCCTCCCCTGGCTCCGAGTGAACTGGAACTGCCGGCAGAGGCCGCTGCATGCGAAATTGGCGCAAATTCAACGCATGCGCTGTGCATTTGCGAACCGGCGGGACTCGATTTGACCCGACGCCTCCCTCGCTTGATAGAAAAATCGAGGACGTAAAGTGACGTCAGGCTCTTGTACACAAGTATATGGGTTAATCGGGTAAAACAAAAACAACTCGTAAAAATAATGGATGCATCACGGAGCGGTGATATTTCACATGCTTTGAGATAGGTCGCAAATTAGCAATTAGTACGTGCATGAGGGGAATAAATTACCTTTGGCATATATATGTATGGAGTCCCTGACCACTTCCATTATTCTTATGAGGAAAAGTACAAATCTCTTTTCTTAATCTCAGCGGTGAAGGCGCGCAAAGAATTGTTTTGAATACCTATTTGCCGCTCGGGTCTTTCGCAGCCTGAATTTTCGTCTCTCACGCGAAATTTCACCGTCTTTCTTTTGTTTCATACAAATGGTGCCCGGGGGAAACAAAAGGTGGTCTTAGTATTAAGATTACGATGGCGTTGAAATGTGTGAATTTTTACGTGTGTTATTAAATTGCATTTTTACACGTTATAGTCAGTAAAAATAATCCTTAATAATATTATAAATGTGAAAGGGAATTTGTTCGTTTGTTACTTTATAGCACCTTAGCAGCTTAACCAAACACTATAAAATTTGGTATACACGTACTAGGTATATGGAATGAAGACGGATATAGGCTACTTTTTATCCCAGCCAGTAAACATATCGCGGTCACGCGGACAAAGTCGCGAGTAAAAGCTAGTATGCATATAAATACGTTAGTGTATCATACACAATATAATCATAAGAATAACTTTTATTATTCCATTTAGCCTAAATATTAGTAAATAATAACCTAATTTTCATTATTTTTATAGTATAATATATTTACCTTTGATAGGAAGAGGAAATTGTTAGCAACGAAAACGACTTGCGGTCTTATTTTTAATAATTATATCTGTCAAGTAGATCTGCAGAATAGTCATTTAAGGAAACGCCACGGTCAACTCTTAGTGAATTGTTCACGATTGGCCAAGTGACCTGATTTCATGCACACTGGTACCCCAACAGCGTAAACCGATAGCACTGGCAGGTTTATCATTCCATCTTCTTCAATTAAAAATATTCTGCGGGCGAGCAATTATAAAAATACTAGGTCATGCGGCGGTTTTATTTGTATTAAATATTGAATAATGTCACATATTACACACACATATCTTTTGTATGTCTTTGAGAAGTGTACTGTTCTATCAAATTTCATATTCCATATTAATTTTTATATTATATTAATAATTATAAGTACAGCAAAATAACAATATTATCTGCCTTTCAAACCAAGATATTCTGTGTTATTAAAAACTGTGCTACGATGTAGTGGTCATAAACCAACACATCCAGGCTTGTGTCCATTTAAAAAACTTCCGTTACCAAAATTAACCCGACCGAGAATTGAAGTCGACAAATCATTTACGCATATCAACGTGCCACAATAATTATCAATACACGACAATAGAAAAAATTTTAAGAGACCAATTGCTACCTAGCTAGTTTTATATTAGAAAATTTTTGAAAACTTTTAGAATTTAAATGCAGAAAAATCTAGTTTATGGCAGTTAACAGGGCACATCTTGGAAAGTATTGTAGCGTGAAGGAAAGTTGTGGCTACACGACACTCTGAAGCAGTCGTACTTCGTAGATAAGTTTATGTGAAAAAGTTATTTTATCCCATTAGTTACGTGACAACAACTATTATTTCGTAAACAACGGCAGAACTGTAGTAGGGGAAGGGGATTTACATAATAGTATGAAGTTTTGTTTATATATTATTATATAAATAAAGTATATATAGCGATCAGCATTTGAGAACGAATTTAGAGTTTATTCTGATTCAACAAATAATTGAAGAGTTTTCTTCTGAAAATAAGCTTACTCGGCGCTTTTTGCAGAGGTACAGCTGTTTTATTTCAAAGACTGATTGCAGTAACAATGAACGAATTGGATGTAACCTCAGAAAGGTGAAAAAAAGTTTTCTTTTATGTAGATAAAAACAGAAAACCTGTGCATAAGGTGAAGGATTTTTTTGTTATTAAATGAAATAAAGATCCCGCCTGCGCTATTGATAAATATTGGCGAGGATCCAGTGAAGTATGATAGATTAAAATGAAGATGGTTAGTTGGGTAACGAATTCAATAATAATTAACCATGATGGTTTTCAGGGGGAACCACGTGAAAGGCGACTAGATATATGTAGGCATATCGCTAGTAATGAGTCAGTTAGACCCTTTCCTTTAACGTAATAAGTGAGGATAAAGATGCGTTAGCTGACAATGGTGATAAATTCACATGGGATTAACTGCTATAGCTTCCAGGGAAGATTAACTAAACAGTACATATTAACAACAAAAAGACTGCATTAATTAAGTATTAACAAAATTTTCATAACGTGGTCGTATGCTTGTTTGTAATAGCAAACCACTTCATGTTATTTTTTGGAATACCAAATCGAATAAAAATATATTTCTATATGTTATTTCATATAATAACATCATAATTTTTGTTACTTACAACAAAAAGAAGATATTTTTTCCTGACCATAACACGTACGTCCCATAGATCAAGCGAAAGCAACAATTCATGGATTTTCGGATGATTTGTTGTTGCTTCTCTTCGAAATAAAAAACTATTACTGGCTTGATTATACTATGCCAACTACTTATAGTATATATGAGTAGTCGATATACTACGCAGAATTATATATATGTGGGACCAAGGGTTTTAAAATGAAAATTAGTTGCTCCGTATTACTATGTATTTAAAACTTTTCTTAAAATATTAAAAAAATATATCACCGTTAACCATTAATCTAGAACACCGTAGCAAGAATGAATCTGCTCATTTCAATCTGTCAATCTTACTCATTCATGCACACTCGTTCATTCTCATTTATTATAGGTTCCGTTACAACAAATATTGAATATATTAAAAATATTTCCTACACACACATATATATATATATATATATATATTTATTTCATCAACTGAGTGAGCTTTACAGTTTCCTAATACGCTCACTCAGTAAAACATCAGTACAGTAACACACATGTATAATTAAATGGAATAATATTAATTATATTTAATTCACATAACAATAATAACATCTATATCTTAAATTATTAAATATTATGTCGGTTTAGAACAGTTCCGGTTATAATGGTATCTGCGCTCGTGATATTTTGATAATTCTATTGTATACAAAAAATATTCCCACATTGACCCATAAATTATATTACGATTGAAGAAACTGTTTGTTGTGAAGCAAAATCTTAAATTGTAAACCGTTATTGACGCCCCGTGTTTTTTTTTTTTTTTTTATTCAAAGTTCTGCAATTAGCACCAAAGAAAATTTAAAGTATTTGAACAATAAAGGAACAAACCGGAAGAAATATCTCATCCTCGTTCCCTATAGCCACTTCAATTGTCGACCGTTGGGGTGAAAACAGTTCGTTTACCAGTATCTATAGCTACGTGGTTTTAGTATCCGACGCGTTGGAACTTCGTATCTCAATAAATAACCGATTAGCTGACGTGGGTACACTATTTGGGATTGTAATTAAATTTTATTGCACCTAAGTAAAATCAATGGCTTCATACTTTCTATTAGTGAAAAGATTATGTAGAATTAGTGTCACTCAAATGAAAAACAATTTTGTATTACCGCTCTAGCGGCGTTTATAAATCACATCTGTTTGCCTGTATAAATAAAATCTATTGTCATGATCTATGGATATTAAAAGTATCTATGGTATTAATATCAGTTTTTTATAATAGCCCCAAACCCACGTACTAAATGGAAAATACGAGATCTAATTTAAGGCGTATTCAAATAGTACTATTTATCATACTTAAATAAATAAAATTCTCTTTATTAAGTAATAAAAGGAATAAGTTTGTAATTCTACTGTATTTATCGCATGTGTATCTACGTATTTGGTGTATGTGTGTGTGTGTGTGTGTGTGTGTGTGTGTGTGTGTGTGTGTGTGTGTGTGTGTGTGTGTTTGTTGTGTTAGAAATTGTTCTAATTTTCTTATATGAAATACCGAAACATAAAGCGCCTGAAATCGATCAATTGCAATTATTAATATTATATTCATAATAGTTCCTTTTTTTTAATAAATAATACGCCCAGCTTAATGCCCAGATACATGCCAGACTAAGCAAATAAGCATGCATATTATTATGAGTACAAAATGTTTTTATTGTACGAAAAATCTATAAGCAGCGTGTTAAATGTCTATAAATTCAATGTCAATTATTGTGTAAAATTTAAGACAGAATTGTCTATACCTTTTTAGGTATATTGATAGCAATATTTCTATATACATAGTAGTTGTTATAGTCTATTTCAATAAAATTTTATAAAAGAAACAGACAAACTGTTCAGTCAACCATAAGAGACATTGTTGAAGTTCAATAACTTTACAAATTAAAAAACGATTAATTAATCGTTTCAATTTAGTAGTAATAATTTCATTTATAAAATTTCTGTGATAATTTGAGCAGAACTCAGCGTTACTCTTTCGTTAACTTCTATTGAAATTAAAACAGACTTACAAATAAGTAAAACTGATCTGAAACCGCACTGAACTAAAATCGCACTATCGCTCTCAGCTTAAATGGCTTCACATACGCCGGCGAAGAGATTTACATACCCTCTCTTTGTTACATAATATTCTTTTTAATCCTGGTGTCCCTGTTTTAAATTCATCTCTTCTACCCGCACTTTAACATTACACTCTTCCGAAAATCTTTCCCTTATGACACCTTATCATTCTACTAAATTTTATCACAATTCATTCACTGTTTCTAGCATTAAGTAATGGAATTCATTGCCTGTTGTCATTAGAAGTACAAAATCCATTGATGCTTTCAAACGACGAGTAAAAGATTATCTTTTCTCTATCTGATTGTTTCTTCATTTAAAAAATTGGCATTCTTTATTTATGTATTTATATAATTATTTATTTTATGTAATTTGTTTTCCTGGTGCCTATAATGATTAATATATATCCTAGTATTAGGTACATATTTAACATATAATTTTATTAATTTTATCTATATATATAATAATAAAATTTTATATATATATATATATATATATAATTTGCAAAAGATGCTTTTTTAATTATACAGTACTATCATAACTACTTGTACAACAATTAGTCCTTTACCTTAAAGTTGTCTTGAAAAAATTGTTCTTAGCAATAAGACCGCCTTACTGTACTTACATCAATGTATCGTTGTGTTTGTAAATTGTTTTGCTTATTTCCTATATTATATTATGCAAATAAAGTATACTCATTCATTCAAATAAGTAAAACTGATCTGTACAATTGACTTATCTAAAACATTGCTATATATTATGTAGCAGGCGCTTAAAACGAGCAATGAATCGTTTGTCGTGTACTCGGGATTCGATAACAGGTTACCTTTCGTTAGTAATTCAATCAAAGGATTTATACGATCCCTAAATCATTTTTATTCTTCTGTTGTTCTCAGACACCGAACAAACAAGTAGGTACCTACGCTTTTAAGTGAATGAACTTGAACAAAGTATCTATTCGTGCGACTTATTAGTCGGTAACCACATAATATTATAGTTTTCGACTAAGAATGTTTAACAGTATTTTTTATACCACAAAGGTGGCAAAGAAGCATACAGCCCGTTTGATGGTTAACGGTCACTGTAGCCTATGGACGCCTATAACACTGGGGGTGTCACGTGCGCGTTACGGACTCTGAAGGAACTTTAGTACATCTTTTTTGAAGAACTCAATACTCTAGACTTTAGAAGAAACCTTGACAGGGAGGTCATTTCACAGCTTGAGCGTTCGCCGGAGAAGATTCCTCTGAAATTGCACTGTACGCAACTATGTAGGTTTTTGCGTGTGAGGAATTCTATGTGTGGAGAATTTCCTGTCGCCGGCGAACGGTGCGATAATAAAATGTGACTATACCATAATGTGTAAATTATTTAATTCCTCAGAATACAGTCCGTTATACACGCAGTTGAACAAAGGAAAGCAAAGTCTTGCCTTAGTCTTATAAGCTCAATATCGCCTGTGAGCTTGGGATCATCAATAATTTTCATTGTCCGTCTTTGAACCGATTCAAAAGGATTAAGCTATTACCAAACGTTCTGGCCTATAAATGAGAACAGTACTCCATGAGTGGCCGGACTTGTAAGTAAAGACCAAAAGAAACAAGGCAAAATATACCAATGGAAGAGATGGGAAACTCAAAAGAAAGTCTTCTGCATAACATTGTGTCAATAACTACTATGAGGGAGAGGTCTGATTCCAGCAGTAAAGTTACTAGATTGTTAAGTTACATATGAGTGTAAATATAATCGCACTTACTTAATAACTTAATCGCACCAACTTAAATAACATAATGGCAGTACTACTACATTGCAGCCACTATGGCTCTGCTAACATAGTTTGTAGTTTTTGTTACTAACATTTATGAGCTGTAATTGTCTGAAAATAAAGATTTTTTAAATTCATTTTCAATGATTTTCAAACTAAGAAACAATAAACAATATACAAATATAATTTATTTGAACTTGCGAATAGTTTAGAGACCAGACATTAGATGTCTGGAGATACTTACAACACTCATTATTAGAGTCGTAAGAATTTCGTTCTATGCCAGTATGTTCAGAAACATTAACCCTTAATATGGTTTTCATGATTTTTGCGCTGTCCCTTAAAATCTCTTTAATTATTCAAAAAACATAAATATTCTTTTGTAATATTAGCTTTTTGCCAGCTACTTCGTACGCATGGATTATTTACGTAGGAAAACCCATGAAATTATTGATGGCGTATCACGATTATCCATACACGAGTTTTGAAATTAGGTCTTCAGGAATATAACTGCGAATACTGCATCATATTTGATGTGATATTATTACTTTAACATGTCGAGTCAGATAGATAAAGGAGTAAAATTTCAGTCAGATTTGATCTGTAAAGCGGATGAAGCGTGTGTACAAACAGAATACAAATTAGCTGAGGAAATATATTATTTATGCTATATACACAACCACATAATAATGTTAACATAGAGAGGAAATACTATCACTTTAAATTTACAAGATCTATAGTTGTAGCAAGTCAACACAACCCTTCGCTTGCTTCTTGCAAACGAATTCATATACAATTCAATCTAGACTCCGGATTGCATTCGTGCAAATTGTAGACAGTTCACATTGGAAGTTCAATTGAAAAGAACGTTTATTACTAGACAAAGTATGTATGTCGGGGGAAGGGATTATAATTAATGGGGATCTAATAGCTCCATTGCTAGCAATATACTCTGTCAAGTTGGCCTATACGCGGTTCTCTCTAGAAATATCTTATTTACTTCTTGTGGAATTTGTCACAGGGCTAACTGACCTGCTTTCATGGTCATCTGTCATCGTCCACTGGTGCTGTGCCAACGTTTATACTGATAATAAAATCGATATAAAAATTTTTGAGTTATAATCTCTTTAGTAATTTTTTTCAGTATCACTGATAAAACTCTTTCTTAAAAAAATTTATGTGTATACTAAATTTCGTAATGGTTGGTTAATCCGTTAAAGTTAAGCTAAGACACATTTAAACACTTGTGTTTTAGAGATTTATTTGTTCTTTATTGACCATATTACAACAAATGTTTAATACAAAAGATTTACGAATATAACAACAAAAATATAATGCGGTAGTGATACAAAGTAGTGTTTAATTTTATGCCCTGAAGTTTTTAATCAGATCCAGAGGGGAAAGACCGGGGCACCTGCTCTTAGTCGCATTAACAGGTCATATATGTGAGTATTTTAAACAATTTATCTCAATCACTGGATAGAGGGGCCGCCATGATCCAGTTTCTGTCCCAGTTCGAAGAAAGCGTAGATCCGAGAACTGTTTTTGATAATTGACTCAAAACAATAAAGTTACCAAATGCTTTCCAGTAATTACAGTACCAACCTACTATTAAACAAATGTGAGCAACATAGTTTACATCCAATACAATTGTAATACTACCTTTTAGACATGATATTACATACAAAACTAAGAAACGTCTGTGGGTAGAAGATTCATAGTTAAACAACAGGAAAACCCCGCTGCGAACAACTCTAATTGATTTGCCGCGAGCATAGACAAGAGCCAGCTTAAATGTGATCTTAGCCACAGAGACGAATTGTTAGAGATGTAAAAAAATACCCACGACTATAATCCGTAACGCGATAACCAAAAGCAAGTTAAAAAAAAAGTATAAATGACTATAGGAATTAATATATATAGGAATTAATACATATCTTCACCTTGGTATGGTAGTGGCTTCGTTTCCCGCATAACACAAACATTTGTATTATGAATATAAACTTGTATTGGTATGGATATTATAGCCAATGGTGTTTAACAAATATACTACCAATATTAATTATTAAGATACCAAATACTAAAGAATTTTTTAACTTATGTCAAACATTTATCAAAATAATAAGTCTTATATATTATTTTATTATAATATCATTAAACCATATGATGCATATTTAGAACCAAAAGCTAACATAATACAAACCAATTTAGAATACCTAGTTTGTTTCCTAAACTTCGAACCTGGGGTCTGGGATTATTACAAATTTCAAATCATTGTTCATAAAATTGTACTTCAAATTACACTATATTCGATTATTATTATTTTATTGTTATTCTCGTTAATTTTAGCATGCAAGTATTAAGTTTCAAACTCCTATTCCAACGACAGGTCACTCTTAAGTAATTAAAAAGTAAAAGACGTCAGTTTAAATCAATAATGAAATATATTGAAAACAGACGAAAGCTCAAAATTACAACACAATATGTTTAAATGTCAGAATCAGAATGTTCCAGAAACAATAAGTTTAGTACTCGTATTGAGAAATGCATAGAGAATAGAAATGCATGTAGTTACTTAAAAATTAAATCCGGGACCTCGTCCAC
Organism: Galleria mellonella; assembly: GCF_026898425.1. Taxonomy (NCBI): domain Eukaryota; kingdom Metazoa; phylum Arthropoda; class Insecta; order Lepidoptera; family Pyralidae; genus Galleria; species Galleria mellonella. The sequence goes on from NW_026441966.1 coordinate 4,994,433, forward strand.
TTAAAACAACGCATTTATCCCTGCATTACCGAAGTCGTATTAAGTATTGAAAACAAATACAGATGAATTGATAATTTATTTAAATTTTATTTCATTATTTATTTCTCCAACCAACCATACCACAAACCAACTCTATTTACATCTCAGTGGTGGTAAGTTACCCTATAGGTACTGCGTCAACTTTTACTATGCCGACAATTAATATAGAGTCCAACATGCTTTATTCATCTGTCTGTTAGATAGTTTATACATTGTTTAACGTACTGTTAATTGTTATTAATACACTGTGGTCATAATTCTTAGGTTCATAACCTTGTCTTTCGACAGCATATTCATATTTTCTATGTTATTTCTTTTAGATCTGTTTAGTAGATAACTTACTAATCGCACATATGAAATAGGAAACTATAAAAAGTAAGAAATTCAGTACAGACTATGTTTCGAAATCCGAAATGTCTTTCCATGCTATACAAATGCACATATATATCTATAATTTTGTGGTTGTTAAAGTTTTTTTTTCTTTGTAAATAAAAATCCACTCATTAAACCATCAAAAATAGTTAATTAGTTGACGGCCTACCTAACAAAAAATAGGTGTTAGCTATCATGAAATTAAAATATCATGAAAATATGCGTGGACCAAGATATCCATCAAGTATTATCAATGTTACAATTTAGAGGATAAAGTACTGTTGTTACATGGATCGAAATGTAGATGTAATCATAAATAGTACTATGAAGTGAACACCAAAAAACGATGAGCGTGGACTGTAAACACAGCTGCTTATAGTTTCTTCGAATTCCAAATTGCAGTGTAACGATGTAGGGACCGTAAATCAAAACCAGACCTCTTTTACATTTCTTTTTTATATTTTAAATAAATAGAGTACATAACGTCTCGCTATGTACTCTATGTTTTTCACACAAAGTCAGTTGACGACAGAGAATGTTACTATATTACCAGAGGGTGACTTTGTACAAAAGTCGTTTGCTTGGGAACCTCTGTCCCATTCGTGTTTTTACCGTGAAGCAGTTGTGTTGGCTGTGTTTCTCGGTTTAAAGGATAGGATATGGTAGTGAATTTACAGGATACAGAGGACTAACACCTGAGTCCACAGGAATAACAACGCATGGGGGAAACATATCATATCATGGGCAAAACAGTATACTTTCTTATGTCCATGGTACAGCTCTTGTTTATAGGCGATGGTTACCACTTTCCATCAGATGGGCCGTCAGCTTGTTTGCTATTCTAAGCTGCATAAAAAAATACTATATATGTAAATTAAATATTATACTCTGTATATTTTATATGTTGCCAACAAATGTTACCAAGTAAATAAACATTAATTTAAAACTACTCGTACACTGATTCTAAGGAAAACCCAGTAAACAAGTACCTAAATCATTTTATCCCACTACTTGTGAAGCAAATATTATTTCTAAAGTTGAAAATAGAAATCTCACAGCTGTTTGTCATCTAACGTACAAGTTCTAGAAGATAACTGAAACTTGAATGGCATCAGATAACGAAGAATTATGTGTAATACTTTCAAAAGGATATTTTGATATACGAGAACTCTATTGGTGGTTAGAAAAATTCAACGAAATAAAGTGCTTTGTTAAAGCGCTGCGTATATGACATTGTTATTCTAGTGAATATAGTACGTTTTTTTTTTATAAGATAAAAAATTCTAAGTTTCTTTCCAAGAATTTATAAATATAGTAAACTAGCTAATGAACTATCTTATAATCTTTACTTTTAAAATCGTTTGTCCTGGCTAACTATCAATACAAAGCTAGAACTACTTTACGTTTCGTAAGCGTTTGTTAAGAATTCTTATACATTTCAACTTAAGGAGAAACATAATACCACTCAAGCAAAGACGAGTGCACCAACTAGTAGATCACTATGTGAAGTATTTTTTGTAATTAGATATTGAAAATTTTGTATTCATAAAATATGAAAACCCAGTGGGGAATTTACCTACAGGCCGTATAAGCTGGCGCCTAAAGCGGTAGATTTTAAGGGCGGCAAATTTGAGGCCAAAAGTTACAGTTTCATTGTCTAAAAATTGTCATTAACATGTTTGCGAACTGGAATACCGATTTTTGGATGTAGGTAGGTGTGGCGAATTTGTAAATCCTTTACTGTAAACGCCCTTGAAAACCTTCGTAGTAAATTCTTCGTGAGTTTGTCATGACCGATGGTCAGTTGATTAACTGACCTTACTTCATTCTCGCTTATTGTCACTCACTGGTACTCTGCCAGTATAAACCATTAGCGCAAATGATATTATTATTATTTTTAGAATATTTAAAAAGAAATCTCTATTAGTAGTTTGTCCTATAATATAAATAGAAGAAGAAGCAATTTTAATTACACTTATTTTTAAAATAATATTAAATTGTCATACAAGTATAACATTATGTATGTACGACTACATACATGTGGTAATAACAACAATTTTTAAATCCTTTAATAACCGGATACGGCTATCGAAGTAATAGAATTAAGTACAGTTAATTTAATTCGAACAATATCACGTCACAACTGTCACACAAATGTCACACTAATCTTTATCCTCTTATAGAAGACCGCATAGGAACCAGCCTAATGGGTTTCTTCTATCACAACTATTTAATACGATTATAAATAGTACCAATCAAAATTAAAGAGATAAAAATAATTTCCATAATAATAATTTATACAACTGTAAGTTTGTTGACCACAAAAAATTAAGTACAAAACCTGATATGATTCTTAATACATAGTATTGTGTATTAGTCTACAGTTATTCTTGATCATTGATAATATAGTACTATACTAATTTTGATCGAGGGGGGGACCTATAAATAGTTCAGCAGCTAAACTGATCTGAACATTCTTTTCGCCAATTTTAGTTAAATAATTAAAACTATATTTTTACTAAATTGCTCACCACATGATTGATAATAATTTGAGTTATATCTACATTAATTCTAAACTAAAATTCTGCCATTTATGTCTCGTGCAAATAAAAGTAATTTCTCCGCATATAAATTTATCTTATCTTTTCAGAATTTTGAGACAAATGGAAGACAATTTTATGCCTAAATTTTAATCCGGTCATAATAAACCTTCTAAAACTGCATACTCTTACTGTACTTGCATATTACGTACTTTATCGGGGTTGCCATATGTAATTATTCATTTTTACCCCAGTGTTGATATGTATTAGTTGATATTTTGATTCCCAAATTGATATGATTTTCTTGACTATTATAACCTAAACACAAACTTATATCTTTTCCTCTAGTTTTACCATGCCAACTTTTATCCGAACGACGAAATAAAAAGGACGCACTTCACAACGCTTCACTTCTGTACTTTCTGTTACTTACTTCAATGGTATATTTTATTGGATTTAGATACGTTTATATGTTTTACAAATACTAAAATTATTATAAAAAATAACCGATTGTTATTTATCTACAAAATTTCACAAACAATACAAAATTACCCTAAAATTGCGAAACAAATGCCCAATCTGGCAACGCTGGCAAATACACAATTTACACAAGAGAAATTTTATTGAATTAGGTACTATTTCGCAGAAGGACATATTACTGTTTGATTAATTAAATTGTATTTAATGCCAAAAGCCTCTGCTAATAGTGATTATTCGTTAATATCAATTTTCAATGGTGGAACGGAATCAAGTTAAACAAATATTCCAAATGAACTAAGAATGAAATTTGGTGTGAGGTCAAAACGATGAACGTTCGCATTGTTTTGATTGATTTGACCTTTAATGGGAAATTAAAATATTTTATTGGGTACAATTTTTCAAATTCCAAATTCAAATTTTAATTGTGAAAATGCAGATCAACGTCAATCATGATAAATTCAGGATGAATTGAATAATAGGTCGGAGTGCCGGTGGCGCGGCCGACGCCTGCGCCGGACGCCTCCAATCACCGCAAGTGCCGATAACAATCCGGTTTAATGTTCGACTTAATCCTTTAATAGAGCACATCCGATACAAATATACACTGCTTCTACCGCAAAATACAGATTATAACATTATCTTTACATATAACACACATTGTCGGCTAAATTTGCAAACATTATAACTTCTTTTTATTCAAAAATCGACTTTATGTTACCTTAACAAAGTCGAAATTATAACTGTATAAATACAGTAAATATTTTTAGAAAAGTTATTTATCAATATAATATAATTATAATACATATGATATTAAATTGAAAATTAATGTTTTTATTTGCATATTAACGTTTTACATAAAAACTACAGGACAAATTGTCAAGAAATTTTTAAAGTGTTAAAGTCCGTTCGGTTCTACTAGTCGAACTAAATCGCAGAACTATGATATACATGTATGATATTCCTATCAACAAATGTAATCATGTCTAAAAGGGGTAAATTAAAAGTTATTTTTAAAACCATCTACTATCAGTTTCTACTCTTAAGACATCACCAAAGCTTAATTGCGGTTGCCAATCTATCTGCCTAGCGTGGCAACTATTGGCCAAACCCACCCTTATGGGAGAGACCTATGTTCAAGTGTAGACAGTTATTGACTAACATGATGATAATGATGATTATCAGCTAGAGTGACTTTACCTAGTTGACACTAGATATATAAAAATAGATGTATGAAAAAATACTGTCGAAAATTTTGTTGTAAATAATAATAACTATACGCCAACAAAGTCCCGAGCGTAACTGGTATATCATAAAACTGAAGTACCTACTAGACACAGATGGTGCACAATTATGTACTGAATGAGTAGTTATTATCCCTCATATCATATGCGATTACTCACTGTTGGTACACAAGACGAGCTACTTGTTAACATAATTACAGACGCATCATTAAGCTATCCTTGATAATGTATCTATAATTAAGACTGCATTGCTGTATACACACTACGTCTGTGTACTGTATACATGCATGCATACAATAATGCTATGATGAGATAGTCTATATATATATAATTCTATCTACATATCTACACGAAAGAAAAGTATGACGTATTTTCTACTGTATATTATTTTCTTAGATTATATAGATAGAGCATAAAGCCTCAAAAACGGATCAACTTTTTGTGAGCTAATTGTCAAATTAGCACTCATGTTTTTGTCAGTGCTCTACATACTTATGCATAAAATGTGTCTTGACCTATTATATAATAAATTAAATGAGTGTTTACGCAATAAAAATATGCAGAAATTATAATACAAAATAAATATAGAAGTTATAAAGGAATTATTCATAACTATTTATCACGCAAAATTGTATAAAAAAGAAAAAGAACCGTTTTTACGAAGTATTTCTATGGAGACACTCTATCTATATAATCTTAGATTATTTATTATTAACTATATCCATTATATATATATTTATTTATTATATGTATATTCTGTGCCGTGTGGTCTTGGCATAAAATAGGCTATCCCTTACTTTCCATAAATGTCGTAAGAGGCGACTAAGGGAACTTAAGTCGAGTCTTTTATATTTTAATTTAAAAGTTATTATATTTTATATCAAGATTCGTCAAGGAAAATATAAGGTGTCTTTATATAATTACATAATATATTTTGCTCACGAGATAAAATCGTGTCTAGCTGTGCTTCGGCAATTAATAAAACACCCATTATTTCTCGTATTTATTTTAGTTAATGATACATAATTACTTACTACCACTGAAGAATTTGACGAAAATATAAATTCAACTATCGGCTAGAATATAACTCACGGCCGTTAATCAATATTAATAAATCGTCATTCAAAATAATTGGTGTCAGAAATTTAATCAAAGTTCAAGAGCAGAATCAAAATGTACAAGTAAATCAAATCACAACAACATCGTGGATATCTACAAGTAGCTTTTACCCGCGAATTTACCCGCGTAACCGAGATGCGTTCACTGATCAAAATAAAAAGTAACCTATGTCTTTCTTCATACTATAAAATACATACATACTAAATTTCAAAATTATTTCTTAGGCCACTAAGTAGGCACGCGTAATTATTACTGTTCCAATATCTATATATTGTGTTCGTTTGTACATTGATAGCGAAAAAAAAGGTCATCGTCCGTTTCGATATCGTCCGTAGGTACCGGTCGGATAAGGTACTCGTGCTGAAAATCAGCGCTGTAGTGTCCCTGACACTACAGCAAAATGCTAAGCACGCACCTCATTTTGCAGGTATTGCGACGCACGCACACACACTCATTTTGGATGAAACTGTTATTATACGAAATGTTTTTTTTTTCTAATTTTATATTCTTTTTTTATATATAAATATTGTGTGTAGTTTCGATGTTATAATTCTTAATTTTTTTTTAACCCCTGTGTGGGTGTAGTTGCATATTTCTGTACAATAAAGTTTCTTTCTTTCATTCTTTCTATCTATATAAATTTCTGTTAGGCTCTTCATTTCGACATTAAATATGGAATAACAGACATTTAACATATTTGTTATTAAGCCAATATACAGATATTGCTATATATTACACACCCCTGCCACCAAGAGTAACATTAAGAGGTAGCAAACTCGCTTTCACATATATATCTAATATTAAGTAAGAATTATTTTAACTTGTAATTATTTATTTTTTTATTATTTTTATTTCAGCCGTTAACTGTTCACTGTTGAACATAAGCGTTCCCCATAAGTCAGTAGTTGCCACGCTTGGTAGACGGATTGGTAACCGCAGTTAGGCTTTTAGAGATGTTTTAAGAGGGGCGCTGTTGCCCATCTCTCGCTCTTCCTTAGTCACCTCTTACGAGACCCACAGGAAAGAAAGGGGAAGCCTATTCTATGCAGGAGCACACACGCAGCATAATTATTTACTGTAATTTATTTTTAACAATAGCAAAAAATCAGTTATAAATACAAACAATTATGTATGATTCGTAGTAACAATTTAACACTAACTTGAAATCCGAGTTGGATTCGCAAAGATATCATCTGGGTACAAAGCTATGTTCAATGGAACGTAAGGTATAATCTGAATTGATTAACGTTTTGTATCTTATAGATCTATTTAATTTATTATTCATCTTACTAATCTTACTATTACAAATAAATTCTTGTACTTAATCTTACCATTTAAGCGTTACTTAATCAAGCTTACGGTTAAACTGCTTCATTCGAATGGAATTTTCTAGAGATGAGCTCCTTTTTATTTTAATTCAGAGTTTTGCCAGTGTAAGTTAGATAAGTCCAGATCTTTAATGCAATTTTTTTTCTACCTATTTAAATAATTTTGCAGTTTTAGTTATTTTTAATCGCTGTGTGAATGCTGTCGTATACATGTGCAAAATAAACTTTCTTTTTTTCTTTCAAAACTTTTGATAAACTTGATAAGTTTTATGATAATAAACAAATTATTCTTTGGCTGTTGGTGAGTGCTAGCCGTAAATTTTAATGTTCATTAATAATATTTATAACTAGATAAAACTGTTAAAAATAAAAAATAAATTATTTCGCAATAAATTTCAACTAACAATTGTAAAAAAATTTATGTGGAAACAAAAAGAATTATGTGTAATTTAAGCTGATGTCCCATCAAAAAAAAAAACTACTTCAATTGTGGCAAAACAAGTTACTTTGTTTTAAAAACTAAAGTATATCAGTTATACTGGATCTATATCGTTTTAGATAAAAAATAATAATAATAAACGATTCAGAACTCAAAAAAAAATATGGAAAACATACAGTGAATTGATTACCTCTTCTTGGTAATCGGATAATAGTAAAACCATAATAGAATTGAACTGTTTCTCTTTGCATGTCATACTTGAACAAAACAAAACTACTGAGTATAAGATGCTTCGAAAAAGACAGTTGAATTGTTACGCATCACTGGACCTTTGTTTGGACCGCTACACCCAAATAACAGTTATGACAAGTGGTGCTTGGTGAATCAATCTAATAGATATTACAAGATTAAACATTCGAAATTGATGTTATGAAGCACTCGTGCGTACGATTCCTATCATTTTCAATCAATACTATCATTTTAAGATTTTTTAATTGGAAGAACGATGATTCTATTGCATCGATAGACATAAAGTGGGCGTAGCACGAATAAATTGTAGTCAAGCTTATTTGTTTATGTCATATTTATCCCAATAATTATACACAGTTTGATAGTTGTTACTAAAATTTTGTCTCAATAATTATAAAGTGATACTTAAATTAATTAATTAATGTGTATTTAATTATTAACGATCTTACTGCACAATAATTTAAAACACTAACACGTGTTTAATAAAATTCTGTCTAAGTAATTAAACATTAATAAGTTGATATTTAAATTCTGACTCAATTTATGGAAACGTCGTTGATTATTATTTATTTAAAATTATTATTTCAATACAGTTAATTTATCAACCATGTGTCATTCTCATTGTAAATTATGATCCGAGAATTTATAGCAAAAATTATAATTTTTAGCGACTTTCCAAATAATTTTAACAATTTTCTTCCTTAGAAACTTTAATCAGAATATCTATATAAACAAAAATCAGTTGCCGGTTTTATGTAAGTGCATCACTAATTAAAATAATTGGCTAATTATTTCTTGTACCCATTTGTAATTGTCAGGACAAGGTTAGTATGAGAGAAATGTGAATATGTATATTTTTTCGTAAGTATGCTATATAGTTAGGAAAAATGTATAGAAAAATATACTAACATTACTACTAGTATATGTTTTATATAAAAACTTTATAGATACTTTCTCCTTTCGGATTGACAGAACGTGATACGTGTTAAGTATATGTTACAATAAATCTTAGGATTTGTTAACATGTGTTAGTAAGGATTTGTAATGTAGGGATTTTATATAAAAAGAAAGATTATTTCTAGGGGCTTTCACCAAATCAAATCTAACCTACCTTCCTGACGAGTACTTCCCCGAGCACGGATACCACGCTCCGAACATATCTAAATATTGTCTGTTACTGTAAAAACCCGAATTACAGTAAATTTTCTATACTTACTTCAGAGACGTGGTAAATGTCAAAAAAGACAAAATATCAAGACATGTTTAGAGCATTGTGTTATTATTCGTAATCAGAAAGATAGGTTTAGTTTACTAGTAACTAAATCTAAAATTTGCCAATGTGCAGGCTTTTACAGTAACATATACAAATAATGTTTTAATATTTAAAACAAAATATCGTTATAAAAAGCTAATCAATTCTTAAATAAAATAAATTGATGCCGAATCTATCCAAAGACATAACCGGAACGAATTCCAAATATACCCTATCATATAATTTTAGATGTAAGGAATGCTACCACTTGGAAATTATCTATTCAAGTCAGTGATTCAGCTGTCAATTACATTTTTTGATGATTGGACTTGTAATGTGCCTACGGGATTTGAGTTAATACGTTCTAATCAACAATTATATAATTTTTATTTTATTTTTAGACTTACTATTCATACTTGCACTACAACTGATTAATGATACAGTAAGAAAATGTTGTTATTCCTCGGTCTTCCCCTTCCTCTTTTGCCCTCTATTTTTTCTTCTACTATGCTCTTTAAAAATTGTCATGTCGTATAAGGTTACCAAGCATTTTGCCTCTTCTATTCTCTATTGTTTTTATTATTATTCTTTTTTCATTTATCCTTTTCAAAACTTCCTCATTCGTTACTTTTCCTGTCCAGCTTATCCTTTCCATTTTCCTTCATGTCTACATTTCAAATGCCTAAAGCATCTTTCTTTCCTTTTGCGTCTTTGTCTATGTTTCACACCCATATAATGCTGTGCTCTATGTAAGTTTTTATAAATTTCTTACGGATTATTTTTGATGTAAATATATATTTTTTGTTATCATAGGCCTATGTTAATTGTTCTATATTAACAGTACTGTTAAAAATACTGTTACCAGTATCTTATATTACCTACCTGCGTACCTTCTAATTTATAAAAAAAACAGTGAGTTACTGCCTAATTTATCAAGACATACAATGTTCCACGGTTAGACACGGATCTTTTTCCTTTAAAAAAAGGATAATAACTTTCTATTACTGAGGAGAAGGGAAGGGATTTTTAGTAATGGGGTTTAGCAACCCCATTGCAATAAACCCTTTCAAAATCGATCTCCTTGCGATTCCGTAAGGAAATAAAATTAATTAAATCAAATGACAGGCCAATGACCTGCTTTTTCATTCTATATATATGATGATAGATGATATATGGGGTATATAATTAGTATAGATAGAATTACCACTTCTATATTACTCATAAAAAAATTACTATTATCACACTAACTAATAATAATAATAATTTTTATTCAAGAAAGATACAGTTGCATAAAGTACAATTTACAATTAAACTAGGTGACTTTATATAGGCATTTATTCGCATAATATGTTTTAATATAATAACTATCCGTACGATCAAATTAAACGTAAGTTACGTTTAAATTGATCGAGAAAGCTCAACTAGTTTCGAGACCATTCAGAGCCCTTGGTAATAAGTACAAAGTGTACTTATTTTACAGTTAGTTATTAATATTTAAAATTTTAATAGCATAGACTAAGAATGTTGTATGTAAATGCACATCGCCTATTGTTCCCACGGTCACCCTGCCTATTGGCGTGTGCTATAGTCATTACAAATGCTTCCGCAATTAGAGATGGGATACGCTTAGCTTTCTCGCTACTAACACTCGATTATTAGCTGCCACTACTTATCGGATACTACCGGCAACTAAGCTGTGCGTGGTAAGCATTACCGCGCTGCAGTAGTGAATAATTTTGAAACATGAATTTGTAAGTCCATTATATAAATTTTTGTTTAATTATTTTAAATTTTTACTCCTTTCACATCTAACAATGGTTAGCCAATTGAAAAGATATTTATATGTACAATCTGATAAAAATATTAAATTAAGAAGAATAAGGACCACGGTTTTTTCGGTTGCAATGTGAAAATAAAATGTGCTTGTAATCGATCAAGTTAAAAATCCAGTTTGTACCAATAGTTCTAGCAGAACGAAAAATCGTAAGTCAAATATAAGTTTGCCTGGTTGAATGTTTTGAAAGTACTATGACGATTTTTATTGTCATCTTTGACAACCTTCGTAGTGCATTTTAATTCGACCAATTCAGGAATAAAAATTAAAAAGTAAATTTAAATTGAGTGTAGCTGTTCTGGGTTGATACAATTGTTGTGATTATGCATTTAAAAATAAATTAAATAAAAAAGAAACTTACTAATGAATACCTATTATTAACTTCTAAACCTAAAAATAAAAACAAAAAAATCTGTCAATTATACAGACAGAGATAATAGGACTACATAGTCAAGTCCAATAAAACAAATTATTATTTATAGCGGTAACATAAACCGGCCATTAATTGCCTCACTTGATGACCGTGTAGAAATTCAAATTAAAAATATGGCAGTAAAAACAGATCGTGATCCAGTTTTACTTCTTAATAAAGTGTAGTTGTGGCCAACGAAGGAATAAATATCAATCCAATTACGGTATCGCTACAAATTCTTGTAAACATCTTGTACGTACTTATACAACCAAACTGCTTGTGATCAAACTATATATAATTGGAGACATTACAGTAATGGAGTATAACTATTTCATTATTAGTAATATAGGTTTGTTTTTAATTGGTGAAAATGGAATGGTCACTCCGCCTACACTATCTGAATACGTTGGCGGGACATCAGTAAAAGATGATAGGTAAGGACGAATGCAGGTTAGTTGGTCCATCATGACGAATTCGACAACAATTAACCGAGATGGTTTCCTGGGGAGCCCATGTAAAGGTCGATCTCATAGGGTAGTTATGGGACTATTAAACTCCATTCCTAATAATTACATTAAATAATTGAAGTCGGCACAAATTCTATAATAAGGTGTGAGCTGTCTGAACGGTTTGAAATAAAAAAATAAAATCTGTATCAAAAATGTAAATTATTTTTAGCTTGACAAAAACGTCAACAATCTAAGTTTGATATGTCAATCAAAAAGAAAGTTTTTTTTTTTTTTGTTAAAAATAAAATAGATTTTACAGGGTGTGCATTTTAAAATAAAAAAAAAATTGTGCATTTTCATATTCGCCAAAATACCAGTACCACTAAAATGCGTTGAACAGTTTAAAAGCTACACAAATAAATATTGCACCCGTGCAAAGTCGGGGCAGGTCCCTAGTAGTCCATAATTAAATAGATTACTTGTCTGTTTACTTAATTTATTTCTAGTTAATTAATTGAATAACCAAAATCAAAATATTCTAACATCTTTACTAACTTTCACGTTTATAATATTAATAGGATTCTCAGACAGATATTAAATGGACAAAATAAGGAATCCCTCTTCTATTGGTTAGGCTGTTTATGATTAATTAATGGCAAATTGCCATGAAATTAGCGGGCGACAAGATTTCTTAGTGGGTGATCTCTGTTACAATTTCTTATTTAATTATTCAGTTTATTTCTTTCCTTATCGTTTTGTTTCAATCCCGTTGCTTTGCTTCGTAACTAGTTAGTTGAATAATTAATTTTAAACTAGTTTGAGTTTAATTAGTCTACTGTATTTTTACCAAAGACATCATTTGTCCGGGTTTTTTGATAACGTCGTTCATTCAAGAGATTTTATTTTTATTTTAGAAACGAAAACATAACATTTACCAGAGGGAGACTTTGTACAAAAGCCGATTGCTAGGGTATCTCTGTCCCATTCGTGTTTCAACTGTATAGCAGTTGTGTTTGCATGGCTGTGTTTCGGTTTGAAGGGGTGTTTCAGGGGAATTTACAGGGTACAGAGGAATAGCATCTGAATCCTTAGGAATGGCAACGCATTGGGGGTATCATGGGCGTAACAGTATACTCTGTAATGTCTATGGTACTGCTCATGTTTATAGGCGACGGTTACCACTTTTCATCAGGTGGGCCGTCAGCTTGTTTGTCATTCTTAGTTGTATAAAAAAATGCTGCATGCTTCTAAAATCATTTCTAATGTTAAATCTTTAGAATAGATGTAAAAAATAATATTTTGTTCTACTGAATCATATGATAAATAGGTGGTATTTCTTATTCAACATAATGATACGATTGTGTTAAACGAAGTCTTATACCAACCATCCTTAGTATAAATAATTTAAATTTGAAAATACATAGTGTCCTTTTATGTCTACACCTTCCTAAAAATATTTCTGTTATTATTTCGGGAGTCAAAACACATGATCTCACTTAAATATATCATTTTTATAAAAAAAAAATCATTGCAAAGTAAAATAAATGGCAATATAAATTACCGTTCAATAGATGGACAAATTAAAAATTAGTTCCATGCATTAGACATTCCTCTTTCACTTCTGGACTTTCGAAAATCACGCTATTAATCTTGATGGTAGGCAATTTTATCTCTTATTATCTCATTCGAGTGGAATTTAATGCAACAATGACTGGCTTTTAATTTCATTACCACCCACTGGCTGCTGATTTGACCATAGCAACCTTATATCTCCCGTAACAAAAGTGTATTGTGCACCAATGGAAACAAATTAGGAGGATGACTATGTGAAATCTATCAGTGAATCACGGAGATACATGTAATTTTATTTAATAGAGACTGATAAGTAAATTGACAATATTAATTTGATGAGAAAAAGTCTTCAGTACTTGTCTTATATAGGCCTAAAGAATTATTTTAATTTTCATAGACGACACTTCTCTATCAATGTTATTATACATTGCACTTTCATTAAAAATAATATTATATTGTGCTCATTTTATTTAAATTATCGATTAATGGTTTTCGTTTGGAAAAAGATTGTTATTCCAAAGCTAAATCACCCGCAATATATCACAAACTAGAATTAATTAAAATATTAAAATTGTTTTCATTAATTATATTACGATTGTATTTAATATTGTTATTTAATAAGAAATAATCACTGTCCATATACATAGGTTCCACGACTACAGGTACTGGGAGTCACTAGCCATAATGAGGCAAATACATTTTTCGATGGTTTTCTTGCCTAAAACAAAATATTCCTATTATAAGATACAGATACGATAATAATATTTATTATTATGTTTATTATTGATGGATGGGCTTTTAGAAAAATACCTTTAACATTGCAAACTCTTTGATTCATTGATTTTATAAAAGAAATGTATCGTTTATACAAATATACATGAGCGGGATGCAACCATATACTGTACATATAATCTACAAACATTTGTTAAACTTAGGTTTTATCACTTGCTTGTGGAGTTTGCAATATTTACTGAGGATCCTTTTTTACTTAAAATTTGACTGTAATGATGATGCATCTTGTTTGGTGTTATACAATAACACAATATAACACTGATAGTCTATAAAATTGAATTAGTAATTGTAAGCAAAATTAATTTTAATTCAATGTGCTTTTAAAAACAATAAATATATATATATATATATAATTTGGTAACTATGTCACCCAAATTATTCTTTGATATTGTTGTAGGTTGTTTAATAATCACTACATGAACCATCGACATGGGTATCATTGCTAGCGGCGATGCAGGCGGCAGTCAGGCGCGCGCGCAGGTAGGGCGAACTGAAAGACTGAGACAAAGGGATCGGACCCCTCACTCGCACCACGTGGTGGGGGAGACAGCAGCGCGGGCGTATGTGCTACATTTTTATTTAGTTTGTAACCATTCCCCAACGTTAGAGCATTGTGCCGGTTCGGACTGTACTTTGCGCTCTGTTTTTCAATAGTGTATCGATATAAAATTCAACAGATGAGTGATAAGGTGTTAAGACTTTCGAAAGCTTATCAGTGCTTCAGTGCCGCCGGGCTCTGGCATGGGAGGCCGCAGAATGATTAAGGCAGCAGCTGTGCTGATAACAGTAGGGTACTGTAGCCTTTTAGTGTACCATGGCGGAGTAACTTTCAACTTCCAAGAAAGACCGGGAGCAGTGCAAGTGCCTGACCTTTCTATTGAACCCGTGACAAAAACAAGCATTTACAATAGTGGACAGAACAAAAACATTACTTTAGATGATATTTTTATTAGTGTTAAGACAACTAAACATTATCAGTATACAAGATTACCGATAATTTTGAAAACATGGTTTCAATTAGCAAAGCAACAGGTAAGAATGATTATCACCTATAAGAATTTTACTAACATTTCTTAACTTAGAATCATATAAGTTTACCGTAGCCTAAACAGGCTTTTAACTTTTAGTTACTTATCATCAAAAGGTAAACAAAACAAAACTTGATAGTAGTAATATACACACTATACAATACCCCTAATATTTGCCTAAATATTTATCAACTTTAACGGACTAAATGAAAATTTATTGTTGTTACGTGTAGTATATTCACAATTTAACATTTCCAAAAACTTCACAATATGGACGAGCAATTTCACTCAATGAAATCAGAGCAGGCTTTGCTTATCAAAAACCAGGGTTTGACGTTTAAATTTACAAATTCTATTATTCAGTCCATTGTCGAAATTCTAAATAGGCTTTCAAACTCATATTTTAGTAACTATTGAACATTATTTATAGTCCACAAAATGTCATAAAAAAGTCATGTATTTTTTTTTTATTATTTTATATCTGCAACTACAATTCAAATCAAATAAAAATACGTGAGTAAATAAAATTACCTATCTTCTGAAAATGAAGCTAAATATTATAATAATATACACACTAATAAAACAATATGTTTTTAGAGGTCATTTTATCCTGTAATCAAGCTTTAAAAATATATATTATATTTTTTTTTTTAAATTAAATCTTCAGAGAAAACTTTTAATTTCAAATAACTAAACATTATTTTTTAACTTCTTTTAACAAAGACACATCCACATTACTTACGATAAACCAATTGAATTATATGGGAAAAAAAATCTTTATTCTTATATCTACAATAAAATTCATAGGTCTTAACTATTGCTGAACTTTAATCTTTTATCTATTCAGTAGTAAAGTTTAAGCAAAAATAAGACTAGCTACTCTGAGCAAAATCAGTAACAAAATTATAACAATCTTTTAATATAATGTTTTCAAGGATAACTTGCTAAAGTGTATTCCTGTATCTATAGGAAAATGTCTTTTTTTAAAAAACAATGCAGTAATTGATTTAGTTTATTTTACATTTATTATCGCTATAATGTTACTGTTTTTACCAAAAACAAAGACAATAAAATTTAAGGATCATAAAAATACTCCCGCAGTGTTAAATTTTAATAGCAAAGTGATAAATGCACTAGAAAACGTTCGCAGCGGGAACCGTATATTTATAAGGTCAATATCGCCATTAACTTCAGAAATAATTTAACAAAGAATGTTTTAACACTCCGATTTTGTATTTGGTTGGTCAAAAGACTATTTCAAGTTATTCGCTAATTGAGCCTTAAAAGCATTTGTGTGTTTCATTAATTACCATTACCATTGTGAATGCTAATGAATATTGTGGTGACTTTAAAATAAGATTTTAAAAGCTCAAATCATTATAGTATGTAAATGTTAAAAATAATTTAAGTCTATGTTATAACAACAATGTTTTAAATCACAATGATCAGTATTATAAGAATTCATTCTTTAATACATATAAAACTAACAAGATATAAATAATACTTATTCGAATAGATCAAGTGAAACACGATAAATCCAAGTGCCCTTTATATTGAATAGTAAGAGTACAAAAGCCAACAATAGAGAACGGACTGCGACTAGTCGTGCATTGCCCGTTTAACTCGAGTTTCCTGAATCTGGAGCGTGCATAATCAACCGTTAATCCGGTCCGAAGGACCAACATAAATAACTATTGTGCATGGACCCTGCGCTTGCGCGCGTGGCACGAAGCGCGCGCGCGCCGGCCACGTGACCGGACTGCGCTCGTTTTAGCCCTTTTGTATATTGATGTATCGCGTTTGATTTATCTGAGAATTTGTGATATTATCATTTTTCAAATTTAATAGTAATCAATGAAACTTTCTATAATGAATATTTTTTTACTTTCTTATAAGGATAAATTGTAGAAAATTCATTTCGGTCAAATTTTATTCGAATCACTATTAATATTATTATATTGCAATCATACTACATTTAATATTAAACATTGATGCAATATTTGAAATCAATCTTTCTGTAATAACATAAAATCTGTTTCTCAAAGGCTAAAGACCTAATATTTGGATATCGGGTATCCAATTTCTGCTTATCGATATTTCGAAAGTTTTTATGCATCCATTTCTTAGATATTAACGTATACCTCTGTTTGTTGTTGACGTTGTAACCTTAGCTTTTGTATAGAGACGTAATGATCAATATCACCGCAAAAAAAAACAGAGAATTCGTCAATACCTTAAATTGTGATAGAATGTTTTATAGGCACATAAATTTAAAATTAAACAAGAAAATTTCGCTGAAAAAATATAACAGCTGCTTCAATAGTGATAAAATAGATATAGCACCGTTATACATATTCCAAAAACAATTACACGTATTATATTCTGTTTTAAATTGGCCAAAATATCGTCCCCACGTTCACTTGGTAATTGCTTAAAAAGTAAACAATCGTGTCGAAATTTAGGAAATCCAGGATTATTCACAAAAGATAAATAATTCTTGATTTATAAGCAGCTTATGATCACCTGGAACCCAAGGATGGAAGATAATAAAGATAATTTAATATTTTGTTCTACCAAGAACATCGACTTCAATATTTTTATTGTATTAGATTCAAACATTGTGAAGCAATATTGGCCTATGTAAGTAGACTCAAAATAGCGTACTTGTATTTTTGTTAAATTCTAATTGATAATTTATAATATTTAAAATATAGTTATTTTTAACACGTTTTTCGTTATATGTTTATTATATTATGTAATATTATCATTCTAATATTTATTAGTAAACGCATCAGCTTTTAGCTCTACACCATTTGGTACTTAATTGCGCATTGTAATATATCCTATGCTATTTATTAAAATTTTATATTATTAAATAATAATGTATTAAAATGTTTAAAAACATCTTGCAAATTTCAAGACTAACATGACGTTCTAGGTATTAAATACGAAAATCAAAATTCATTACACGTTATATACTCACTGGTTCGGAACCGACTCTTCAGATTACAAATTGAGTTATAAACGTATGCACTATACAAATATACTATTGTAATACGAAAAGCGTAGAACGACATTGAAAACTACAAACCTACCTATATTTACAATCGTATTTATTGCATTTACTGATGTTGCGATTTAAAAATAAACTTATAATAAAATATACCTCAATAGCAACATCAGAAATAATATCAGAATACAGAGGGAGACTTTGTACGAGAGTTGTCAGTTTGGATATCTCTGTCCCATTTGTATTTCTGTCGTGAAGCAGTTGTGTTTGTATGGCTGTGCTTCGATTTGAAGGGCGGGATTTGGCAATGAAATTACAAGGTACAAAGCCATAACAACTTAGTCCTCAGGAACAGCAATATATGAAGAGTATTATCGACAACACAGTATACTCTGTTATGATCTTGATACTGTTCATGTCTATTCCATCAAGTAAGCCGTCAGCTTGCTTGCCATCCTATGTTGCATAAAAACATTTTAAAAAAGAAATAGAAAAAGTTAGCTTTTGTTTTTCTTCAACGTAGCAAACAAGTAAATAACGCCTTCAGCACTAAAAGTTTTGACAAACACCGTCAGATATTTGCCAGTAACTTGAAGTTTGTGCGGCGCGAAACTGAGAATATTATGCACCTTGTATTTCGTCATATTAAAAAACACTGTTATTTCTCATTTGCCTGTACGTATTAAGTTTTATGTATTTATCATTTCCTCGCAACTTTCTCGGCCTAACTGGAATATGGTTACTGAACGGGATAAAAAGTGGCCTATGTCCTTCTCAATACCGTATAGTACCTGTATACCATACCATACCATAATAATTTATTAAGCCGTTAAAGAGGTAACAAACAAACTCACGCTCATATTTAAAAATATTAGTAAGGATTCACATAATAATAATTTATTTACATTAAAAAATTTACAGCGTAATATCAATTTACTAAGTACTTTTACATAATTAAATATTAATCTAAGCCAATTGAATTATATAGATTTTGATAATAATATATCATATCTTTTATTTTTTATAAACTTTGCCTAAAATACAGAATGTACTGTATCAAAATATTTATTTAGACATTTTTTATAATCTATCTATTCTTATTAACAATCTGCCTTAGGTTCTAAGGTAATATCTGTAAAGTTATATTCGATGAAGAGTGCCGGGAATAAAATAACCGGAACAAGCGATCTTAATGCTAGTTGTTAGATATTATTGACCTCAACACGGAATGCTGGAAGCCATCTTTATTAATTGCTCTAGAATTTGGCACGATGAGCCAAATGATCTGATCGCACCTATTATCCCTCATTGGGGGAAAGGGATTGTTAGTAATGGAGACTAAAAATCCCATTGCTAGGAATAAACTCAATCAGGTCGACCTCCTCGTGGTTCCCTCTGGAAACTATCATGGTTAATTCCTGATGAATTCGTCATGATGGGCTAACTGGCCTATTTTCATTCTCATCGATCACCCTTCACTGGTGCTCCGCCAGCGTATCCCATTAGCGCAGGCGGGGTTACCATTACATTTTCATCCACAAAAAAAAAAAAAAATTATCCCTCATTGGTATTCAGCAAGTATAAACAAAAAAGTTATTATTCTATTTCCATCCAAAAAAAAAAGAAACAACAGAATCTGTGGCATTGCCTTAAATTAGTAAAGCACATTTAGAAGAGGAATCTACTTACAATCCCTTATTATTTGCTTATTGTTATTACTTTGAATTATTTTGTTCCTTATATGAGATAAGGTGTAAGTACAGTTTATTTTCACACTAAATGATTTCATTATATATTAGAGAAGTTAAATATAATAGCATACACTGAATCTTTGTGATTTATCCGGTTGGTCACGTTAGGCAAACATGTTGTGAACAAACCGGGGTGTGTCTAATGTTATTTACTGACCTGATTGTATAAATAGTGATCTATGGAAGTGACATATAAATTGAGACGTTAACTTTGAGTGCGAATTGAATTCACGTAAACGGATCTATATATTCAAAGCTCACTTGAATAACTCAATTTAATAAGCAGTTGGTAAATTTCCGACTACTGGGTTAATACTCTCTATTAAGTGAAAGATCAAGGATTAAACCATTACCATCCAAATAGTCAAAAAAGTATTTAAAGTACTAATTTATTCTGATACTAAGTGGTAAATAATTAGACACCAAGACGGTCAGATTGCCTGAATGACTAAATTATCAATTAGATGAGTTGTTTAAATTTGTTTTAGGATACTATAATAAAACTCCAAATTGCCCATATTAGGTATTGGCAATGTATGTTGATGATTTAAAAAAATTCACTAGTTATTTAGTATTTACTTGTAGCAAAAAGATTAGATATCCTTTTGCTACAATTAAATTCATTGATATGTATCGAAACCTTGACAATAATTATCGACAACACTGCTAGTGTTACAGATGTCCATAAGCTACAGTTTACCATCAAACAGGCTGCATGCTTATTTTTATACTACAAAAGTGGCAAACAGCCACCTTTGTGATATTAAAAAAAACATATTTCCGAGTAGTAGGAAAAATATGTCTGCGTAGAATGACTAAAATCCACAATGATGTTTGGTATGTGATAAGTTTTTTAATATCCCTTTTAACTAAAATTGTTTCTTGTCATAAATATAAAATATGACCACAATTTAACAGATAACTAGAGGTCAAATACATTTCACATGTCGCGAACGATTACATGAGAATTCGGAATGCATTGCTTTGAATTATTTAGATATAACGTAGTTTTTATGCACCTTAAGCGTCCTTAATAAATAATCTGAAAAAGTAAAAATTCTCAGTGTTCACTACAAATTCTACTACTTCACTCACAATTACTACTAGTTAAATCACTACTAGTTCACTACAAAATAGTACGACGTTGCAAAATAAAAAATTGTGTAATTCTTACAGGCACAATTATTACACTAACGCTAAAAACTATGGCATGCCATCTTCATATAGCTACTTACAAATTTACCTAGTAATTTGTAAACTTAAAAATAGTATAATAAATAATTAGTAATCATTTAAAACTTAGTGGAATTTAGTTTTTTTCGCAACTTTCGCATTATTTACACATATTTTAAATACACTATTGGGACTTAATGCGATGGAAATTAATTTTAGTTAATTTTCTGTAGATAAATAGTACTTACATACCTGCTGCTTTATTGCCGACGTTTCAATGTGGACTGGATTCTAGACCTGCCATGACCACGACGTGGTGCAAAAATTTTTCATCATATTAAGACCCGATAGTGTATTTAAAATTAATGTAATATGTTAGAATTACACTAAGTTTTGCCAGTTATGGCACTATAAGTTCCACTATAATAAAGAACTATGTCACTTCCATCTAGTTCTTTTCATTGTATCTGCTTTTGACGTCAGGTATTATCGGCGGGTGTGTATTGTCAACAGACGACAAGATTGCGGATGTACCGCCCTAAATGCTAATATTGTGACTTGTGATACCTCCATTATATTATATCTAAGTATGTAGGCGTTGTTTTCATAAATAACACATAAATACTAACCCTCGACATGTTGACCAGTCGGTCAATTTGTTAATATAACGATTTATATTCATTAAAATTTTACTAGTTTGATAAAATCTACATGTTTTATCTTACATTATTATACATTCTACTATCTTTATTAATTTAGTAAGTTTAAGTCCCTTTATCTATTATAATCTAAGTATATTTATTTGTGGTCAACGGATAAATACAAATTGTGAATTGTAGTGTTTTTATAATTGAATTCAAATAAAGAGTGTTACAATTCGACATGTTTTTTTTTTAAATATCTTCGTCGATTCTGCGCTTATGCTAATTTTTCTTACCTATTTTATTATTTTAATTTTTTTACGAAGTATAAAACAAAAATTCTTTTATTTTCTAAATTATATAGGTATTCATTGTAGCAAAATATTATAAAATTGGCCATAAATATAATAAATATTCGTACCATATTTCAAATTTAAAAATATAAAAGTATTTTAGATGATATATTTGTATGTAATGAACATTCACAATTTGTTTTTTATTTGAAATCAAGCATTATCTGCTTTTGAACTAAGCATAACCATGCAATATAAATACTAAACATCTGACAGAATAATGACACTTAATTTTTTTTAATATATACATGTATTTAATATACAACAAATATTCAGACCAATACAAATACATGCAGCTGTGAATACAAATGTTTGTATCGTGCGGGTATCGAACCTACAACCATCTTCCGATTGCTAAACCGCTACACCAAGGTCGTCGAACGAATTTCGCGGAAATGTTCAACACGCCGTGAGGAAGATAACAAAGTTTAGCTTGTATGGTACTTTGCATATTTGAGATAAGAAACGAAAGCAGCTTACACGATATATCTGCACACACATGTATAAAAATTAAGAATCCAATTACACCGTGAAAGTATCGTGTAGAGGAAGTAATATTTTGTTAAAAAGTCAAGTAATTTATATTTTTTTTATGCAACTTAGAATGGCAAACAAGCATACGGCCCACCTGATTAAAAGTGGTAACCGTCACCTATAGAAATGTGCAGTACCATGAACGTATCAGAGTATACTGTTTCGCCCATGGCAACCCACCATGTGTTGCCCTTCCTAAGGACTCAGGTGCTATTTCTCTGTGCCCTGTAAATTTACTGCTATATCCCACCCTTCAAACCGAACACAGCAATGCAAACAACTGTTTCACAACTGTTTGATAGAAACACGAATGGGACAGAGATGCCTAAGCAAACAACTTGTACAAAGTCTCCCTCTGGTATATATTAATTAACCGAGGAAAAATACCCCGTCTCCATCCCATAAGTGTACTACAATAATGGCAATTTCATAACGGCTGGAATAGCCATTGGGTTTCCAAAAAGTACAAATTTACAATATTAATAATCATTAACAAGAACTGTTTCGTTGTTTTTCCTTTATTTTCTAATAAATTATTATAGCTTTTTATACTTTCTTATTATTAGGTAACCAATAAATTCACGTCCTGGCTTTTATGAGCACCTGTGCAATAAATATCATATAAAGGCAGCTAGTATCTCCTTGTCAACCCCTATATAAAGCTTGCCCCAGTTTTCTTGTCAGCTAAAGAGTATTTATTTTAACGGCACCTACATAACAAACTAAATGTCCATAGTACTGCTCATGTCTATAGGCGACAGTTACCACTTTTCATCAGGTGGGCCGTTAGCTTGTTTTCCATTCTAAGTTGCATAAAAAAATGTGTATTTGTAATCATTTGTAAATACATCCGACATTACTTATAGTAATAGTACATAGTCCATAGTACTGCTCGTATCTATAGGCGAAAAATTGAAAATTTTACGAAACGGTTACCACTTTGCATCACAAAGTGGTAACCGTTTCGTAAAATTTTCAATTGTGTGCATTTATTATTTATTTTTAAATATAATTAACAAAAAATTTGCATTTCTTATTATTATTAGAAGAGATAATATATTCAAACTGTATTATCCTTTGTTACAGACTTGGTTCTTCACAGATACAGAAAACCGACAGCATCAAAATCAAACCAGTAAGTCCTATTACCAACTTTCATTTCAACTTCGTATATTAAAACTGTTTTGATCTCCATTTGTTGGAACTTGAGATAAGGGTTCCTTTACCTGAAATAAGCAGTATTGAAATTTTAACTCTATGTCGTTATGTTACAGTTTATTTTCATGTGCTTCCAGATGGACATATGGTAAACACAAACTGCTCGGCGTCGCATCAACGCAAACACCTCTGCTGCAAAATGTCGGTGGAATATGACCATTTCCTGGAGAGCGGTAAAAAGTAAGTAACTTAAATGTTATAAGAACTCAAAGAAAAATGAATAGCTTTTTGAAATATTTTTCAATTTCGCATAGGTGTTACAAAGAAATTTTTGGACAAAATCACAATATTGTAACTATATTAGTATTGATACAAAAGTATATATTAGTAATATTATTATTTACATTCTTATATTATCATACTTTCATATTCATTATAGTAAACATGAAAGATCTCTCCTCTTACTTTCCTTATCAAACAATTAAAGATCGTTTAAAATCTTGATGAACATTAGCTAGATTGTTATAATCAACTCCAAACGGGGATGATATGAGATACATGTAGGAAAAGCTAATCATTCATAAAAACTTACTAGTTCCTTCCAATTTTAAACTATATAAAATTGTTTAGATCTTTGTTACTAAACCTCGCTTGACGCGACAAGTGTGAATAAAATTTTATACACAGAGGAACTGTATTCTTAATTGCCTTGCCATTATCCTATATACACACGAACTAACCTATAGGACACAATAAGTAAATTACAACAATGCGGTCGTTCATAATAACATATTTGTATATGTACCAACATCTTTGTTTTCACATGAGTGACCACCTCTTACGGCAAGCCCGAGTCAGTATTCGGCCTTATTGTTCACTGATTTCATAACAACAGTATTTAATAACGCCCGTTCAGAGGTTATCATTTAGTCCACAGGAAACCCAAACACGGTATCATTATATCATTAAACAATACAAGCGCCAATTAGCGTTCGTTAAAAAGTTTTATCTATTGTGCCAACATTCAAAAAGAAGGTTCCATTTCATCTGTATTCTTTAGCGTTCCGTACCTCTTGAGTGAACTACGGAACTCGAATTAAATCAGACGAAATTTGTTGCCATTACTGAAAATTTATTTTTTTATAAATGGGCCTAAATAATTCTAGTTATGATTTGTTTTCTATATTTAATTTAAAGAAAAATAATCTTGGCATTTTTTCTTCTCGAAATGACTATGTATCAAATATACGAATATAAACATTTATTATTTTTTATGGATTACTACATATACATAATAAATTATTAAATTCGATAATAGTACATTACTGCAGCGACCAGCAACTGAGGCATTGATGGATGAACGTACAAATGTGGCCAAGGCGCAGCCGAGGCACACATACATGAGTCCATCAATGCCTAGTTGTGGCCAAGGCTTGTATAGTACTTTTCTCAAACAATGCGCGGAAATCAAAAACACAATTTTAGTTTTTAAGTTCAATGACGAAAAACAAACAATAATAATTTTTCACTCGCCATAATGTTCCTTTGTTTTTTTCAATAAACAGCTTTCTATTTGCTAGCCAGTTTGAAATTTAAATAAAACATTTTATTAGTTACTTTCTTGGTAGCCACGTTTCGAAGGAAAAGGTCATTCCATTTTTAAATTACAGGACAGATATGAGTTTATATAGTAATTTATCTGGCCGCAAAACACGACAGATATGGATTTTCATACAACTTTTGCCGGCCGCTGCCCGTATGTATTTGGCCAGTACGGCAATTTTGATTTATCTCGAAGAAGATTGTCAAAATAATGCTCACATTTCCAAGCATGTTTGAGAAAAAACATATGCTGGTTCTTTTCTAATTATCCTTAATAGAGAAAATAGACGATCTTTTTTTGTGAAGTTTAATTATCTTCTAACAGTTGGAAGATATTGATAACCTAACTCCTACACATACATAACGTGGATATAAATACAATAATCGAATGATAGTCGGCAGATATTTGAACATACATAATTACAATCTGCCACACCGTTACCTAGTCCATCAAAGTGACACATCTCAGCAATTATAACGCAATCAAAGCACTATTTGTAACATGTGAAATGATGGATGCTATTAATCAGTCCCGTAATTATAACCAACGTGGATCTGAGAGCTACAATTAGAACAGGAATTAGAGATTTCATGGTAAGCGGTGCTAAACATACAATACTAAAAAGATTAACATAAGAGACGGTCTACATTGTATTAATATAATACCTATAAATATAAAAGTTTGTAATGGTATTTTTTTAATCATAATCAAACGGAGATTAAGCAAAATTTAGTACCGACAGACTATAATTATAATAAATTAATATAAGAATTATTTTTTTATCCTAAATAACATGAACAAAACAGTGACACATGTTTAATTTAATATTAAAAATGTGAAAATTTATTATCTTATTGCTCAATTACACTTAAACGGCTAAATGAAATTTGATATACAGGCCGTATTCTAAATCGAACTGACAAATATACTGGAATACACCTAGTAATATTAATATTACAAATGTGAAAATTTATTATTATATTTTATTGTTCAATTACACTTAAACGGTTAAATAAAATTTAGTACACAGGCCGTATTCTAAATCGTGCTGGCAAATACACTGGAATATACCAAGTAATATTACTATTACAAATGTGAAATTTTGTTATTTTATTGCTCAATTACACTTAAACGGCTAAATGAAATTTGGTAAATAGACTGTATCCTAAATCATGCCGGCAAAACCACGAGATATACCTAGTGATAAACACCCGTAATTTCAAATCAATGTCCTTAAGAAGAGGTAATTAATTTTTTTTCTACTTGTTTCCTTTGAGAACAATACTAAATTCTTTTATGAAAATATTCAAAATTTTAAATATTCCACAAATATATTTTATTGCGAAAGCAAAGAAAAAAGTTACAAATACCTTGTAAAGGTAAAGAAATTGTACCACTATAATATGTATTATAATAATCTATAAATCTTCATTTTAAAAAAGTATAGCTAAGTTTTAATTTTATCTCCAATCTAAACGTGTGCCACATTAACCTTAAATTGGTGCCTAAAATTGCTTTTAAAACGGTACCTGGAAGTGTAATTTCTTTAATAGTCCAATGATTCTCAAAGTTTTTTTTTATCTAAATGACCGTTTTAGTTCAAACTTTATTCGTGAATGCACACTTGAGCCTTTGTTTTTAGTAAAAACAAGATGCTCTTAACTTCTGTTTTTAGAAGCCTGTTTGAATAAATATTTGATGTTAGTTTCTCTAACCACCCCAGTGATCATATTTATCGATCTCACGGGTTATGGCATCGTTTTTCTTTAAAAGGCAGCCGAAAACGTATTTATAATTCTTCAAACAAAACCTCTCTTGTGTCGTGTTACTATGGAAAACTAAAAAATTTATTGTAGGTTATAATTTAAAAAATTATTGCTCGTAAGCAGTTAATTTAAATACTAAATGTAATAAAATTAGTGTGATGTTCCCATAGGCGAGTAAGTAAACTATGTAGTGTACACTTTCTTCTACGCACAACCACACAATACTTTGTAATCAACTTCCAGCAGCAGCATTTCCGAACCGATACGACATCGTAACCTGCACAAAATAGCATATTCCTTTTAAAAAGCCGGCAGCACACTTGCAGTTCATCTGGTGTTACGGGTGCTCATGAGTAGCGGTTCTCGCTTACTATCACATGAGTCGCGTTCTCGTTTGCCGACGTTTCAAAAAATGTCGATTTCAATAAAATCAACGATAATTGTGCCGAATTGGGAAGGATATCGCGTAACATCACTCACACCAAAAATATTCAAATTAAGTAATTTCTCATTTCCTTATTCGATTATAATATTTAATATTATGTAACTTACAACTCTCTAAAAGATAATTTTTTTTTTGTATATTTTTGTAACACTCCATTGTCCTCCTGTTGTAGGTTATTTATAAATACAGGTGTTTCTTTGTAATAAATATAAATACAACCGTAACGATAAATTGTTTTTTTTTTTTTTATTTCCAAACTTCCGAAATTAATATTAAAGATCTGACGTTACCTCTTACCCGTGTTTACTGTTCTATATTCTTGTTCTATGATATTTACTCAGTCATCTTCAAACTGTAAAAGGATGTTAAACCAAGTGAAAAGCTTTTTAATCTGTAGACATGAAACTCAACAACCTCGATGTTGAAATACACACAACAAACGTTAATGGTTTTTGAAGAGCAAATTCAATATTATGTTGAGCTTCACAATGATTTTCACGCGTTTACACAGAATCCACGTGATTGTTTTTGTTGGCCTCCTCTTTTTTTTTACAGCTGCGATCCATCTTGGTACCCCTTAAAGTTATTAAGCAACTTCTAAAAGGGAGATTTTCTCAATACGTTTGTATTTCTTTTCGTCGCCAATTCTGAAACGATTTTGATAATCCTTATTGCTATCGATAATAGGGTTCACTCCCGTTTTGCTTTTAAATTTGTGACGATTGAAGCAATCGCTTTTTTGTGGCGAAAAAAACTGCTCGAAGCGAAGTAAAATCTATTCTATGCGCAATAATTTATCTAAAACATATGATTACAGGATTATATGTTTTAGATAAAATACATATTTCTTAGTTAGTTTCTTTCTTAGTTAAAATACATATTTTAAAGCCAAATTATAAGTAAATCTATGATACATATTATCGTTCGTAAGTCGTATCACTATCAAAACGTTTATCGACTCTCAATCTTCAATATAAATGATAAAAGCTTAATCAATACATTGGGATTAAACCATTAATGAATTACGGCAACCCTCTAATGAATTGACAATTTGCTACGGCAGTATTGATGTTAAACGAGATATGGCTCTTTGTTCGTAGAATTAAACCGTGTCATAAAGCAGGATTCACACTATAATATTCTCGGTACATTCGTGGTCTGATAAAAATATTATTACGTAAGAAACAATCAGTCTTTTTTCATAAAAAATATTGTAGGCTTTAAGAGCGATTAACTAAAACTTCCAATAATGCTTGAACCTAAATAGTATGTTATTCATAAATACTCAATAAGCCCTTAATAATTAAAATAAGTATATTGGAGGATTTACGTTATTATGTTGATGAGGCACTGAGAACGAACTGAACGAACGAGACGTTATATGTGAATCCGGCCTAAGAGGTCATTGCTTGAGCACGTTTGTTTCATTTCCTTATCCCACGCATCAATTGATGTATTATAAAGCCAGTTAATTTACAATACAATACAAAGTACCTTTTATTGGAATACAGTAAATTAACTATGAAACCTTACACTATCAAAAGAAAAGAGGACATAAGGTGTACGAGATGAAGTCATACGACGAGGTTGTAGTGACAATGTCTTATATTTCAAACGGATAGCTAATAATTAATATATGTATAATAATTATAAACTTAGATACTAAATAAATATAAGCAAAATACATCTGAAATATTGGGGCGATACATTGGCCCAGTACATGCAGTGCTAAATTAACAATTAATAAATCTCTTATTACACAATCTCTTTCTGCACTGCACGCAATATATGTATATGTGCTCGTATGAGTATCTTCATGAATATTTAAACATAGTTTTTGTTAATAAAATTTAAATTATGTTTCTACATTTTATTTTATAACATGGTTTTCTAATGATGAACTAACTTTCCTACTATGATGTCCTCTCAATTTACAACTTCGACTTCTAACTTTGTGTCGTATCTTGCTAATGTAATAAAATTGTAATTATTAGCGCCTTACTATCCGTCTCCACCCACTAAAACTGCGTAGAGATGTTGCGTCTCTGTATATCATTTACCAAGTTTATCATGGAGAGTACTTTGAGGAATTGTTCGGATTGATACCTTCTGTTGATTTTCACCACCGTATATAAATACCACTATAAATATTGGGGTGGAACTTTATTCCACCTCAACAATGTGGATGAGTGGCGGTCCCGCACCGTGCGTTTTTCAAGGTACTTTCTTCCACGCACAACTACTCTTGGGAATCAACTTCCAGCAGCAATATTTCTGAACCGATAAGATATCATAACCTTCAAGAAATAAGCACATTCCTTTTTAAAAGAACGCCAGTACACCTGTAATGCCTCTGGTGTTGCGGGTTATCATGGGCGGCTTCCAGTCCCATCAGGTGAGTCGTATGGTCGTTTGCCCCCTGTTATTAAAAAAAAAATGTAAATATAGTTTTCAATGTAACCTTGATTGATAAGCAATCTATCAATTAATAAAAACGTTATTCGCTCAAAACTCAGATAATTTTAGTACTACTTGTTGCAATAATTTGAAAATGATTTTCCAGCATTATTTAAACGAGTTATAATTTGATTAAATGGAATACGTATAAAGGAAAAGAGTAGGTATCTCTGAGGGACTAAAAATACACGGCTACGTAGAACGAGGCAGTTCACTTTATCGGTCTCAGGTGACTGCTTTGACTCAGAATAAACGGATTATACTTAGTCCCTTTAGCAAGGAATCCCTTAGCTGGATTTTGTGTAAGTACATTAGATTTTTCTCTAGTCATTATGATTAATGATTCATATAAAGACTAGATGAAAATGTTTTTTGTATTAGTCTAGGATTTAATGTATCTATGTACCTTACATTAAAATTTGTACATTTGTTTGAGTGTGATAGAGTAATAAGCTTATCTTTACAAACTTATACTTTTATAATACTATTTTCCGCGTCTTTGAACCACGTGGATTTTAATAAAAAATGTCTTATATATTATTCTACGTTACGGTCTGTCTGTGAACGAAATTTTATTCAATACTGTTCAGACATTTGAGCGTGATTATAACATAATCTTTAATAATATTAGATTCTCAAGACTTTTTCTGCATAAATTTGCATAAGTTTTTATTCAGAATGTGGTTTATCTTTGTAGTAAATTTTATTTAAACTTCTTTGACTTTTTAATCATGATTGAGTAATAAACATCAAATATCTCAACCAACTTTTACATCAATAATATTAACAGAATATCACAGTTCGAGTATATGACAAAACTTATAACAAATATTTCAAGTATATACAACCACAAAGATAAAATTTTAGCTGATGCCGTATTGAAATAGCCGACGTTAATCCCTTTTCGGGTAAAGCCTTTCCTATGTTGTTAACTGGTTATTTTAGCAATCTCTAGACCAGTTCTGTTCATTCGTTTAAAATTATGTACCTGTCTATTCTGTGATTCATCTAATTCTGTCTGGTCTAGTGCTAATCCTACTGTGCTTTAATCCTGATATTTGCTTTTTGCTCGCTACTTTGAATACGTGGATTTCAAAAATAGGAAAAAGCAAATAAATAGACTACATCTAGATGGCGTATTAACATGAAACATTCACTAGATTTTAAGTAAATTATAATAATAACACAGAGGAATAACACCTGAGTCCTCAGGAATGACAACGCATGGGTAGTATCATGGGCGAAACAGTATATTCTGTTATGTCCATGGCGACTACTAATGTCTATAGGCGACGGTTACCACTTTCCATCAGGTGAGCCATCACCTTGTTTGTCATTCTAAGTTGCATAAAAAATATTTTTTATTGTAAGATAGACATTGTTTGTTGCAACTTGGGAGATAGGATAGTTTTGTCCCAATAAGAAAAAATAGGTAGGTAGCGGTAGAGAATAAATAAAGTTTGACAAGTCAGCTAGTATATTGTTGAGAAAACAGTTATACCTTCAGGAACACAACTATGAAAATCAGATCCAATTAGGCACAATAGTATCTGCGTGATGCGGGAACAAACATACAGAAAGACAAACAGACGTACAGACAGAAAGACGTACAGACAGGCAGACAAAATTTCTAGATTTTAAAGTTGATGTTGCTGTCCCTTAAGTCTTACTTTCTATTATTCTTTCTAAGTAGCCCCATATATACAGTCATCAGTCTAGTTTCAATTTTATTATCTATACTTATAATAATAATTAATAAGATTCAGGATAATGAGTGAAATGTCCTCATAGGACAGAAGCCTCGAATAAATAAGTGGACCTGATAAAATCAGGGCGTGAGCCTCCTGCTTGAGATTTCCCT